>NC_056733.1:130737274-131037274 GCF_019279795.1 Protopterus annectens
TGTGTTGGTTCTATCTTTTTTCTTTATGGCATACAAATGGTCGTATATTCTCCTTTTGAACATTCTCTTCATTTTACCTATGTAGAATCTTGGACAGGTCATACATTTGGCCGTGTATGTGATGTACCTAGTATTACAATTACCATACTGGAATGTAATTCTAGTCCTATTTATGTTCCCCAAAATAATACCTTCAGTTTCTAATATAACCTGACACTGTCTACAGCTTCCACACCGTCTAGTATGTCTATTCTGTTGATTTATGTTCCTGACCATGTTGCCTCTCTCTAATATCATCTTTACATTCCTTCCCATTTTATAGACAAACACAGGGGTGTCCCCCACTATATTTTTTATTTCATTATCTATCGTAAGTATGTTCCAATTCCTACTTAAAATCTGCTTTATTTGGTGTAATTGATGTGTGTATTCCAAAATGCAAGCCTTTCTATACCATTCATCCATATTATTGACCACAGCAATGGTTTTTATCTGTTATTTTCCTAAAACAGGAGAATATTTCTTTTCCCATTCACTAACTATGTACTCCTTGACATCTTCCAATAAATGCAAAGGATATCCTCTAGCACTAAATAACATTTTTATAAAATCTATTTCATCAGGCATTTCTGAATAAATGGATGTCATTCTCGTATGCACTGTCCCTTAAATATATTTCTCATCATTTTTTGAGGATGGTTACTGGAGTACTCCAAATAATTATTGGAGAAGGTGCTTTTCCTGTTAATGCGAGACTTAAACCCATTGGCTGTACTAGATATAAACGTATCAAGGTACGCAATACCCTCAGTACTGTAAGAATGTGTACAAAATAATCACCTGTATTATTCATATACTCAATGAACTCATCTATAATGTGTACTGGACCATCCCATGTAATAAGCATATCATCCAAAAATCTTGAATAATATCTTACATACTTGAAGTATTTGCTTTTAAAGATGTTGTTGGTCTCCCAATCTAGCATCACCAGGTTTGCAAAAATTGGGGCACAAGCTGCCCCCATTGCCACTCCCCTGGTCTGCTTGTAAAATTCACCTTCAAAGTATATATAATTATGCTCCAGTACAATAGACATGAGTTCCATTATTAAGTTAATTTGTTCCCATTCTAAACTTGAATAGTGCCTAATACTATTACAGAAGCTTTCTAATCCTTTTTGTTTGGGAATGCATGAAAATAATGTACTGTAATGTAAATAATTCCTTCCTTCCATACGTCATAGGTTAAATTACCTAATAAGGCCCATGAATCCTTTATTAGGTGTGGTATCTTACTGTATATATGTTTAAGCCATTTGTCGATAGCTGTTCCCAATGGAAATATTTTTGAATGGCTACTTGAAACTATGGGACGAAAAGGCGGGTCAATTATGGTCTTGTGAACTTTTGGTATACCTACTATTGTAACTAGTATCGGATACTCAACCTTTAAATATTTATATGTGTTGCATGTAATACGTCCATCTAACAAAAATTCTTCCAACTACATGTCGATTCGTCTATATCCTATACTAATTTCATTCTTAGATACAGATACATAATTTCCAGACTCCTGTAGTATTTTGTACATTTTGTTTGTATATTCATATAAATGGTATAATACCACAACTGCACCTTTATCCGGTTTCATCACCCTAATATTCCTGTTACTCTTTAGCTGTTGGACAAGCTGTGCTTCATAGTCCGATAAGTTACTAGGTACTTTCATGTGTCTTATACTGTATTTAAAAGCTTGATTGATTAATTAATGACATTCTGAGGAAGTCCACATTACATGTGGATGAAAGTGCTAAATCTGATACCGTTTTTATCATTTCTCATTAAATCTTTGGATTATTACTTTGTTGGTGTTCATGTTCTTCTCAGGAATCCAGCATTTTGTAGTGTTTAATCTTTTTACGTATATGTATATATATATATATATATATATATATATATATATATATATATATATATATATATATGGGTTCACTTCAATTCACTGAACTTTCAATTCACGGACTTTCATTTCACTGACACCATTTCACTGAAATTCATTTCACTGAAACTTCATTTCACTGAAAGTTCATTTCACTGACAAGTATTATTACAAAGTAAATGGAATATGCCCCCTTCCCCACTGTAGTGCGACCCTTGAGTTAGAATATATAGTTAGGTGTGGGGGCAGAGCCCCACATCGGGGTGTGGGGGCCCCCACTTACTTTTCTTTTACTAAGCAATATTATATCAAAACGTAAGAATATCATATGAAATGAAGTGGGGGCTGCCCACACCCCAATGTGGGGCTCTGCCCACACCCCCTAACTATATATTCTAACTCCAGGGTCGCACTACAGTGGGGAAGGGGGCATATTCCATTTTATTGCTAATAATAGTTGTCAGTGAAATGAACTTTCAGTGAAATGAAGTTTCAGTGAAATGAATTTCAGTGAAATGGTGTCAGTGAAATGAAAGTCAGTGAATTGAAAGTTCAGTGAACTGAAGTGAACCCATATATATATATATATATATATGTGTGTGTGTTTGTCTGTATACACAAACATACATTTATACAAAATTTCCATTTAGATTTGTTTTTATTTAAAGGTCATGAAGTATTCATACAGGCATATCATCTGTTTCTCCTTTACACACACACACTGTCATATTTTTGTACTTACATGTAAGATGTGTGCTACACACACATGTACTTTATATACACATATACACACGTGCATACACACACACACTGTATATATTTATATGCACGAGTGCATGTGCGCACACACACAGACAGGCACAGTCAGACATGTGCATTTCAACACAGTTAAAGTACTTCTGATGTCCTTTTCTTAATGTTTTTAATGCAAGGGCACATAGCAAATGTATGTTAAAGTATATCCAGCTGTAATATTATGCTTGCCATCCATGGTCACATTTCCTTTGTGGGTTGGAAAATGCGCATGCACTCTATGACTGTAAGGACCTCAAAGTTAGTGGGAGTCTCTTACCATGGATCTGTGTACCAGATATGCATCACCCACTGGAAGGATGTCACAAAAAAGAATAAACACCCTTATGTTAAGTTGTCAATCTCGCCTTCATTCTTGCTTGATGGGTTCGGAGCCGATCCTCGGCTCCGACTCGGCACTTGCTAAGCTCGAGAGTCACTTTTACCAGCTCGAGGCAGCCCCATATCCCATGATGCAAGGCGGTAAGTACCCAGATCTCGTTTGCCGCTTCGCTGATGAGGTCCTCCTTTTACCAGCTCCTGGTAAGTGAATTATTACTTTACTATTTTAGCCCCCCTTTTTTTTTTTTTTCAAAAAAAACTTAAATTATTAGTTTTAACTTAAATTTAATACCTTTCTGACAGAAAATTTCCCTGTCTTTTCTAAACTTTTAGTCAGACTAAAACCCATCCCATCCCCCCCCCCCCCCCCGTTAGGGTGTGTGTGTGTGTCTGTTAGTAATACCTTTTGGTATATTTAATTTTATTTCTTGGACTGGTGTGTGTGTGTTTGTTTGCACCATGTCTAAGGAAAGGGTCTCAGGCTTTAAGAAGTGTGATTTGTGCTGTCAGAAGATGTCTCTGACAGACGGTCACACTTCTTGCCTGTACTGTCTGGGGCCTCTTCACCTGCAGGACTCCTGTGCTATATGTCATTCTTTTAGCCAGAGAGTCCTGCAGGAAAGAAGAAATAAATTGATTTTGAGGGGCCTTCTTAAGCCGGAGGGCTCTCCGGCTAAGTCGGCACCATCTAAGACTTCTAAGTCTTCCAAGGCCCAGGCTTCTGTGTCCAAGCCTGTGGCCTCGGCTCCGACTCATTCAGAGTCGAGATCGGCTCCGGCTGGAGCCGATTCTGGGTTACCTAAACCTTCGGCACCGATGGCTATCGGTGCCGACTCTGGTTCGACCACTTCGGTGTCGGCTCCGATCGGTTCCGACCACCATGTGGCCCAGGCATCGGTGTCGGCTCCGATCGGCTCCGACACCCTTACAGTTATGGCTGTATCGGCTCCGGCTGGAGCCGATACATCGAAGCTACCTGTCGGTGCCGATAAGTTGTCGGCTCCGACAGTTTCAGTAGTTTCATCGGCTCCGATGGTTCCTTCGAGGAAGAGGTCTAGGTCCCCTTCCTTGGAGCCGATACTTTCAGCTCCGGCTTCGCCTCTCCTCTCCTCTGGAAGCGGAGCCATCGGAGCCGATCTTCAAGGTCATCCAGGCTTTCTGACCATGATTTGGAGAGAGTGGTCAGTAGACTACTAAAGTCACAGGTACTGGCCCAAATGCTACATAGTCCGTCTCAGTAGATGACTATTAGTCCACACCCCCATTGCAGTTCCTCCTTCGACTCTACCCCAGAGTTTGGAGTTGGAGTCTTTGGGAATAGTTTCTGCTACGGCTGAGGGACAGATACCCCCTTCTGCTCCTTCAGCCTCTACTCTTATCTCCTCTTTGAGACCTTCCTTAGAGGGATTCGCTGGCCGGGCTTCCCTGGTCTCCTCCGAGGGGGTGAGTGGCATCGGACCCTTGTCCGACCCCGCTCTTCCCCTTGGAGCCTCGGCCTTGGTGAGCTCGGCTCCGACATCTGCCTCGGAGCCTTCCTTTTCGGTGGGTCCTGGAGTTCCTAGCTCTTGAGCGGGTTCTCTCGGACCTCCCTGGGAGGGGAGCCTTCGAGGTGATGAAGAGTGTGCTGGCCTCTGGACTCAGCCAGCAGTCTGTTCCTTTAGCTCCTCCCTCTATAGTGCCTGTTGACACCTCTGCCACTTCTCTTGCTCCCGGACCCAGAGATCCTCCGCCTCAGGTTTCCCCACTGGGAATATCCCCTCTTCTGAGGATTCTCCTGATTTGTCGGGTGATCCTCCGCGGAAGAGGACTTGTAAGAGGAAACACGTAGACTCCCGAGTCTATCACTGGATACTGACTTTGATGAGTCAGAGGGATCCCCAAGATCCCCTCTGAGGATGTCTCCTTCTCAGACATCCTAGAACTCCTCAGACAGAGGGGAAACTGGCCCACCAACAATCCCTCTGAGGATGAGTCAGTATACCTGAGGCGTTTGGATCTCGGCCCTCCACCTCCTGGGTGTCTCCGCCTTTGACCCCTTATGCAGGTTATTGCTCGAAGGCGTGGACTGCTCCTGACTCTGTAGAGCCTGTCCCTAGGAGGCCTTCTAAATTTATTACTGCCCGTGACAAGCAATTCCTTACAAAGGTGTCCCGCTGATGCCATGGTGGTGGCAGCTGCCACCAAGAAGGAACTTGCAGATCCTTCCGTACCTGTCCATCCTCCTAATAAGGACTCTAGGACCATGGATAGATATGGTAAGCGGATGTTTTCTTCAGCGACCTTTGCTATGCGTTCGCTGAACTATCTTTGTCACTTCACCAGACTCCAAAGGGATATCCTTAAGGAGCTAGGTGAAGTTGTGCAGGATCCTACAGCTGCGGGGGCTCAGGAAAAAATTGCTTCGCAGCTAGGAACCCTTAACTCCATTGCAAACTCCTCCATGCGGCTTTTATCATATGCTGCTGATGGAGCGAGTAGGGCCGCAGGTACAGGTGTGGCTCTTAGACGCCAAGCCTGGATGCGACTATGTAATTTTGCAGATCCCTTTAAGGCGTCCTTCACAAACTCTCCCTTTGATGGGTCAGCTCTGTTTGGCCCTCAAGTGAAGGAAACGTTGACCAGGTGTGAGCAGGACGGCAAAACTCTTTCTGCCATAGGGGTCCGTTTTTCCACCCCTTCTAGACCTTATCCCAAAGGACAGAAGGGTGGCAAAATGTGGTTCCGCAAATCCCAAGGAGTCACGCCGGATTCACGTGGTCAGTTTAACCCTAGAGGCAGAGGGGGTAACAACAACAGACGCCGCCCTAGAGGCAGAGGGGGTCCACAAAACCAGGGAAACAGAGAGTCTCTCTCTGACAAGCCCTTTCAGCATCCCTGAGATGTTGCCCGTCTGTCCCTCCTTGGAGGCAGTCGGGGGAAGACTATCACTGTACCCAGAAGCCTGGCGTTCTCTCACTCAAGACAGATGGGTACAGTCGATCATATCCGAGGGTTACAAAATTCCTTTCGAGGAAAGTCCTTTCTATCCCTCAAATTCCCTTCCAGGCGTACCACCCGGTCTAAGGGAAATTGCAGAGTTGGAAGTCTCAAAACTACTGCAAAAAAGAGCCATTCAGCCAGTTACAACAGACCATTCAGAGCCCGGAATCTACTCAAGATTCTTTTTGGTCCCCAAAAAGACGGGAGACTGGAGACGAATATTGGATCTCAGCAGACTCAACAAGTCTGTGAGGAAGACAAGATTCCGAATGGTCACTCTTCAATCAATTCTACCCTTCTTACAGAAGGACAACTGGATGTACTCAATAGATCTTCAGCATGCGTACTATCACATAAAAATTCACAGACGCTCCAGGAGATTTCTCCGCTTTCGGCTGGGGTCCAGTCATTTCCAGTTCAGAGCCCTGCCCTTTGGTCTCACCACAGCCCCCAGAGTGTTCACCAAATGTATGGCAGTGGTCACGGCTCACCTGAGACGACAAGGATTCCAGGTGTTTCCGTATCTCGACGACTGGCTCCTGTCAGCCACCACCAGGCATCAGCTTGTTCAAGCCAGGGATTACACAATAAATCTTTGTTCTCATTTGGGCATCTCGATCAACTTCGAAAAGTCATCCTTATTGCCCTGCCAGTCTATTACTTTCATAGGCGCAAACTTAAACACTGTTCGGATGTCAGCTACCCTTACAGACCAAAGAGTTTCAGACATTCAAAGTCATGTCAGGATCATTCTAGC
Source organism: Protopterus annectens (assembly GCF_019279795.1). NCBI lineage: Eukaryota > Metazoa > Chordata > Ceratodontiformes > Protopteridae > Protopterus > Protopterus annectens. The sequence continues at coordinate 130,744,086 of NC_056733.1, forward strand.
CAACAAGAAGGTACAGGCCAGAATGGTTCTAAAAGTATTAGGTCTCATGGCTGCGGCCATTACTCTTCTTCCCCTGGCTCGCTTCTACATGCGCCTTCTTCAGTGGATGTTGTTCACTCAGTGGTCTTACCAACAACTTCCAATGCGTCACCAAATTCTGGTGACACAGATTTGCAAAATCATCTTGCTTGGTGGATCACTTCTCCCCAGATTCACCAAGGCAGACACTTTGTACCCCCATCCCCGGTAGCCACTGTCACCACGGATGCCTCCCTGATCGGGTGGGGGGGGGCATTATCAGGGCAGGATGGTTCATGGGACGTGGCAACCGTGCGAGTACCACCTGCACATAAATGTCCTAGAGATGAGAGCAGTGCTTTTAACGTTGCAAGCCCTCAACGACTCTCTTCCTGTAGGGACGATTGCAGTCCACACAGACAACATGTCTGTAGTTTGGTATATCAACAAACAGGGCGGAACCAAGTCCTACCCCTTGTGTCGAGAAGCGCTCAGACTGTGGCAATGGGCGATCTCATCTCATCGGTTTCTGGTAGCAATGCACATCCCTGGGAAAACCAACATTTTAGCGGACAGATTGAGCAGAGCTATTCTCATGCCTCACGAGTGGTCTCTCAAGCAGTCTATTGTGGAGGAGATTTTTCTGGAATGGGGTCGCCCATGTTGCGATCTTTTTGCTACTCCCCAAAACAGCAAATGCCCAGACTTCTTCTCTCTCTTCCCTCTGTCAGGCCATCCCCCCAGAGACGCTCTGACCCAGGATTGGCCCCAGGGACTTCTTTATGCCTTTCCTCCCTTTCCTCTAATCCCTCAGGTTATCCAGAAAGCTACCGTTTTGAGAGCCAAAATGATTCTCATTGCTCCTTATTGGCTTCGACAAATTTGGTTTCCATTCCTCCATCATTACCTTTTGGTGCAGCCATGGCATCTGGACCCAGTGCCAGATCTTCTGGTTCACCAATCCGGTCAGCTGCACCGGTCTATCCCTTCTCTCAACCTCTCAGCATGGTTGCTCCACTTCCTTCCTTAGCCAGGCTTCCTTTGATCTCTAACCCTGTTAGAGACATCATAGTAGCTTCTTTAAAATCCTCTACCAGGAGGATTTATACAAGCAAATGGAAACGTTTCTCTTATTGGGCTAAAGCCAAGAATATTGATCCCTTCACTGCCCCAGTTCAGGCAGTTTTGGACTTCTTAGCGGAGATTTTTCATGCAGGCTCCTCTTCTTCCACAGTTAGAGTTCAACTGGCTGCTATCTCGAACTTTCATGTCGGGATCGCAGATCACAATATCATGTCCCATAGGCTTTGTAAAGCCTTCTTGAAAGGAATTTTCCTGCTAAAGCCTCCAATCAGGAATCCTCCTCCTCAATGGGATCTAAATTTAGTGCTGACATCCTTGATTCTTCCCCTTCGAGCCAGCTGTTTCTTGCTCCCTAAAATTTCTTTCTTGGAAAACATTATTCCTAGTAGCTATTACATCGGCCAGGAGGGTGTCTGAACTTCAAGCTCTTTCGGTTCGACCCCCCTATTTGGTCTTTCACAAGGACAGAGTATCATTGAGAACTAATCCGACCTTTTTGCCTAAGGTCGCCTCAAAGGCTAATTTGAATCAATCCATTGAACTCCCTGTATTTTTTTCCAAACTATTCTAACAGATCGGAACAAAATTACATTATCTTGATGTCCACCGCCAACTCAGATATTATTTGGACAGAACTAAACAATTTAGGAAATCCGATCAACTCTTTGTTTCCTATGCGGACAACAGGAAAGGCCTTCCTGTCTCTAAAGTGACTTTATCTAGATGGCTTTCTTCTGTCATCTCTGAAATTTATCTGCTCAGGGGAAGACAGCTGTGCTCAAAACCTAAAGCACATTCAACTAGGAGCTTAGCTACGTCTACAGCCTTTCAAGCTAGACTTCCTTTAGACACTATTTGTGCAGCGGCCACTTGGGCCACTCCTCATACTTTTGTTTCTCATTACAAATTGGACTTGGCCTCCAGGGACAGAGCCAGTTTTGGCTCTACAGTTTTCAAGAGTCTCTTCCGTTGAGCCACCCAGGATAGAGGTGCTAGGGACGCGGTCCCATCAAGCAAGAATGAAGGTGAGATTGACAACTTAACATTAAGAAGTTATGTGTCTACCATAACGTTCCATGTTAGTTGTCTTCTCTCGCCTTCTTTCTTGCGACCCTCCCTCCTTCCCCCAGGCCTGGACAGACCTTTCTACAAGAGATTATTATGCTGAAGACCATTCAGAACTGGTCCTTCTTTCATCCTGTAGGCTTTCTTTCTTTCTTTCTTCCTTTGGGAAGTATTTATGCTTGGTGCTATTGCCCTTTGTCATCAAACGAGATCTGGGTACTTACCGCCTTGCATCATGGGATATGGGGCTGCCTCGAGCTGGTAAAAGTGACTCTCGAGCTTAGCAAGTGCCGAGTCGGAGCCGAGGATCGGTTCCGAACCCATCAAGCAAGAAAGAAGGTGAGAGAAGACAACTAACATGGAACGTTATGGTAGGTACATAACTTCTTATTTTATAAACTGTATCAGTGCACCTAGTTGATAGGGTTGCCACATGTCTCTTTTTCTGCAGTTTTGTCCTATGTGTGTGGGGGGAATGAAAATGGTAAATGTGTGGATACTTTACAAGAAAAATATTTTCTGACTTTTCTCTAAATGTCACAGAAATCTTTGATAGTACATTTAAGTTATCTTAACATATAAACTATTATAAATAACCAACGTTTAAAGCTTAGCATTTCAGTATTGTTATGCTGCTTATGAAACTTTGTCAGAAGAGATGACAACTGCCTTTACACCCCTGATAGATCTAATTTCTTTGTTTTGCTATGAGAGAGGAATGTTAAGTTCTGCTCTTCTTATAGCAGCTGCTGTGCTCTTGACATTAGCAGGATTGATTGCCCATCTAAGATTGATAGCAGTACCTGAGAGGGTAAACTACAGATTTATCTGTGTCTGTAGTATGTCATGTAGGCAGAGATAAATTCCTCTGCAAAGTGTCTGAGAAGTTAAGCTTAACAAAAGTAGGTGGGCTTTCACTTCTTTTGATTCCAAGGCAAAGAAATGAAAGTTTTAAAAGTACAGGCAGGTTTCTGGTACCCTCACAATACTGGAACCATATTGTAGGAAGAAATTGTAGGGAGAAAAGCAATCTAAGGATTGAGTAAAATTGTCGGAGAGGTCAGAGTTTTCCTTTACATATCCAGCTCTCCCTTGGGGTTTTACACTGATGTTGCAAGCCCTCACATGACTACTTTTGAGCCTGCCCCTTCTGCTAATTTCAAGTTTCTTTCCTTGAAGACTGTTTTGATATAACATTTGCCAGATGAATTTCTGAATTACAGGCCTTCTCTTGTAAGCATCCATCTGATATTGTTAATCCTTGTTCATTCCTTACATATGGGTATCAGTTCCGAGCTCAGAACTGAGCCGGGCATTTTCCAAGCTCGCGTCAGCTTCAAACTCTCAAGCTAAATTCTTACCCACAATTTCCCTCCCCCTGTTACCTCAGATTTTGTTTGCCACTTTGTCATCAGGTCGTGTCAAGCTACTTCTCTTAAGCTAAGTACAGTCAATTGTTGTTTAATTGCTTTACAAATTACTTTTCTGTCAGAAAAGTTGATATTTTATTGACTCTTGCCCTATCGCATCTAGCATTCATAATTTCCTCATGTTTTTTCTGTCCTTTACTTACCCTTTTTACCGCAAGGTAATTTCTCCTTACCATCGTTGGTAATCCCTTTCCTTTTCTTTTTCATACCTTCGGCTACTCTCTTGTACCATTGTTTATGGCAGATAAAAAGGGTAGTACGGGGTTTAAGCAGTGTTTTGATTGTGGACACAAACTGCCTACTTCTGATGCACACTCTTTATGTGTTTATTGTTTGGGAGCTTCCCATTTATCTGTTGAATCACCTTGTACTATATGTGAAAACTTTTCTAATAGAACTTTGTTAGAAAGGAAAAATAAGTTGATCCTGAAGGGACTTTTAAAAATCTCCCTTTTCAGAGGCTATTTTTGGGTCAGAGGTCTCAACCCCTCCTAAAGCCCATAAGAAAATGGATGTTTCTACTAAGGCTAAATCCTTGCCTTCGTCCCCGGCTGGGGACTCTCAACAACCAAAATCTAAAAAGGCTAAAATTTTGGTTCTGGAGCTCTCTCAGTCATCCCCAGTGTTTTGGTGCCCAGACCTTCGGCACCGAGTCCTTCGGCTCCATTAGTGATTTCGGCTCCATCCTCTCCTGCAGCCTTCTACATATCAACACCGAGGGGCTCCTCGGTTCAGACCTTTACCACTGTAGCGGCACCAACCATTCAGTCGGCGCAGACCTTGACCACGTTGGCTTCGAGATCTTCCTCGGAACCGAGGCCTTTATTACTGACTCCAGTTTTTTCGGTTCCAGTTTCGGCACCGACAACCACTTCAGCACCGATCCGTGTGTCGGTGCAGACATTGCCATTGGCAACAATTACTTCTTCAGTGCAGACTACAGTAGTTCAGTCTTTCTCGGCACCGTTGTCGTCAGTGCGATCAGATGAGATGGGCACTGAGTCTGCCTCTTTTGTGGACAGGCCTGTTTCTCCCTCAGTCTCTGTGAGGTCCACTAGAAGTCTGCCTGAACATGATGTGTTGCGTCTTGTGGACCAGGCATTCTTGGCCAGAGGTATTCCACCCCTCAGGAACTATCCTTCCTTGGGAGGTGATCACCCATCTCCAAAGACACCTTCTTATTCTCCTCCTTCATTGCCTTTGAAGTCCATGGATATAGTACAGTCTTCCTCTTCTGCGGTTCCCTTTATGGATCTCACTAAGGAACCGCAGTTGCCTTCATGGCAGGAAAGTTTTGCTATGACCCAGGATGTCAGCTGTGATACACATAGCTTGCTGCTCCACAGCCATCCAGGGACTCCGAGTCAGCAGGCTGAGCCACTTAGGGGAGGAGTGCCCCCTGTCCTTGACATACACTCCTCTCTGGGTGGATCAGCCTTCCAACTGATGGAAAAGGCTTTCGCTGCTGCTGGCGATAACGGACTGCCTATACCTCCGTCCTCCACTGGTACACTGGTTTCACAAGTCGCACCTAGCGGACACTGGGTGCAAGGGCCTCAGGACATATTCTCTCAGGAATCCTCTTTCCGTTGTCTTCCCCAGCTTCTCCCGCTGAGGAGGTCCACTGGAAAAGTTCATGTAAGAGGAAGCACATGAACTCCACAGAGGAGTCTCTCACCGAAGGCACAGATTTTGATGAGGGGGAAGGATCAAGCCATCAGATTGCCAGTTTTCTTTCCCAACCATTCAAACAGAGGGGAGTATTGCCTACATACCCCTGATATACACAGGCAAATCCATTTTTACCTAAACAGGACTAAACCCTTTCGTAAATCTGACCAGTTATTTTTGGCCTTTTCTGGACCTAGATTAGGATCGGATGTTGCTAAGGTCACATTAGCTAGATGGTTGAAGGACTCTGTGACCTTTATTTACACACAATATAACATCTCATTTCCTACTACCATGAAAGCTCATTCAACAAGGTTGGTGGCAACTTCTGCTGCCTTCCATGCCAGAGATTCTTTACATGACATCTGTGCAGCTGCAACTTGGGCTATGCCTCATACCTTCCTCAATCATTACACATTGGATTTGGTCTCCAGGAGAAGAGCATCTTTCGGTTCTACGGTGCTCAGGAATGTCCTTCCATGAGAGCCTCCCAGGAATAGAGGTAGCTGGGGACTCTGTCCCATACATAAGGAATGAACAAGGATTAACAATATCAGGTAAAGAAGTTATGTCTTACCATAACGTTCCATCTGTATTGTTGATCCTCGTTCAGTCATTACGACCCTCCCTCCTTCCCCCTCCTGTGGTTTCTAGTGGATCTCACCATCCAGTTCTCTTAGGTTATTTGACCAGAGGTAGCCTCTACCTTCTTTAACTTGCAAACTCAATCTGAGGTAACAGGGAGAGGAGAATTGTGGGTAAGAGTTTAGCTCAAGAGTTTGAAGCTGACGCGAGCTTGGAAAATAACCGGCTCAGTTCCGAGCTTGGAACTGATACCCATACGTAATGACTGAACGAGGATCAACAATACAGATAGAACATATGACTTCTTTTTATTAGATATTGCACAAAGACAGAGTAACTCTGAGCCCTAACCCTACCTTTGTAGGAAAAGTAGCTATGGAATTAGCCCTGAATTATGTTACATATTTGCCTGCTTTTTTCCAGTAATTCTAACTGGGGGTTATACATTTTGCAAACTTTAGAAGTACATCATCAATTTGCGATTTTATTTAGACTGCACAAAACCTTTATGTAAAGATTATCAGCTTTTTATTCTTTCTGTAAAGCTAAATTGGGGGCCAAAAATGTCTAAAGTCACCTTGTCTAGATTGCTTTCAGATTGAATTACTTTTGTCTACAGTTTGAAGGGAGTGCACATTTACAAGTTTGACAATTAGAACATCAATTTTGGAACACTAAAATCCAATCACTGATCCTTGGACTGCTGAAGATTGTGACAATACCAAATCTCTGAATTTTCTCCTCTAAAGGACCCATGTTATTGCTTGATTCAAGGTCTGGAGTAGTATGGAGTTTTTGGATTCAGCATGTTTGCTTGTTTGTTTGTTTTGGGTATTCTGAGCTTTGGTGTTATCTTTTTGTTGTTACTGTAATCAGCATTCTGATTGCCAAGCTTTAATAGTAAAACTTCAAAGGGTTTATCACTCTCAACCAAACCAATAGCACATTCAACTAGGTCAGTTTATACTTCTGATTCCTTCTTCAAACACTCAGTGGGCAAGATTTGTGCAGCAGCAGCAGCATAGTCTGCAATGCACACCTTTGTCAAACATTACAGACTGCAATTTGTTTCCAGATCCAGATCAGCTTTTGGTTCTGTCATTCTCAAACGTATCCTGCCATGATGCCACCCAAAAATCATAGAAGCTGGGGAATTTGTCCCAAAAGTCAAGACTGATGTTCTTCCTTGTTGTCCCTCTTCAGCCATGTTGACAACCCTCACTACATCCCCCTTCCAAATTGTCATGGCCTAGTATTTCCTGAAGACTTTCTTCTGCCCTATTATCCTTAGGGTCCATTCTTCTATTGGATCTCCCTTCTGCTTTTAGGGGCCAACTTGACCTGATTAGTTGTCTTAGCACTTTGAAGTATGGAAAAGGGAGAGGGAGAATGCAAGAAAATCTCTGCAAGTGTTGTTCGGTTGGATCTGCCTTGAAACCGATAAGCCAGTAGTTGAGACAGATGCAGAGGGTCAACCAGGATCTAGTGTTATTGTATGTGCATAGCTTTCATTTTTCAGGGCAAAGAAGTTTGACCCATATAGAATGAGCCCCAAATACAAATAGCCATATGTATGACCCTGTCAGTATTACAAGTAATACAATTCTGGATTTTAAAGGTTTTGTGGGGATGTACAGAAGAAATTTGATACTAATATGGATGAAGGAGAGGATTCTGCCCCTATCCAGGTCCCCTCCATAAGATGTGACTTAAGATTGGTGAAGTCCTCGAATTGATAAAGCAGAGGAGATTTTGGCCATTTGACCTACCCACTCTGGATAAGAAAATTCTCTTTCAAGCTTATGGCTCTGCTTCTTCTATTTCTTGAGTGGTACCCCTGTGGACCAGTTTATAGATGTGGTCTCCAGAAGAGCATGGCAGGAACCAAAAACTTCAGAGGCAATACCCGGGAAATCTGATACAAATTTATGTCCTCCTAAGGATAAGCAGTACTAGTCAAAAGGTCTTTTGGTAGAGTCAGTGGTAGTTGCAACAACCACCCAAAAAGAATTCACAAATGAGTCTTCATCCATCCATCCTCTTAACAAGGAGTCTAGGGCTATGGACAGGATGGGAAAGCATGCATATACCTTAAACACCTTTGCCATATGAGTTTTATATGCATTACAGCCTAGTGACACCAGCAGCTGCTTCTGCAGTTACATCCTAATGACACCTCCAGGTGTCTAATATAGCATGATCATATATGCATTAATAATTTCAAAGCCATGTTAAATGCAAGCTATTAAAAGATTTAATCTTAAAGCTTACATTATGGACAACACAACTTCACTGTGACTTGACCTCTGTCTAGTGCTGCTAAATAGATATTAATTGCTGCACATGTACTGTTTATTATTGTCATACTTTTTTATGCTTTTATAATTATTTCAACAACCGGGTGACACAGACAGAAACAGATAGCCTTATATGAAAGCTCACAGATGGATGAACAAAATACTGTTGTGTAGCTTAATCTGTTACTGATATATTGTAAGTTGTTTACAAAATATTACACAATTAATATTTATTGTATTTTGTTATGACTTATACAATCCCATTTACGACCTAGAATCTAATGACCGCTATCACTGTAAAAATTTGTTTGTGCTGAAATTTGTTTGAAATGCAAGATTATAACTTGATTTTGTCAAAAAGCTCAGGGTGCAATCATTGGGAGTTAACAGTACAAACCTTCAGAGATCCATGGGAGTGAATGAGTTAATACATATTAACCAGTTCCAAAGGGACCTAGCAAAACAGGATGTGGATACTTTGGGAAATTTGTGACTCCAGGACTTTATAACAACTTCAGACCACTGTGAAAACCATGCTTAATATTACCATCCTCTCCATGCGGCTATATCCTAATGCAGCCAGTAAGGCAGGGAGGGCAACAGGCACGGACTTGACCATGAGACGTCAATCATGGTCATGGCTCCTTTTATGTGACTTTGTAGTTAACTTCAAAGCATCCTTTACCAATGCCCCATTTGATGAATCCTCCTTCTTTGGACCAGCAGATAAATACAAGAAAAAGAAGTGACAGCAGGACAGGAAAATGCTCTCTGCCTTGGATGTCAGATATGAGAACCCTCAAAGACATTTTCCAAATAACTATGGTTCAAAAGATACTGGCATCAACCCTTTGATTTCTCCTCAAATAGGTGGCCATGTCTGAGATAGCCCCCATCAATGGATGCCAATAATAAGGTTGAAGTGTATCACAAAACCAGTGGTACAGGGAACCCTTTCAAGGAACACCAAACCAGCACCCCTCAAGGTTTCCCCAACTGTCCATCTCTGGAGGCAGTCAGAGATATAATATCCTGAGGCAACTCTACATTTTTCCAGGCACCATGGACAGTAAAGCCTCAGTCACCCAATCTTCCACCCCAACAAAGATTGTTGACTTCCCTGACCTGAAAATGAGCCATCCATGAGGTCCAGTAAAACTAGAGATTGTCAAGAGTGTATTCATGATTTTTTTTTTGGCCTGTTTACTTTTATATATGGATCAAGCACATTTTTATTAACCAGAGGAGAAGTTGTGTAGAATAATTAATAAAGAGTTGAAGCATTTTATCTGGAAAAGAAACACAACAAAAGTTAAGAAGGATAAGTTAGTACTCCTAATAGAACAAAGTGGTTTAGGATTACTTGATTTGAAGGGGCTAAACAGTTAAGGCTCATATACATAACATAAGCAGAAAGCTATAATTCAGTGTGGAAAAGGATGATGATGAAGCAGGGAGAAATTCAAAAAAATAAGGAGAGAGTGGGAATTTGGATGCAGATCCTTAAGCAGAATAACAACAGCCATACAGAATATTATATTTATGAAGTAGCAGTAAGTATTCTAAGAAGTAAATCAACATGAGAATAGAGAAAGGAGATTCTGCTGATAGGGATGACTGTAGTTAGGGGGCAGAGAATAGACCAGAGAAGGCTGAAATTTACTGGAGAAAACTGACAAAGGAACCCAGTTATTGGGAGCAAATAACTAGCTAGGAAAAGGTAGTAGAATGGGAAGAGGCTAATATGACATTTGGACTGTGGCCTAGAGACTGACATCCCTATCAGAGATTGATATCAGAGTATAGGGAAAGAGAAAAAGATAGGGAAATCCTAAGTGAAAGACCTGTTCTGGCAGAGGTTTTAGTTGAATCTAGAACTGAAGATGCTGTTAAAAAGGGATAGTTAGTAAGGAATATAAAATATTGCACAATAACTGTAGGAATCAATCAGAGGAGGTTAGAAAAGACTGGGAATAGAGACTGGATAAGCAATTTACAAGGAAACAATGGGAAGATATATGCATGGCTTCTAAATATGTAACAAAGTCTAGAAGATTTAGGATCTTTGCTTGGAAGTGTTTGCATAGGTATTTTTATAGCCCAAGCAGACTTCAAAGAATTTTTCCTCAGGTAGATGGCAAATGTTGGAGGTGATGGGGAAGAAAGAGGTAACCAGGAACATATAATCTGATGTTGTCATGTTCATTCATTCCTCAACCTTTGGGTTTTGGATCCAACCCTCGGATCTGACTCGGCCAACTTTCTAAAGCTTAGGCTACAAAGCTTGAGTTCCTCCTCTACCCATAATGCCTTATTCCCTAGATTACCTCAGATCTTGTTTGTCACTCATAGGAAAAGCATCATGATCTGCTTGCTCGAGCTCCATTTAGATATAAACAGTTAAGTCTGTAATCTCTTCCTTTTTATTTTTTATAGTACTACTTCCTTCTTATCTCCTACCCTATTTCTATACAAAAACAAAAGGCTTCATGTTTTTTTCTTTTGAAATTAGTGATCTCTGGCCATTTTTCTTTGTTGGAACTTACAATGTGTTGTTGTCCTATCTCGCCTTCGTTCTTACCAGGATGGGTTTGGATCCGATCCTCAGATCCAACTCAGCCTTATATACAAGCTTGAGGTCTTTTACTAGCTCGTGGCTAAACCCTATCCCAGCATGCACAAGGAAAGCTCCCCAGATCTCGTTTGCCACTAAACAAGATCGGGTGCTCGTTCTACTGGCTCTTGCTAAGTATACCATTGATTATTACCAATATTGTTGGAAATTGTTTCTTCTTAATTATTCTTAGTCTAGATAACTAGTCTATTATTAGTTGTGGTTATTTCCGCTTTGTTCTGCTGATTTTTCTGCTGTTGGCAGTCATTTTCTGCTAGACCTTTTTCCCTATCCTGGTCTCCTCTTTTGATAGTCCGTTTTAGTTGGAGGGCTCTTCTTACTTTTGTTTTTCTCTAAAACTGTTTAAAATTAGTTTGTTTAAGTTAGAGAATTGCTTTACCCTTAGCCCGTTTAAGTTAGAGGGTTTCTCTTCTTTCACTCCTCTGGGGATACCCCATTTAGGTTAGAGGGCTATGACATCCCCTCTTTCCTTTCCTTACAAGTGATAGTTGATTGTTTAACTACTGTTGTGGTTACTGTTGTTGCTGTTGTTGTAGTTGTTGTTAAAAAAAAATCTGTTCTAGTCCTTTTTCATGTTACTATTTCTTTTTTGACAATGTCCTCTAAAGATCTGAAACCCTCTGGGTTCCAAAAATGTCAGAAATGTGGACAGAAAATGTCCCTCACTGATAGCCACACTATTTGTGTGTATTGCTTAGGTGCTGTCCACCTCCAGGAGTCTTGTTCAATTTGTCACGCCTTCAATCACACAGCTCTTCTAGAGAGAAAAAACAAATTAATACTAAGAGGTTTCTTAAAAAAAACCCTTCTCGGAAGCAATACAAGAAGGTCCGGGTTCTTCAAAGTCTGACCATTCACCTTCCTCAAGATCGGACAAGTCTGGGAAGAGATCTTCCTCTTCCAGTGCTCCATTGGAGCCTTATAAAAAGATTGCAAAAGTTTCCACTCTGGATCCTAATGCCGTCAGATCCAAGAGATCTACTGTTTTGGCACCATCAGTCTCGGTGCTGCTGGAGTTCGAGTTACAGAGCTGGTCCCCTGTCTTGGAACTGTTCTCCCCTACTCTTAGATCACCTTTGTTCCAGCCTTCCAAGTCTCCAGCCCCCTCTGCTCAGTCTTCCAGGAGCCTGTTCTACAATTACGTGGATCGAGTAGTACAGAGGCTGTTAAGGACACTGGCGCTGGCCAGGCTGTTATCGGATCCAACCCCGAGGGCTTTGGATCTGACCACATCCACCCCCTTCTGCTTCGATTCATCCTCCAACCGGACCTCGGAGCCGGAATGTCTGGAGCTGATATTGGTGGAAACATCGGAAATGAGACCTATTAAGGGATTTTCAGATCCAGTCATTGCTCTGATGGCTTCGGCTCCATAGGAGCTCAAGGAGTCTAAGAGCCGACACTCTCCCGGTCCGTGAAGGTGAGTCGATCAGACAGTTGTCGGATCTGAACTTGTCTCTCGTGGCATTGGCTTGGGTGAGCTCTGCTCCTACCTCAGCCTCAGAGCCATCCTCCTTGATTCCAGGCATTCCCTCAGGTTCTTCGGACCCAGGGATTTCCTCAGATAAGGGGTGGGTGGCTTTTGAGGTGATGAGGAGAGTGCTGTCTCCACAGGCAGCTCCATTGTCATCTCTGGATGTTCTTCCCCCAAAGGCACTGGTATCTGCCTCTATACCCTTGCATCCACAGGGATGTGGAGATCCTAGGCCTCAGGATGCCCCACAGGGTACCCCCCACTCTTCTGAAACCTCTTCAGAGTACCCCTCTGAAGAGGTCCCTCAGAAGAGGTTATGTAAGAGGAAGCATTTAGACTCCCCAGAGGAGTCCATCACTTCGGATATTGACCTCGATGAAGCCAAAGGGTCCCCATGGCCGCCTCCTGATGATGTCTCCTTTGGTGACATCTTAGAAATACTTTAAACAGAGAGGCAGCTGGAAATCCACCAACCCTTCACCAGAGGAGTCTGTGTACCTGAAGGCCTCTGGATCTCACCCTTCCTCCACTTGGGTGTCTCCTCCTTTTAAAAAATTTCTGGACTTAGTTTCTCAAAAAGAGTGGGAGTCTCCAGATTCAGTGGAACCTGTTCCTTGGAGTCCAGATAAGTTCATCCCCTCCCCCTCAGACAAAAACTTTTTAACTAGGGGAGTCTGAGTAGATACAATGGTGGTGGTGGCAGACACCAAGAAGGAACTCTCAGAAACATCTTCTTCTGTCCATCCACTGAACAAGGAGTCTTGCACGATGGACAGATATTAAAAGCACATTTTTTTTCTTCAGTGACTTTTGCTCTTAGATCGCTGAATTACTTGACCCACTTTAATAGATTATAGAGAGATTTCCTGAAGGAGTTAGGAGATACTCTTCAAGGTTCAGTAGCTGAAGGGGTGTCAGAGAAAGTTTCCTCTCAGCTCTCTACCTTAAATTCACTGTTCAACTCCTCCATGAGACTGATTTTTTTATGCAGTGGATGGGGCAAGTAGAGCAGCGGGTTCAGGAATTTCCCTAAGGAGACTTCTTGGATGCACTTTTGTGACTTTGTGGAGCCCTTTACATCTTCAATTGTGATTGCCTAGTTAAATGGCTCGTCTCTGTTCGGGCCCAAAGTCAAGGACACACTAACCAGGTATGAACAAGAAGGAAAGACTGTCTCTGCCGTAGGAGTCCGTTTTTCCTTACCTACCAGACCATATCCCAAAGGCCAGAAAGAAAGTGGAAAATGTGGTTTTGAAATCCCACAGAGCTTTCCAGGACAGATGTGGCGAATCTTCCCCCAGGGACAAAGGGGGAAGTAGTAATGGAAGATGCCAACCACGTGTCAGAGGGGGGTCCGCAGAATCAGGATGATAGAGAGTCATAAGCCCTTTCAGCGCTCCTGAAGGGAGGCCCACCTGTCCATCACTGGAGCCAGTTGGGGGCCACTTATCTTTGTACCCAAAAATCTGGCTCACAATTACAAAAGAGAAGTGGGCACAAAGCATCATAGCCAGAGGTTACTCCATACCCTTTTCCTTACCCATCACAAACATATAAAAAATCCCAGACATTCCACCCAGTCAAAGGGAACAGGCAATATTAGAAATTCAAAAGTTGCTAGACAAAAAAAGTCATCCAAACAGTTCCTGCAGACCAAATAGGATCTAGAATTTACTTAAGATTCTTTTTAGTTCCAAAGAAAACAGGGGACTGGCAACTAAATCTGGATCTTAGCAACCTAAACAAATCTGTAAGAAAGTCCAAGTTTTGGATGGTAACACTGCAATCAATACTCCTTTTTCTGGGATAAGATGATTGGATGTGCTCTACAGACCTCCAGGATGCATACTGCCACATAAGAATGGACAGGCGATCAAGGAGACACCTGTGCTTTCAGCTGGCAGCCAGTCACTACCAGTTTCAAGCTCTGCCCTTTGTCCTCATAACAGCACCCAGAGTTTTCACCAAATGTATGGCAGTAGACATGACTCACTTGAGGTGCCTAGGATTCCAGGTGTTTCCATATTTAGATGACTGGCTCCTAACTACCACAACTGAGCATCTACTAATAAAAGCGAGAAACACCACCTTGCAGCTCTGCTCTCACCTAGGAATCACTATAAACTACAAGAAATCTGCCTTGCTGCCTTCTCAATGTGTTGTTTTTATAAGAGCAGAATTTGATACGACAAGGATGGTGGCCAAACTTCCTCCAGAAAGAGTGCGAGTTCTAGGACGTCAGATTTTAAATCTTACAAAGAAAAAAAGCACAAACAAGGACAGTCCTAAAAGTCTTGGGGACCATGGCAGCATTAATAACCTCGATCCCATTAGCACTTCTGCACATGAGAATTCTCCAGTGGCTACTGTCCACTCAGCGGTCGATGCAGGGACTGCCTATGTCCCACAAAGTATTGATAACAGAGTCTTGCAAAAAAGACCTTCGTTGGTGGCTTTATTCCACTCGTGACGCTATGTTGTCCCTTTGTACTTTCCCACCCATTAGCCACAGTGACCACAGATGCTCCTCAGATAGGATGGGCTGGGCATTATCTGGGAAAGACAGTCCAAGGCACTTGGCAGGATCATGAGGCCCATTTGCACATCAGTGTCCTAGAGATGAGAGTGGTGCTTCTGGCATTGCAAGAATTCCAGGACTCTCTTCTGCTGGGAACTATTGCAGTATAGTCAGACAACATGTCAGTTGTATGGTACAGAAACAAGCAAGGAGGAACCAGATCTTACGCCTTTGTCGGGAATCCCTGAGAGTATGGGAGTGGGTGACCTCCTCCCAACACTTTCTGTTAGCAACACACATCCCGGGGAAATCCAACGTGATAGCAGACAGACTCAGCAGAGGGATTCTGATGCCACATGAGTTGTCCCTAAACCAGGAAGTAGTGGAAAAGATTTTCTGCAAATAGGGCCAGCCTTGCTGTGACCTTTTTGCCACATTCATGAATGCCAAATGCAGCAGCTACTTTGCCCTTATCCCCCCTCCGGGGGAGTCACCAAGGGATGCACTTTTATATGACTGGCCCTCAGGTCTCTTCTATGCTTTTCCTCCTTTTCCATTAATACCCAGAGTTCTTCAGAAAGCCAATTACTTGGGAAGGGACTTGATACTCATCACCCCATACTGGTCTCATCAAATCTGGTTCCCCTTCCTGTGGCCTCATCTTCAGGAAGAGCCTTGGTTTCTGGACCCAATTCTGGACCTTCTGACTCATGCATCAGGAACGCTCCATTCTTCCCTTCAAACTCTCAAGTTGACAACTTGGCTGCTTTGATTCCAACCATAGCCAGGCTTCCTAACCTCTTTTCATCAGTTAAACACATCCTAATATCTTCTCATAAGGCTTCAATGAGAGATATATATAGAGAAGCAAATGGAAAAGATTCTTTTTATGGGCTTCCCATAATCATATTGTCCCGTTTTATGCCACAGTAAATTCCATACTAGAATTTTTGGCAAAACTATTCAATGAAGGTGCAGTGGCAGCTACCACTAGAGTTCAGCTAACTGCGATATCCATTTTCCATTTAGGTGCATCACACCTCAGTATTATGTCTCACAGACTATGCAAGGCCTTTCTTAAATGTACCTTATTATTAAGACCACCTATCAAAGACACTCCAGCACTATGGGGCTTGAATTTTGTCTTATCTCATTTAATTTTTCCCCCGTTCCAGCCAGCATAATCTTGCAAACTCAAATTTTTCACATGGAAAACTATTCTCTTGGTAGCAATTACTTCTGTAAGTGTCAGAGCTGCAAGCCTAGTCAATAAAGCCCCCCTACTTGCTATTCCACAGAGACAGGGTCTCCTTACGAGCAAACCCTTCCTTTTTACCCAAAGTATGTTCAGAATCAAATTTGAACCAATCCATAGAGCTGCCAGTCTTTTATCCAAATTACGAGAATAAGGCAGAATACATGTTACACCAACTGGATTTACATAGACAATTATGCTTCTACTTACACAGGACTAAGGATGTCAGAAAATCTGACCAGCTACTTACATCTTGTTCAGATTCAAAACAGGTGCTCCAGTCTCTAACTGACATTTTCAAAATGGCTTTCAGATATAACCTTTATTTATATATCTCAAAACAGAGATCTTCCCCATAGAGTTAAAGCCCACTCTACAAGAGCCATTGCAACCTCTTCTGCCTTTCTGGCTAGACTGCCAATTGATACCATTTGTGCTGCGGCAACATGGGCAAAACCACATATCTTTATCACTCATTACAAAGTTGATTGGCCTCCAGGAACAAGGCCTCCTTTGGTTCCACAATTCTGAAGAATATTTTCCCTTAAGTCACCCAAGAAAGATGGTGCTAGGGACGCTGTCCCATCCTGATAAGAATGAAGGCGAGACAGGACAACAACACATAAAGAAGTTACGTACTCACCATAATGTTCCATGTGTGTTGTCCATCTTCACCATCATTCTTACATCCCACTCTCCTTCCTCCCAGCCTTTCTACTCGTGGAAGACCGAGTTGATGATATTATTAATCTCAGATCTTCTTTATTGCTCTCTAAGGTATTAAACTGCCTTTATTTGTATTCTTTTATTATGACTGCAAACAAGATACTGGGAGCTTTCCTAGTGCATGCTGGTATAGGGTTTAGCCATGAGCTAGTGGAAGACCTCAAGCTTGTATATAAGGCCGAGTCGGATTCGAGGATTGGAACTGAACCCATCCTCATAAGAATGAAGGCGAAGATGGACAACACACATGGAATGTTATGGTGAGGGCATAACTTCTTTTTCCTTTCCTCTCTCCTTTCCTACATAACTTTTAATAAAATGTCTGATAAGCCATTAGGCTTTAAAAAGTGCACTTCTTATGGGCACAAGATCCCCTCATCTGATGCCCACACGGTGTGCATATATTGTCTTGCTCCTGATCACCTTGAAGACCCCTGCTCTATTTGCAAGCAGTTTCACCAGAGAGCACTGGTCAACAGAAGAAATAAACTTATTCTAAAAGGCCTCCTGTCTTCTTCGGCCCTGTATGCAGGTCCTTCCAAATCAGGGGCTCAACCTCCCTTGAAAAAGCATAGAGATGGCCAACAATGCAGTAAACTTTTCTTGGGAAAGTCAGCTTCTTTTTCCTAGGAACCTCCATCCAAGGCTCCTAAGGCATCGGATCTGAAACCCTCAGATCCAAGTACGTCTGTGC
Organism: Protopterus annectens; assembly: GCF_019279795.1. Classification (NCBI taxonomy): domain Eukaryota; kingdom Metazoa; phylum Chordata; order Ceratodontiformes; family Protopteridae; genus Protopterus; species Protopterus annectens. The sequence goes on from NC_056733.1 coordinate 130,761,537, forward strand.
AGTCATCTCTTTGGCTCCAAGCTCCCCTGACTTCAGAGCCGCCTGCTCCAACCAGAGGGTCTCCTTTTAAAGATAGATTCCCCCAAGAATACATCCAGACCACCTTCTACAGCATCACCTGTCAGATCCTCCCATAAACTTTCTGAATCAGAGGTGGACTGATTGATGAGACAATTCCTTCAGACACAGATCCAGATGGGAGTATTACCAACTCCATCCCCTACCAGGTCCTTGGGCAGATAATCACCTTTCAGACCATAATCCTTTTCTGACCTGACCTCCTGCTTCAGAGTCCTTGGATCCGGAGGCCCAGAGAGTTGAGGTGTCAGAGCGTATAGTGATTCTTTGTTTGACCCCAACAGCTTCCCTGACTTCCTCGGCCCCAACCGAGTTTGTGATCAGTGACTCTTGGAGCAGAAGCCTCGACGTCAGCTCTGAGGGTTTGACCTCAACTCAGAAGTTTTTGAAGCTGCCACTTCCCCTTGGAGCATCGGCATTCGACAGCTCGGCCGCGACTTCCCTCTCAGAGTAGAGGGCAGGGGGGGGGAGGGGATCCTCTGCCCCAGTAGCTTCAGCTCTGGAGGGACAGTCTTCAGTGTCTCCATCCCCTTCCACTTTCGAGGTGATGGAGAGGATTCTGTCCATGCACAAGAGATCCTCAGCTCCCACTCTTTCAGATCCACTCCTCACCCCATGGATACTGTCTCTAAGACCTCAACACTGCTGTCCTCAGGACATCTGGCCCAGTAAAGGGGAAGGGTCCCCCAGATCTCCACTGAGGATGTCTCTTTAGAAGACATCTTAGAAATCTTGCACCAAAAAGGTGGCGGTTCTTCCCAAAACCCTACTGCCTGGAAATGGTGCTCTTGGAAGCTCTTGGGTCCAGCCCATCTACATCTTGGGTGTCCCCCCTGCTGATGCATTTATTGACCTGGTATCAAGCAGGGCTTGGAAGGACCCAGACACTTTAGAACCTATACCCAAATGTGCAAACAAGATCCTTAGTGCCCCCTGTGACTGACCCCATTGGACCAAAGGAATCCTGGTAGATGCCATGGTTGTTGTGGTAGCCACCAAGAAGGAGCTGGTCCAGGAAAGCTCCAGTGTCCATCCCCCTAACAGGGAGTCTAAGGCCATGGACAAATTTGGCAAGAGAGTTTATGCCTCATCTACCTTCACCTTATGAGCCTGAAACAGTCTTTCCCACTTTACTAGGCTACACAGGGATTTAATCAAATAACTCTCTAGCTCAGTCCCAGAGTCCATGTCTGATGAGGAAAGGAAGTCCTTCTCCTCTAGAATGGCCACTCTACAGTCAATTTCCAATGCATCTATGAGGTAAATCTCCCATGCTGCAGAAGGTACTTCAAGGGCCACCATTTCCATCATTGCCGTTAGGCACCATGCTTGGATGTGCTTGTGTGTCTTTGCAGAACCTTTCAAGGCGCCTTTCATCAATGCTCTTTTTGATGGATTGACTTTGTTTGGGCCCACTGTTAGAGACACATTCTCCCGTAGTGAGAAAGATGGAATCTGTTTAGATCCTTCTCCAGGAGTTAAGAGTGGGGGAAAAAAACTCTGGTTCAAGAAATCTCAGGGTCCTTTTCAGGAACCTCAGTGAGATCCCCACCCCAGAGGCAGTGGGGGACACAGTTATAATGGTAGATGCCACGCAAGTGGGAGAGGGGGTCTGCAAAATCAAGGGTCTTGAGATACTTTCTTGGACAGACCCTTTCAGCACTCCTGAAAGGTTGCCTGATTGTCCTTCTCTGGAGGCAGTCGGGTGAGGGTACTTATCCTTGCACCCAGAGGCCTGACTAGCCATCACAAATGACCAGTGGGTGCAAATGATTATATCAAGAGCATACTCCATTCCCATTTCAAAACTCCCCAAACCGAAGAGCTCTCTCCAGGATGCGCCACCCCCCCCCCTCCATCAGAGAGGGGCAGCAGCATTGGAGATCTCAAAGTTGCTCAAAAAAGAGCCATCCAGAAGATCCCACCAAACCAACTCAGATTAGCATTTACTCAATATTCTTTTTATTACCAAAAAGGACAGGGACCTCATGCCCATCTTGGATCTCACATCCCTGAACAAGTCAGTAATGAACTCGAAGTTCAGGATGGTCATGGTCCAATCCATTCTACCTCAGATGAAAATGGACGACTGGATGTGCTCAATAGACTTTAAGGATGCACACTAACACATCAAGATAGGCAGACACACCAGAAGTTATCTACACTTCAGACTGGAAGCCAGGCATTTTCAATTCAGAGTGCTTCCTTTTGCTCTCACCACAGCCCTCAGGGTGTTCACTAAATGCATAGCGGTAGATGCAGCTCGTCTAAGACTGCAAGGATTCCATATGTTTCCTTACCTAGACAACTGCCTCCTAACCACTCCACCCAGGCTAGGGACTATCTGATACAACTAGCTCCTAGTTTAGGCATAACCATCAACATGCAAAAAATCTCAGTTACAGCCTGTACTGCCTCCCCTGGCTGTGCATAGCAAGTGTAATCTCTTAATCTGTAGCAAGATGTATTGAGAAGTTTACTCACCACCACAGATAGTATTAGCAGACAGTGACTCAGTCGAAATGACACCTGTGGAGACCGTTAAATAGTTTAATGTCCAAACTGTGTAGATCTTAATATGAGATGGCAATCGATGTTCAAATAATGATGCTTTGACACACTCCAGCAATAGACATGTGGCTGCAATGGAGTCCAACACACAACTGAAGAAAATGGGGGAGAAGGGAGGAGTTAACTAACAGAGCTAGGTTACAGGAAAACAGCTAGGACAAAATACAAGAAAGGCAATTTTTTAGCTACTCCGGTTTTCAAAGTAAGCAGAGTAGCTGGAGTGAGCAACAATGGAGATTCTGGATCCACAGACACTGCTATAAGTGGTCTGGCATTGATTATGGCAGAGACCTCTGCCAGAAGAGTAGTTAAGATCTCATGAGTGAGTTGGGAAGATGTGAGACTGAGCAGCATAGAATCTAGGATCCTTCGAGTGATCCCAGTCATGCGTACCCAAGAACCCATGTGAGACGAATGAGGAGGATTGAACTTCCAGCCACACCCTTTGCTAATTAAGAATTTCCTTACTTCCAAATTATTGTTTGCCCCTCTGAAGTTGGTACCGCAGTCCGATCTTAGGAGCTTTACTGGTCCTCTTATAGAGAGAAATCTTCTGAAGGCATTAATAAAACATGAAGTCTCCATAGATTCTATGACTTCAATTTGCACAGCACAAATGTTGAGACAAGTAAACAGTAGGGCCCACCGTTTGTTGTTTGCAACTCCGTGACAAGTTCTACAAGTTGCTACAGACCAGGGGCCAAAAACATCCATGCCAACATAAGTAAAGGGTGATTCTGTGCTTAGTCTGTCAGGTGGGAGATTTCCCACCTGTTGTTGCTGGTGTTTCCCTCTCAGTTTTTGACATTTGACACATGTGTGAAGTATGGAGGGTATGCGTCTTTTAGCGCTGACAATCCACAAACCTGCGGACTGAATAGCACCTTCAGTAAAGTGGCGACCTTGGTGCTGAACTTGCTCATGGTAATGTCTTACCAGTAATGTTGCAGTGTGATGTTGGCCTGGAACAATGAAAGAATATTGTTCTATATCGCTGAGATCAGCCCTTCCCAAGCGATCTCAACTCTGAGAACATCCTGGTTGTTTATTACTGGATTTAGTTTATAAAAAGAGCTATGTTTAGAAAGATTGACTCCCTTTGAAATGCTGTTGATTTCCTGAGGGTACACATCATGTTGAACACTGTGGATAATCGTTTGCTCCGCTTGAGAGACTTCATTGACGGAGGGATGTTCTTTACATATGTGCCACCCATAACAAGCTTTAGGATTGTTGTTTTTGTTTACAAATAGGTGAGCAACATAAATAAGTCGTGCAATGGCACGTACAACAGATGACCACCTGGAGAAACATTGAAAACGATGAGAACTCAGTCCCACTCTAGATTTCACACAAGTGGTGAGTGCAGTGGTGGTAGGCCTGGGTCTATATCACATAGTCGAAGTCTCAAAACTTCGACTATGTAAATATCGAACCCAAAAGTTCGAAAACGTAATACTCCAAACACTCAGAACAGCGATTTATTTTCCCATGGAAAAAAAAAATCGCTGTTCCAGAACAAAATGTGGAAACACACTAACAGTAAATACTGTTTCTAATGTGGGGGGTTTCGTCTCCACACTCCCCCTACTTAAATATACCAACTACGAGATCGCACCACAGTAGAGGAAATAGCGAAGCCACATAACCGGCCCACCAAATTCTTTCTTGGAAAGAATTCGATGTTCCGCGGTTTCATTATTTTTAGACTTTGAACTTCCCAGTTCTAGGTTTTGGCATTCGGACTTGTGAACATATGATATACACCCGTAGGTCTGATTTCTTTGTCGGAATCAGGGTTTATCAGTTCAAAGAGGGAATCAACATGATTTGTAATAACCTCTTTGAGAAGAAATCCTGGGGGAGATGCCCAAGAAATGTCCTGAAAGCCAGATGCTGATACAGTATGGGTCCCACAATCAGCAGGGTTGACGTTGGTAGGAACGTAATGCCATTGGTTGAGAGTAGAAAACTTCCTAATGCATTCCACCCTATTACGGACATACACATAGAACTGTCTTGCTTGGTTGTGTATTTATCCAAGGACTACTTTACTGTCTGTGTAGACGTCAAAGGAATGAATTGTCATGTCCATTTCAAGATTTATAAGCTTAGCAATTTCAACGTTTAACACTGCTGCACAAATTTTGAGCCTTGGCACAGTATGAGCTGGTTTTGGAGTGAGTTTTGCTTTACCAAGGACAAATCCGACAGTTACCTTTCCATGTAGTCCTATAACTCTGAGATAGGCCACAGAAGCTATAGCTTCAATGGAATCAGAGAAAATGTGAATCTCTCTTTTGAGTCATTGATACTTCCAGTAGGGGTGTAGCAGCATGGTATTTGAAGTTTCTCCAAGGCATTCAGGGAATCCTTCCAGGTTCCCATCTTCATTGTTTTTCTCTGGGGAGAGGAGAATCCCGATCCACATGTTCAGAAGTGACCTGTCTTAATAGTATCTTGGCCTGAATGTTATAGGGTGCTATGAAGCCCAGTGGATCAGAGATGCTGTTACTACATAACAAAACTCCACGTTTGGTGAAGGGCTTGTCACAAGCTGACATTTGAAATATGAATGAGTCTTGCTTGACATTCCAAAGCAGCCCCTGGCTGCGTTGCATGAGAGTGATATTAGACCCTAATTCAAAGCTCTTTAGACTGTCAGCATGGTCCTCAGAATGAAAGGCTCCATTTACCTTGACACTGTTGGAGACTATTTTGTGAAGTCTGAGATTAGATACAGCCAGAATATCTTGAGTTCTGGCAAGGAGATTGATCGCTTCTTCCTCTGTGGGAAAGGATTTAAGCCCGTCATCTACATAAAAGTTTCTTTCAACAAACTGACATGCATCAGACCCAAATTCCCTTTCACCTTCTTGGGAAGTTCTTCTCAACCCATATATTACAACTGCAGGAGATGGGCTGTTACCGAACACAAGTACCTTCATCCGATAATCTATGACTTTTTCGTTGACATTATTATTGTGGTAACACCAAAATTTGAGGTAGTTTCTGTTGTCTTCACGAACAATGAAACAATGGAACATTTGTTGAATGTCAGCCATTACCATAATCAACTCTTGTCTGAAATGGATCAAGACTCCAATTAGGTTATTGTTCAGATTAGGCCCAGAGAGGAGAAGGTCATTAAGAGAAACACCTTCATGGACAGCACTTGAGTCAAAGACCACTCTGATTTGTTCTGGCTTGTGAGGATGATACACACCAAAACATGGAAGGTACCAACACTCTTCCCCTTCCTTGCAGGTTCAGCATGATCTCTGTCAAACACCTTCTGCATGAAGTCAACAAAGTGCTTTTACATTGCAGATTTCCTGTTTAGGGTACGTTCCAGTGAAATAATCCAGGACTCTGCCAGCTGCTTATTGTTTGGCAATTTCATTCTTGGGGGTACGGAATGTTAAGGGTGCCACCCAGCTGTTGGAGTTGTCCTGATAGAATTCTTCACGCATAATTTTCAAGAATTCCTTATCTTCCCTTGTGGCCACCAACTGATCTTCTTCACTAGTGGTAACAAACACCGTAATGCCAAGATTATCATCCCAGAAGTCTAAGCCATAGTTGTAGCCTTTTACAAAGTAGTGATGAGGACAGGGTTCAAAACAAGTATTCCGTCCATTTGGAAGAACATGCGTCTTGAAGGAAGTAACCCTGTTAGGTCTCCTGACCTTATCTAAACAGACCTTACCTATGACAACCCAACCTAGGTCCAAGCATTGTGCATATGGGAGCATTGTTTGGGCCATTGATAAATTCACGTACCTTGTGTACCCTCAATATGTCTCTACCAAGCAGTAGCAGGATTTCAGCGTCTTTATCAAGGGGTGGTATTTGGCTAGATATGACCTTCAAGTAAGGGTGACGAGAAACAGCTTCTGAGGTAGGTATCTCTTGCCTGTTGGTTGGAATTTGGTTGCAATCGAGAGTGGGCAGGGGAATTTCTAGGTTGCCATTGAGAGGAGCTACTATAAGACCACTAGCTCTCCTGCCGACGACCTCTGTAATGCCAGCACAAGTGCCCAGAGTGTATGGCAGGGCATCTCCTGTTATGTTGAGCATGTCAAAGAACTCTGATCTTGCAAGAGATTTATTACTTTGCTCGTCGAGAATAGTGTACAGTCTTACAGCTCTTTCAGGATAACCCTTGGGGTATACACAGACCAAGCATATTTTTGCACAAGATTTATCACTGAGTCCTTCTCCACAGACTTCAGTACATGTGGTGGCAACTGGAGTAGGAGGCACTGTTTGTTCTACATTCTCCCCGCCTTGCTTTGGCTTGGGAGGATTAAATGTGGATAGGGTAGAAGTAGTTTGAAATGGATGAAGTGCTTGTACATGATCCTTACTGTCACATTCCATGCACTTGATAGTGGCTTTACAGTCCTTATCAACATGCTCGGTAGAAGCACAGCATTTAAAACATACCCCAAATTTCTTAAGAAGTTCCTTGCGTTCTTGCAGGGTTTTTTTCTGAAGCCAATGCATTTTCTGAATGGGTGAGGTTTGTTATGTATGGGGCATTGGCGATTTGGGTTTTCGATTTTCTTGCTTTGATCACCCTTGTTGGGAACTGTAGGAGGTGTAGGTAAGACATCGGTCCGTTTAACTGAGACTGGATCTCTGTGGTCTCTGTATGAGCTGCTCAAGTTTGTAGGCTTAGAAGAGGGTGGACCTGGAGCATGGAACTCTCCAAAGGAGAAGCTTGAGTCATTCTTTGTCTCTGCAATTTTCCTGATGAATTCGCAGAAGAAGGAAAATGGGGGAAAGGAGACTCTGTTTCCTTGTACTTTGATCCAACTGTTGTCCATTTTCCTTGGATATCATATGGGAGCTTTGAAACAATTGGGTTAACCCCACGAGCAGTGTCCAGATAACTGAGGCCTGGAAGGTGTGTGTCTTCCTCGGCTTGCTGAAGTTCGGAAAGAAAGTCACTAAGCTCTTGAAACTTTAAATTGTCCTTGCCAGATATCTTCGGGAAACTTTGCAGCCTCTTGAATAAATCATCCTCAATGACTTCAGGGCTGCCAAAGCTATGTTCCAGTCTGTCCCAGGCAGCATTAAGACCCACAGCTGGGTTAGCAATATGAACTGCCTTGAGATGTTTAATACATTCAGAGGAACTGGGACCAAGGCACCTGATGAGCAAATCTAGTTCTTCGGTAGCTGTAATGTCCAGATCACCAACTGCAGATTTAAAGGTGGATTTCCAGCCTCTGTAGTTCTCAGGTCTGTCGTCAAACCGTGTGAGGGCAGTTTTGATAAGATTCTTGCGAAGCATGTACTTTACAACCTTTGACACTTCTGTGTCTTCAGACTTTAAGTGAGGAGCTGTTGGTTGAACAGTGTTGGTCACATTAACAGCGGGGCCACTGCTGAATGTCACTGGGAAGTACGGCGGTGCAAGGGCATTAAGCTGAGGATCTGGCAGAGAGCTCATAAGTGCAGCAGCTTGCAGTGGTGCAAAGGCTCATTTGATCGAAGGTTGGTGACTACCTCCATAATATGGTAGGTTAGCTTGAGCAGGGCTAGTACTGACCTTAGTTGAGAGGTACTGCAGCAGTAGTCACTGGGAGTAATACTTCTGCAGAAGTGTCTCTGGCTTTGGGAGCATCAGATAAAATGGAATGCTTGTTGCTTTGGTTGAACACATAGTCTGTAGTGCTTTTAAGATAACTCTCTATGTCCATTGGACCTATGCTGTCTCTGTCACTCCCACTAGCAGCCTGCTCTAGAACTCTTAACCTTGCCATAGCTGTGGCATGTTCACACTGTTTTTCTAAGGCCTCTATTTCAGCCCTTTTGCAGATGGCTTCAGTCTGCCTTTCTGCTTCTGTTTCTGCTTTTTTGTGTGCAGCTTCTGCCTCTCTTTCTGCTTCTCTGTGTGCAACTTCTGCTTCTCTGTGGGCAGCTTCTGCCTCTAGCTGTGCCTTCCTTCCTGTGAAGGCTGCCTGAATCTTAGCAGCCTCTGCATCAGCACCGGCTTTGATAAGTTGTTTGCTGAGCATGGAAGATCTAGACCGTAAAGACTTACTAGATCTGTTTGAGTGTCTGGTAGATGCAGAGCGACAGGAGTTCTGCAATTTTGACTTCGGCCTTAGTCGTTGTTTGAAATGCCAAGCTGTCCCTGTTAAGATGAAGCTGATCAAACCTCATTAGTTCTTTTGTGCTTCCTCAGTGTTGTATCTCTGTAATAAATTGACATTTTATGCATAGTCTCTGATAGCTTTGATATGTAACAATAAATTGCTTGAGTGCACCCTCTAATTGCAGTGCATCATAAGCAGGTTGAGAAAGGGCAGACATACAGTTAACAGTCTTAGTCCATGTTTTGCCTTCCATATAAGCCTAGAGATGCGTTTTGTTGTTACACTTGGGTCAGGGTCAGGGATTTGATCTTGGTCTGCAAGAAATTCTGTGTCATGCTGTGTATCAGCCTTTGCTGAAAGTGGAATGCTTTGCTGAGACATTGTGCTGGTAATAAAACAGTTAATGCTGAAGTCTTTTCTGAGACAGAGAAAAGTATCAAAAATGTATCAGTTCTGAGCTAGCTGGGTTTGCAGGGCATTGGTTTGCAAGAAGCTATGCAGTGCAGAAAATGTCACTTTCAGTTTCACAGTATGACTCAGGGAAGAATAAAACAGTTTCATATATGTTCACTATGAAATACAACCGCGAAATTCAAAATCCCGAACCTACACTACACACAGAGCACACACATAAACATACACACAACTTCCCCCCACAAGCACACAGACAAACCTAGACTACATATAAGCAGGGGGGCTTTGCCCCCTACACCCCCTACTTATATATACTAACTCCGAGATTGCGCAATCAGACACTCAAAGGTAACTCACACCTACACATTTTACAGTCCCTCGCACACACACACAGTCACAACACACAGTGACATACACTAAAGCCCCAAACCAACACACTTACACATACAGACATACCCGAACTAACACCTAACCATTCACACACCGCAACACCAGAAGCGCTAATTCAAAATCTCCGTACTTCGGAATTTTGAATTTCGCTCTTCTGGTGTTTTGGAATTTCAAGGCTTCGCTATTATAATTTCGAAATACTGACATTTGGGATTTCAGTATTTCAAAATTATGAACGGAACCCATATATATATATATATATATATATATATATATATATGTATATGTATATGTATATGTATATGTATATGTATATATATATATATATATATATATATATATATATATATATATAAACACAATCCTGGCAAATAATCAATCACTGCTGAATTTCTGACTCACCAAAGAATTATGCTGCGCAGGGAGTATCTTGCTGGCACATACAGGCCCAAGTGAGCAAACAAATCCTTAGGAGACAGGCATACTCTCTAAACTTAAAGGCATTAGAAAATCTTTTAATAGCTGCCCTGTGCTCTGAGACTGTTTTGAGCTTCCATAACCTGCTAAACGTATCCAGCCTTTGTAATTTATGGTTTCATAGATTAGTACTAAACTAATTGCTCTTGTGAGCCTTTTTAAGCCTAGCCAATTATCCCTTGTGACACTCAAACCCTGCACCTTGTGTTTGTAAGGCAAACACCTTAACCATTAGGCCACCCTCCCAACAAGCAGCTCTTTATGCAACAAAAGACTGTATAGGTACAGGATGCAAACTTATTCTCAAATTGCACTTTCAAAGTCCATCTACAGCTCCCCACTGAATATTCCAAAGTGCTCAGTACATTATTTGACTGTTCTGCCTCCCCTGCCTGCCCTGTGCATAGCAAGTGTAATCTCCTAATCTGTAGCAAGATGTATTGAGAAGTTTACTAACCACTACAAACAGTGTTAGCAGACAGTGACTCAATCGAAATGACACCTGTGGAGACCATTAAATAGTTTAATGTCCAAACTGTGCAAATCTATATACAAGATGGCAGTCGAAGTTCAAATAATGATGCTTTGACACACTCCAGCAATAGACATGTGGCTGCAATGAAGTCTAACACACAACTGAAGAAAAGGGGGGGGGGGTTAACTAATAGAGCTAGGCTACAGGAAAACATCTAGGACAAAATACAAGAAAGGTAATTTCTTAGCTGAACAGCAAATACACAAGCATGTGTAACATAACACAGCCTGTTCAAAACATAGACTTCAATGGAGCATGTCTGGAATCAACCAAAACCTTGGCCTATCTACCTCCAGACAGGATTTCAACCCTAAGACTACATATCAGACAGATTTTAGCTGTTCTAGTTCCTCCAGCAAAACTAGTATGCATACCCTTGGGCTCCATGGCTTCCACCATAACCCTATTGCCAGCAGCATATCTACATATGAGAATTCCCCAATGGACCTTAGCAGTCCAGTGGTCATTACACTAACACCCTATAAGCTACCCGATCAAATTATCATGAATGTGCAAAGGTTCTCTCCTCTGGTGGCTCCACTCCTCGGGATCCAACAAGGACGCCCCTTTGTTCTCCCCCCCACAAACACCACGTTGGCCATGGATGCCTCCCAGTTTGGGTGGGGGATGATTTCTTGGGTAGGACGGTCCAAGGCACATGGAAATCACAGAAGATCACCCTGCATATCAAAGTCCTGGAGATAAGGGTGTTCCTTCTGGCATTGCAGGCACTTCACAGGTTTCTCCCTATAGGGACTGTTGTGATACAAATGGACAACATTTCAGTAGTATGGTACATCAGAAAACAAGGTAGAACCAGATCCTACCCCCTGTGTCAAGAAACAATGAGAGTGTGGCAGTGGGTGATCACTACCAACCACTTTCTGATCGCAAAGCGCATGTTGGGGGAGTGCTGCATCTTAGCGGACAGGCTCAGCAGAGTCTTACTGACGCCTCATGAGTGGTCTCTGAATCAGTCAGTGGAGAACATGATTTTCCACAAATGGGATCAGCCTTACTGCGATCTCTTTGCATCTCCCCACAACAACAAATGCAGCAGATTCTTTTCCTTGATTCCCCCCTCAGAGACTGTCATCCAGAGATGGTCTAGTCCATGCTTGGCCTCCTGGTCTACTTTATGGTTTCCCACCACTTCCCTTGATCCCCAGATTTCTTCAGAAAGCATTCAGGTTGAAGAGCAAAGTGATCTTCATTGCTCCTTTTTGACCTCGACAAATCTGGTTCACCTTCCTTTGATCTCATCTGATTTGTCCTCTGTGGACACTGGAACCACATCCATATCTACTGTCCCATCTGTCAGGGTAAAGTCGCCCGATCTCCCAGGTCTAAAACTAACTGCATGGTTTCTCCAATTCCAATGATGCCTAGACTTTCCAGAGTTTAATCCCCGGTGGGAAACATTCAGATCTCCCACGAATCATCTGCTAGGAGAATCTATAACAGCAAATGGAAAAGAATTTCTATATGGGCTCAACAGAAGCAGTTAGATGCTTTTACTTCTCCTATTCCAGCAGTTCTAGATTTTCTTGCTCATATTTTCCAAAATGGGGCGGTTCACTCTAGTGTGAAAGTACAAATGTTAAGTTGTCAATCTCGCTTTCATTCTTGCTGGATGGGTTCGGAGCCGATCCTCGGCTCCTACTCGGCCTTATACTAAAGCTCGAGAGCTATTTATTGGCTCGAGGCCCTCACCCTATCCCACAATGCTAGGCGTCAGATTCCCAGATCTCGTTTGCCGCTTCAGCTACAGGGTTGCGATTTTACCGGCTCCAGGTTATATTACTCTTTTCTACTGTTTTATTATATATATATATATATATATATATATATATATATATATATATATATATATGTATATATATATAGTTATTTCTTCTTGTTAGTTTTTGTCCTAGTGTTTCCCTTCTAAACCCATGAGAAACTCCCCTTTAAAAACTCTCTTTCTGTAGTTTTTTAGTCCCCCCCTCCCCCCACCCGTTAGGGTAGCGTTGATATAATCAGTAGTGTTTTTTTATTCTTTTCTTCTACCTTTTTATAGATTTTATACTTGATAGTGATAGTTAGATATTTTAGTAGTATTATTATATTACTATTATTTTGTTAGTTTTTTACTAGTGCGTATGTGTGTATAGTGTTTAAAGCACTAGTTACCTGTTCCCTTGGTATCCCTTTTTCTATTTTTCATTATGTGTAAGGATACTAAGATCTCAGGTTTCAAGAAGTGTGACTCGTGCTGTCAGATGATGTCTCTGACAGACGGTCACACTTCTTGTGTGTATTGTTTGGGCCCCCTACACCTGCAGGACTCTTGTGCGGTCTGTCATATCTTCAGTCTGAGAGTCCTGCAGGAGCGTAGGAACAAACTTATTTTGAGGGGCTTGCTTAAGTATGAAGGGTCCCCGACTAAGCCCTCGTAGGGTAAACCCTCCAAGCCCGCTAAGATGTCGGCTCCCTGTTCGGAGCCGTCGCCGAGCGGAGCTTCTGCCTCCTCATCGGTTCTGGCTGGAACCGACACTTTGAGACCTCAGTCGGCTCCAGCCTTAGTATCGGAGCCTTCTGTAAGCCGAAAACGCTCAAGGTCTCCCTCTTTGGAGTCCGTTTGTTCAGCTCTGAGGTCTCCGTTACTACAGTCGGAGCGGAGCCATAGGTCCCACTCCTCTCGGTCCTCCAGGCTGTCCGATCATGACCCCGAGAGGGTGGTCAGTAGACTATTAAAGTTGCAGGCACTGGCCCAGATGTTGACTATCCCTTCTCAACAGACTGTGGCTATCCCTGTATCTTCATCAGTTCCTCCTCTGACTCTACCACTGTGCTCGGAGCCAGAGCTCGTTGGGGCTCGAATCGTCGGAGCGTTTGGAGCCGATACCACACATTTCGGCTCCCTCGTCGGCTCTGATCTCTTCATTGGTTCCATCCATGGAGGGATCCGGGCGTCGGGACTCTCTCGTCGGCCCCGAGGGGGCGAGTGGCATTGGACCCTTGTCCGACCCCATTCTCCCTCTCGGTGCCTCGGCGCAGGTGAGCTTGGCCCCATCGGCCTCGGAGCTGTCACTCTCGGTGCCGGGAGGGGTTCTCATCTCTTCGGAGCTGGGACCTTCCTCTCTGCCTGATAGGGGCGCCTTTGAGGTCATGAGGAGAGTACTGACTCCTGGGTCAGATCCACGATCGGCCCCTTCGCTTCCTCCCCCCATGGTGCCTGCTTTGGTCTCTCTCCACCCTCCGGACCCCAAGCGTGGAGAACAAATGCTCCAGGTCGCCCCACTGGGGGTATCTTCCTCTTACGAGGCCTCCCCCGATCATTCGGAGGAGCCACCTCGGAAGAAAACATGTAAGAGGAAACATGTTGACTCCCCTTGGTCAGTCATGTCTGACACCGACTTGGAGGATTCGGAAGGGTCCCCAAGGTTCCCCTCTGAGGATGTCTCCTTTTCAGACATCCTGGAGATCCTTAAGCAGAGGGGGAATTGGACTGCACTTAAACCTTCCGAGGACGAGTTGGTATACCTGGACGCGTTTGGTTTTCACCCTTCCACCTCTTGGGTGTCTCCGCCTTTTGACCTGCTCATGGAAGTGGTTGCTCGGAAGGCGTGGACAGCCCCGGACTCAGTGGAACCAACTCCCCATAGGCCCACTAAATTTATTACAGCCCCATCGGATAAACAGTTTCTAACTAAGAGGGTCCCAGTTGATGCCATGGTGGTGGCAGCGGCCACTAAGAAGGAGTTGTCTGACCCTTCGGTGCCTGTACATCCTCCTAATAAAGAGTCTAGGACAATGGACAGGTACGGGAAGCGGATGTTCTCTTCAGTGACCTTTGCTATGCGGTCGCTGAATTATCTGTGCCATTTCACCCGACTTCAGAGGGATCTTCTCAAAGAACTGGGTGATACCCTTCAGGATCCATCAGCTGCGGGGTCTCAGGATAAGGTTAACTCCCAGCTGGCAACCATAAGTTCCATAGTAAACTCCTCCATGCGGCTCATTTCTTATGCGGTCGATGGTGCGAGTAGGGCCACAGGTACAGGAGTGGCTTTGAGAAGACACGCCTGGATGCGGTTATGTAACTTTGCTGACCCCTGTAAGGCGTCCTTCACAAATACCCCCTTCGGATGGTTCGGCTTTGTTTGGACCACAGGTGAAGGATACACTTACCAGGTGTGAGCAGAAAGGCAAGACTCTCTCTGCCGTGGGAGTCCATTTTTCTACTCCCTCCAGACCATTTCCCAAAGGTCAGAAGAGTGGAAAAATGTGGTTTCGTAAACCCCAGAGAGTCGTGCCTGACACACGTGGTGATTTTTCCTCCAGGGGCAGAGGAGGAAACAATAATAGACACTGCCCTAGGGTCAGAGGGGGTCCGCAAAATCAGGGTAGCAGAGAATCTTTCTCTGACAAACCCTTCCAGCACCCCTGAGGGGCTGCCCAACTGTCCACCTTCGGAGGCAGTCGGGGGAAGATTGTCACTCTACCCAGAAGCCTGGCAACTCCTCACTCAAGACCGATGGGTACAGTCTATCATATCTGAAGGTTACAAAATTCCTTTCGTCCGCACCCCTGTAAAAACAAACAGATCCCTTCCAGATGTCCCACCCGCTCTAAGTGATCAAGCAGTTCTAGAAATTTCAAAACTGCTAAGAAAAAGAGCCATCCAGCCAGTCCCAGCAGACCAGCAAGGATCTGGAATTTACTCAAGGTTCTTTTTGGTACCAAAAAAGACAGGGGACTGGAGACCCATTTTGGATCTCAGCAGATTAAACAAGTCTCTTCAAAGAACGAAGTTCCGGATGGTCACGCTCCAGTCCATTCTACCCTTCTTGGGTCAGGACAATTGGATGTGCTCCATAGACCTTCAGGATGTGTACTACCATATAAAAATGGACAGGAGTTCCAGAAGGTTTCTCCGCTTCCGGCTGGGAGCCAGTCACTATCAGTTCAGAGCCCTGCCCTTTGGGCTCACCACAGCCCCCAGGGTGTTCACCAAATGCATGGCAATGGTTACGGCTCACCTGAGACGACGGGGATTCCAGGTGTTTACATATCTAGACGACTGGCTCCTTACTGCTTCCACCAGGCATCAGCTATTGCGAGCCAGGGACTATACCATTCAGACTTGCTCCGAGCTAGGTATATCAATAAATTTTGAAAAGTCTGCATTGTCGCCTTGTCAGTCTATAACCTTTATAGGTGCAGAATTAAATACAAAAGATCTTTCTGCAAAACTTCCTCCAGACAGAGTATCAGACATTCGCAGACATGTACAGATCCTACTACAGTGCAAGACGATTCAGGCCAGATTTGTACTGAAGACATTGAGTCTCATGGCAGCAGCGATCATTTTAGTCCCCCTGGCTCGTTTTCACATGCGGATCCTCCAGTGGATGCTGTTTACCCAATGGTCCTTTCAACAACTTCCAATGTCTCACAGGATAATAATTACTCAAACATGCAAAGACCACCTGGCTTGGTGGATGGTCTCCCCTCTAGTTCTCCAGGACAGACTGTTTGTTCTTCCTCCTCCTGTTGCCACGTTGACCACGGATGCCTCCCTGATCGGGGGGGTGGGCATTTTCAGGGCAGGACTGGCCAGGGCTCTTGGCAACACGTAGAATACAACCTGCACATAAATGTCTTGGAGATGAGAGCGGTACTTTTAGCGTTGCAAGCTCTTCAGGACTCTCTACCTACCGGGACTATTGCAGTTCAGACGGACAATATGTCTGTAGTGTGGTACATCAAAAAGTAGGGCGGAACCAGGTCCTATCCCTTATGTCAAGAAGCACTCAGACTCTGGCAGTGGGTGATCTCTTCCCAACGGTTTCTGATAGCAACGCACATCCCCGGGAAGTCCAACGTCATAGCAGACAGGCTAAGCAGAGCCATTCTCATGCCTCACGAGTGGTCTCTCAATCAGTTAGTAGCGGACAAGATTATCTAAAGATGGGGGTCAACCTTGCTGCGACCTTTTTGCAACCTCTCTCAACAGCAAGTGCGAAGACTTCTTCACTCTCTTTCCCCTCCCCGGCCATTCCCCCAGAGACACTCTAGTACACGATTGGCCCCGGGGTCTCCTATATGCATTTCCGCCTTTTCCCTTAATTCTCAAACTGATTCAGAAAGCTACCTTTTTGGGTTGCAGGATGATCCTCATTGCCCCTTACTGGCCTCGACAAATTTGGGTCCCATTCCTGCATCGTCACCTACTGGAGCAGCCCTGGAGTCTGGATCCAGTACCAGACCTGTTGGTCCATCAGTCGGGCGGGCTGCACCAATCCCTTCAATCTCTCAACCTCACAGCTTGGTTGCTCCACTTCCAACCCTAGCCAGACTTCCGCATATTTCTCAGCCAGTGCGTGAAATCATTCTTTCTTCACACAAATCTACTACCAGAAAAACCTATGCTAGTAAGTGGAGACGTTTCTCCTTCTGGGCGGAGGCCAGAAATATAGATCCTTTTACAGCCCCTGTCCACAGTGTTCTGGATTTTTTGGCAGAGCTTTTTCAAGCGGGCTCCTCTTCTGCCACCATTAGGGTCCAATTGGCTGCTATCGCTAATTTTCACGCTGGCCTGTCAGAGACCAGCATCATGTCCCATAAACTTTGTAAAGCCTTTCTTAAAGGGACTGTTTTGCTGAGGCCTCTGGTTAGAGATCCCCCGTCTCCATGGGATTTGAATCTTATATTAACTTCCCTGATTCTCCCTCCTTTTGAACCTGCGGCCACCTGTTCCTTAAAATTGCTCTCCTGGAAGACTCTCTTCTTAGTAGCTATCGCCTCAGCTAGAAGAGTATCGGAACTTCAGGCCCTCTGTATTCATCCTCCCTATCTTGTTTTTCACAAAGATAGAGTTTCACTCAGAACTAATCCCTCCTTTTTACCCAAGATTCCTTCTGAGACAAACCTGAATCAGCCCATTGATCTTCTTGTCTTTTTTCCTAACTATTCAAACAGAGCTGAACAAAAACTGCATTATTTGGATGTTCACAGGCAATTACGTTTCTATTTAGATAGGACAAAACAAACTAGGAAGTCGGACCAACTCTTCCTGTCCTATGCTGAGGGCAAGCAGGGCCTGCCAGTGTCTAAAGTATCTTTATCAAGATGGTTGGCTTGTATCATTTCCTTCATCTACCAACTAAGACATAAAGAACTCCCTACAAAGCCAAAAGCTCATTCCACCAGAGCGTTAGCTACGTCAGTAGCTTTTCAAGCATGACTTCCAATGGAATCTATTTGTGCTGCAGCCACATGGGCCACTCCTCATACCTTTATTTCTCATTACAAGTTGGATTTGACCTCCAGGAGTCGGACTGAGTTTGGTTCCACTGTGCTCAAGAGTCTGTTCCGATGAGCCACCCAGGGCTAAGGTGCTAGGAACGCTGTCCCATCCAGCAAGAATGAAGGCGAGATTGACAACTTAACATTAAGAAGTTATGTACCTACCATAACGTTTCATGTTAGTTGTCTTCTTCTCACCTTCTTTCTTGCATCCCACCCGCCATCCCCCTAGCCTGGACAGACCGAGATAAATCCTTCTGAGGCCTTATACCTCTGCTGGACTATTTTCTAGGTTATGTCCTCCTCAGTTCTTACCACTGTAGGTAAACTTTATAGTGGGGACAGGGTGTCTCCATGGTGTTAGCTATACCAAACGAGATCTGGGTAACTGGCGCCTAGCATTGTGGGATAGGGGGAGGGCTTCGAGCCGGTAAATAGCTCTCGAGCTTTAGTATAAGGCCGAGTCGGCTCCGAACTGATCCAGCAAGAAAGAAGGCGAGAAGAAGACAACTAACATGGAACGTTATGGTAGGTACATAACTTCTTATTAACAACTATTTCAAATTATCATATCAGAGGAAATTTCTCATCTTTAGCTTTATCTAAATTGTTTAAGGCCTTTCTCAGAGGTACATTCATACGGCACCGTCCAGTTAAAGATCCATCACCTCCTTTGGACCTAAGTTTGATTTTACAGGCACTAGTTCATCCTCCGTTTGAACCTTCAGCCAAAGTAGATTTGAAATTCCTATCATGGAATTCTGTTTTTCTAATTTCTATCACTTCTGGAAGAAGAGTATCTTAATTGCAAGCTCTCTTCCCCAAATATCCTTATTTAATTTTATATAAAGACAGAGTAACCTTACATACCAACCCATCCTTTCTACTCAAAGTTGCTACAGAGAACAACATTAACCAATCTATCAATTTACCAGTCTTATTTTCCAATTACCAAATCAAAGGGAATATACTGTTCATCTGTTAGATGTTCGTAGATATCTGCGTTTTTTTAGACATAACTAAATCTTTCAGAAAATCTGACCAGCTTTTCATATAATTTTCAGAAGTCAGAAAAGGGGAACTAGTTGCCAAGACTACTTCAATTAAATGTTTAAGAGACTGCATTGCATTTGTTTATGAATCTAAAGGTATTTCCTTACCCAAGCAAATTAAAGCTCACTCTGCTAGATCAATGGCAAATTCTCAAGCCTTTTGAGCAAAGTTTCAATTGATCATATTTGTTCAGCTGCTTCTTGGTCAAATTCTCACACCTTTATTTCCCACTATAAACTGGACATTATTTCTAGGAATAGAACTGCCTTTGGTTCTGTAGTGCTCCAAAATAGCCTTCCATGAAGGCCACTCTGGAATATTGTAGCTGGGGACTCTGCCCCACAGGTTGAGGAATGAATGAAAATTACAACATCAGATAAAGAAGTTATGTACTTATAACGTTTCATCTGTGTTGTCCATTTCCATTCTTCCTCAACCCCCCCCCCTCTTTTCCCTGTCCATCTTATGAAGGATCTGACAGATATGTTAATAGGAACCTCTGATCCTTGTTGAGCTCCTGGTCTATGCTGTACCTCTTTTAGTGCCTTTCTGATATTATATACATTATTGTATATATCTATATACTTTGAAAATATGTTAGCAGCAACTCAATCTGAAGTAATCTGGGAGAATGAAGCATTTTGGGTAGGGAGGAGCTTGAGCTTTGAAGCCTAAGCTTTAGGAAGTGGCCAAGTCAGATTTGAGGTTCAGATCCAAAACCCACAGGTTGAGGAAGAGTGAAAATGGATAACACAGATGGAATGTTATGTTAAGTACATAATTTGGGGAGTGTAATGAGTTGTCAGACTTAAAAAATTCCCTGCAGAGTACTGTGTCAGAAATATTGGGTGAGCAACTGGGTGTTTTTTTTAGCTAGGATACAGGATATGAATTGCCTAAACATTGTAAGGCCTTGTTAAGCTTAATTCTGGTGGCTGCCAAAAAAGCAATTAAAACAAAATTGAACTCAAAATCTAAACTGACTGATCTGATGTCAGTTTTCATTTTATTCTTGACATATGGGCTTGGTTCTGATACTGGAACCAAGATGGACGTTACTGCAGCTTGCACTGACCAAAAACTCTCAAGGTTCACCTCTACCCATAATCCCTGTCTCCGAATTACCTGAGATCTCATTTACCACTTTTCCGGAAAGGTGCATTCACCAGAGCTCTTGAGCTTAGTTTTGCTTTTCTGAATAGTTTTTTCTTCTATTTTTCCAAAACACATGGCTAAATATAGCAGCAGATCATATCCAGAGGTTATACCATACCCTTTTCCCTTCATCCCCCATATGCAAAAAAAATCCCCAATGTTCCACCCAGTCAGAAGGAACCAGCAGTTCTAGAAATTCAAAAACTGCTGGAGAAAAGAGTCATCCAAGAAGTTCCACCAGACCAGAGAGAATCCGGAATTTGCTCAAGATTATTTTTAGTGCCAGAAAAGACAGGGGACTGGAGACCAAGGGACTGGAGACCAATTTTGGATCTCAGTATGTTGAACAAATCAGTTCGACAAATGAAATTCCAGATGGTCACTGTACAGTCCATTCTTCTGTTTTTAGGAAAGGACGACTGGATGTGCTCGAAAGAGCTTCAGGATGTGTATTACCATATAGAAATGGAGAAGCGCTCCAGAAAGTTCCTCCACTTCAGGCTGGGAGCCAGTCATTACGAATTCAGGGAGCTACCCTTTCGTCTCACCACAGCCTCCAGGATGTTCACCAAATATATGGCAGCAGTAGCTGCTTACTTGAGACTGCAAGGATTCCGGGTGTTTCCATAGATGAACGACTGGCTCATTACCGCTCCGACCAGGCATCGACTGATAGAAGCAAGGGATTATTATGTTCTACAGACTTATGCATACTTAGGAATAACTATCAATCAAAAAAATTCCCAACTGTCTCCAACTCAGAGTTTGGAGTTTGTAGAGGCATTGCTGAATATGACAACAACCATAGCATCCCTTCCCCCAGTGAGACTTCAAAAAAATAAAATTAAAAAAATAATACACAGGAAAAAGGTTCCCGTTCATCTAGTTTTACAGGCCCTAGGTTCTATGGCGATGACAATTACTCTAGTTCCCCTAGCCAGTTATCACATGAAAATTCTGCAATGGCTACTGGCCTGTCAATGGTCTGTAGTACATCAACCCATGTTAGTCCAGATTCTGATCACCAGTCATTGCAGAAAGGATCTAGCTTGGTGGATTCACTCTGAAGACATTCTCCTGGGTCGCCCCTTTGTCCTTCCAGAGCCTAAGCCCATAGTGTCCACAGATGCCTCCTAGATGGGGTGGTGGACATTTTCTGGGCAAGATTGTCCAAGGCACATGGTCCCCTATAGAGGCCAACTTGCATATCAATTTTCTGGAGCTAAGATCGGTGTTTTTAATGTTGCAAGCCTTTTAAACTGATCTTCCTGTGGGAACAATTGTGATTCAAACAGACAGTATGTCAGTGGTTTGGTACATCAACAAACAGGGAGAAACCAAAGCTTATCCGCTTTGTCGAGAAATACTCAGAGCTTTCTGATAGCAACACACATTGCGGGGAGTTCCGATGTGATAGCAGACAAATTGAGCAGATGTATTCCCCAGCCTCACGAGTGGTCTCTCAATCCAGAAATGATGGAAAAGATTTTCCATCAATGGGGGTCAGCTTTGCTGTGACCTGTTTGTTTCTCCCTTAAACAACAAGTGCAGCAACTACTTTGCCCTGATTCCCCCTCCAGCCTCTAGGGAAGTCACCAGGAGATGCTCTTCTCCACACTTGTCCCTCCTGTCTCCTCTATGCCTTTCCCCTGATACCTCTAATCCCAATATTCTTACAGAAAGCATTCAGGTTGAAGAGCAGAGTAATCCTCATTGCTCCATTTTGGCCTCAACAGATATGGTTCCCCTTACTTTGGCCTTATCTAATTCAGTGACCATGAACTCCGGACCCAGTTCCAGACGTTCTGTCCCATCCAAATGGGCTAGTTCACCCAGACATTCTGAATCTCACACTGACAACATGTGATCCTCTAGTTCAACTAGTGGCCAGGCATCTTAACCTTTCTTCCCCAGTAAGCAAAGTTCTCCTAGCTTCTCATAACCTTCCACATGGAAACTGTTTAATAGTAAATGGAAAAGATTTACCATTTAGGCTTGTGAATGGGGACATTTATCCCTTTTCTGCTTCTACTGATAATATTTTGGAGTTCTTAGCCTCTCTTTTCAATGCAGGAGCTTCCCCTTCTAACATCAGAATACAGCTCGAAGCAATTTCAAATTTCCATGATGGCTTGGAAGAATGTTCCTTGGCTTCTCATATGTAAGTTATTTTTAAAAGGGACACTTTTGCTAAAACCTCCTTTCAAAGATTCTACTCCACCTTGGGACCTAAACCTAGTGTTGCAAACTATTGTACGTTCTCCCTTCAAATCATCTGCAGACTGTGATCTGAAATACTTGTCATGGAAAACATTATTTTTGGTGGCAATAACCTCTGCTAGAAGGATTTTAGAAATTCAGACTATCTTGTAAATCACCTTACCTGATCTTTCATAAGGACAGTGTCTCCATACAAACAAATCCTAGCTTCCTACCTAAAGTGGTGTCAGAGTCTAATATCAATCACATGATTCATTTGCTGGTATTCTTTCCAAAATTTTCAAACAGAGGTGATTACTGTCTGGATTTGTAAGAGGATCATACACAATTAAACTTGTACCTTCACAGGACAAAGACATGAGAAAATCTGACCAACTATCTGTCTCCTCTTCAAGTGCTAGGTTTGTTAAACCAGTCAGCAAGGTGACCTTAGCCAGATAGCTCAAGGATTGTATTTCCTTTATCTATGACAAAGAAAATTACCTTGCCTAAGCCTGTTAAAGCACACACTACAAGATCTGTTGCCACTTCAGCAGTTTTCCAGTCTAAAGCTTCAATGGATGATATATGTGCACAGCTACTTGGGCTTCTCCCCATACCTTTATTACTCATTACAAATTGGATTTGGTCTCTAGGAGAAGAGCATCCTTTGGTTCAGTGGTGCTCAGGAATATCCTTCCCTGAATCCTCCCAAGGTCTAAAGTAGCTCGGGACTCTGCCCCATATGTCAAGGATAAAATGAAGATTGACAACATCAGATAAAAAAGTTATGTACTCAACTCACCATAATGTTCCATCTGTGTTGTCCAGTTTCATTTACCCTTGACTCCCGTCTCTCCATCCCGCCGGCCTTTGAAGACTCTTTGGTGGAACAGATAATATACTTATCTCTTATGGAACCTTTGATGCTTAGCAGATATGGCTTCTGTTGAGGCTTCTTTGTCTATCAACCTATATCTAATCTGCAAACTCTGTCTGAGGTAATTTGGAGACAGGGATTATGTGTAGAGGTGAAGCTGGAGAGTTTTTGGTCAGTGTGAGCTGCATACTTCTCAACCTCTTACAGCAAAAAATCTTGATAAAGCCATAAATAAAAGTGGGGCAAAGGCCCAAAAGAAAAAAGCAACTGGAAAAACACACCAAGCCTGGACCAGTAGCAATGAATGAAACGGCAAATTGACGTTTGTACAAAACAGAAACTACTGCAAAGATCTTCCGATACTTGTGTAGTATCAAATCAGACAAGCGCTTTCGCCTGGACAATTCCAGGCTTTTTCAAGATAAAAATGCAAATGTGGCCACACTGTTTAAATACACTAGTTGATCGGCCAATTAAGCAATTAAATTAGCAATTAAAACAAATTGCAATCAACTTTTAAAGTGCTATAGTGCTTTAGTATTGCTGTTAAACATGACAAGTGCAATTTTTTGTTGTCAGTGAACTTTAGCAGTAACAAAACATGCTTTAGTATTCTTAAAACTGTTAAATCCTTTCTAAATTCATTTACTATAATTAACTGTGTAAATGTAATACATTAATAATAATCACTATTAAATTTAAACAACAGTTAAAAGTCTCTATAAAGTCATAAAGTAAAAACACATTGTAAAAATAATTTCTTAAGTAAGAATATGAATATTGTACTAAATAGATGCAGCAATATAAATAATTGGTAATGCACAAGTGTTTATGTAACATGAATTTCAAATTTTAAAATAATTCATTTGTGTATTAAAAATTGTTTCCAATGTTATGACCATGTACATAAAAATAATACTTTATCTGTCCTATTTAAAAACTTTTTAAAATAAACTAATATAAGACGTAAGTGAAGTTTGAATACTAGTTAGAAACTGAAATATCTATAATTTGTTTCTCTTCATTTTCAGTATACTATTAATGCTGATACTCTCATTCATTCCTGGGTACCTTGAGGCATCTAATTTAAGTTGCCAGATTAACTCTCTGGTTTCCAGATAGTTTTCCCAGTCACCTCCTCTAAGGTCATTGGTGACTCGTTCCAAAACAAAAAATTTTAAAGACATGTTGTTGCACGTTAGAGAGTGCTTGAAAAGGCCCAAAAATAGGGACAAATTTTAAATATTTCTCTTACAAACTTAGAAAGTTGATAGATTAACAGGCTTTTCATTAGCATGATTTTCTGAACTTAACTTCAATATTTAACCATTTGCCACTAATTTGCCAGAAAAACCACAATTTTATGAAAAATGGACCAAAAATATGAGGCAAAAATCTGGACATTGTGCGATAATCTGTACAGTTGAGAGGTATGGTGAGCTGTAGTAACAGCCAACTCAATTAATGTTGGAACCGAACCCATATGTCAAGGATAAATGAAAATGGACAACACAAATGGAACGTTATGCTGAGTATATAACTTCTTTTTATTTGAAATTGTGGGTAGTGTAAATGAGATAAAAGAACTGAAAGTCAGATCTTTAGAAAAGAGTAGTAGCAAATTATTTAGAAAAACAAAAATCAAAATTGTGGGAACAATACATGCCAGAATAATATTTTGCAGGAGTGAGGTTTAAGGGATGGAAAAAACTGATTCATTTAAGTATTTTTTTTATGATAATTGTTTAAAAGTATATATATGTGATATATAATGTCTGTAACTGTGAAGATGTTAACATGGTTTGCTTTCTTTTATTTAAATGTAAGATGTTAAGTTGTCAATCTCGCCTTCATTCTTGCTGGATGGGTTCGGAGCCGATCCTCGGCTCTGACTCGGCACTTGCTAAGCTCGAGAGCTAATTTTACCAGCTCGAGGCAACCCTATATCCCATGATGCAAGGCGGAGATTACTCAGATCTTGTTTGCCGCTTCGCTAACGAGGTGCCTTCTTTTACCAGCTCTTGGTAAGTGAACTTTTCAGAGACTTTTCGCCTACCCCCCTTTAATTTTATATATATATATATTATATTTTTGTTAATTATCGACTCACCTTAGCCCTATTCCCGTCAGTGTTCCCTTCTTTTTGACTAAATATTCCCTTGTCCCTAGTCAGGCCTTAGGCCTTCCCCTCCCTAAAATTTTCCTGTCAGGGATTGTTTGTGTGTGACTGTGTGTTTTCCCTGGTTAATGTAAATTTAATTAATTTAAATTAATTTGTTGGACTGAGTGTTTTTTGTGTGTGATTGTGTTACTGTTGTTCATCGGCACAGTTATGTCGAAGGACACTAAGGTCTCAGGCTTCAAGAAGTGTGACTCGTGCTGTCAGAAGATGTCTCTGACAGACAGTCACACTTCTTCTGTTTATTGCCTGGGACCTTCGCACCTGCAGGACTCTTGTGCTATCTGTCATGCTTTCAGCCCAAGAGTCCTGCAGGAATGAAAAAATAAACTCATATTAAGGGGCTTATTAAAGCCCGAGAGCTCCCCGACTAAGTCGGTGCTGGGGAAGCCCTCGAAGTCTGTTAAGCCTTCGGCTCAAGCTTCCAAGCCGTCGGCTTCAGGTCCTTCATCACCAGGCTCGAGATCGGCTCTGGCCAGAGCCGATCTTTCCATGCCAGTCTCAGTATCGGCTCCATCCGGGCTGATACTACCAGATCCAGACACTCAGTGTCGGCTCCGGCTGGAGCCGACGTATCTTCGCCTCCGATGGCTCCATTGATCTCAAAAAAGAGATCTCGATCCCCTTCAGTGGAATCCATACATTTGGCTCCGAGATCAGCTTTGCTCTCGGAGCGGAGCCATCGGAGCCGATCTTCTCGGTCATCCAGGCTATCTGATCACGACCTTGAGAGAGTGGTGAGTAGACTATTAAAGTCTCAGGCATTGGCCCAAATACTCCATGGCCCATCTCAACAGACTGTAGCTATATCACATCCACCGAGCATTCCTCCTCCGACTCTCTTACAGAGTTCAGAGCCAGAGCTCCTCGGAACCAGTACCGTTGTGAATTCGGAGCCGATACCACCCCTTTCGGCTCCGTCGTCCTTGGCTCCGATTTCCTCCTTGAGACCTTCATTGGAGGGATCCGGGCATCTAGTCTCTCTCGTCGGCTCCGAGAGGGCGAGTGGCATCGGACCCTTGTCCGACCCCATTCTCCCTCTCGGAGCTTCGGCGTTGGTGAGCTCGGCCCCGACATCTGCCTCGGAGCCTTCCCTCTCGGTGAGGCCTGGGGTTCCTATCTCTTCGGAGAGGGAGCATTCTGGTCTCTCTGATGGGGCCTTCGAGGTGATGAGGAGTGTACTAGCCCCTGGGCTTAGTCAACGGACAGTTCCATCAGCTCCTCCCACTACAGTGCCTGCTGACGTCTCTTCCCACTCTCTTGCTCCCGGACCCAGAGATCCAACGCCTCAGGTTTCCCCATTGGGAATATCTTCCTCTTCCGAGGCTTCTCCTGATCCGTCAGGAGAACCCCCGTGTAAGAGGACATGTAAGAGGAAACATTTAGACTCCCCTGAGTCTACTACATCAGATACTGACTTGGATGAGTCGGAGGGATCCCCAAGGTCCTCCTCTGAGGATGTCTCTTTTTCAGACATCCTTGAAATCCTGAAACAGAGGGGGAACTGGCCTTCCCTTAATCCCTCCGAGGACGAGTTAGTATACCTGGAGGCATTCGGATCTCGACCCTCCACCTCCTGGGTGTCTCCGCCTTTCGACCCTCTCATGGAGGTAGTGGCTCGGAAGGCGTGGATGGCTCCAGATTCGGTGGAACCTATCCCTAGGAGACCTTCAAAATTTATTACTGCCCCACAAGATAGACAATATTTGACAAAGGGTGTCCCAGTTGATGCCATGGTGGTGGCTGCTGCCACCAAGAAGGAATTAGCTGATCCTTCAGTACCTGTCCATCCTCCTAATAAAGATTCTAGGACTATGGACAGGTACGGTAAGCGGATTTTTTCTTCAGCGACTTTTGCTATGAAATCGCTGAACTACTTATGCCACTTCACCCGCCTTAAAGAGACGTTCTTAAAGAGTTGGGAGAAGTTTTACAGGATCCGTCAGCTGCTGGGTCTCAGGATAAGATTAGCTCACAGCTAGGAATCCTTAACTCCATTGCTAACTCCTCCATGCGGCTCATTTCTTATGCAGCCGATGGAGCGAGTAGGGCCGCAGGCACAGGAGTGGCTTTAAGGCGTCAGTCCTGGATGCGACTTTGTAATTTTGCAGACCCCTTCAAGGCGTCTTTCACAAACTCCCCCTTTGATGGCTCGACCTTGTTCGGTCCTCAAGTGAAAGACACTTTGACTAGATGTGAACAAGATGGCAAGACTCTTTCTGCCGTAGGAGTCCGTTTCTCCACCCCTTCTAGACCTTACCCCAAAGGACAGGAGGGAGGGAAAATGTGGTTCCGCAAATCTCTGGGAGTCACGCCTGGTGCACGAAGTCAGTTTACCCCCAAAGGCAGAGGGGGTAACAATAATAGACGCCGCCCTAGGGGCAGAGGTGGTCCGCAGAATCAGGGTAGCAGAGAGCCTCTTTCTGACAAACCCTTCCAGCATCCCTGAGATGTTGCCCGATTGTCCGCCTTCGGAGGCAGTTGGGGAAAAACTATCGCTGTACCCAATAGCCTGGCTTTCCCTTTCTCAAGACAAATGGGTAAAGTCAGTTATATCCGAGGGTTACAAAATTCCCTTTATTCAAACCCCAATTCAACAAAAGGGAACCCTTCCAGACGTTCCACCCGGTCTAAGGTAATTAGCAGTACTAGAAATATCAAAACTGCTAGTAAAAAGAGCCATCCAGCCAGTCCCAGCGGACCAAATAGGATCCGGAATCTACTCAAGGTTCTTTTTAGTTCCAAAAAAGACAGGAGACTGGAGACCAATATTAGATCTCAGCAAACTCAACAGGTTTGTAAAGAAATCAAGATTCCGGATGGTCACGCTTCAGTCCATTCTGCCCTTTCTGGGCAAGGACAATTGGATGTGCTCGATAGATCTTCAGGATGCGTACTACCACATAAAAATTCACAGATGCTCCAGAGGATTTCTCCGCTTCCGGCTGGGGACCAGTCACTTCCAATTCAGAGCCCTGCCCTTTGGACTCACTACAGCCCCCAGAGTGTTCACCAAATGCATGGCAGTGGTTACGGCTCGCCTGAGACGTCAAGGATTCCAGGTGTTTCTATATCTAGACGACTGGCTCCTCACTGCCACCACCAGGCATCAGCTTCTCCAAGCCAGAAATTACACCATTCACACTTGCAGAGGGCTAGGAATTTCTATAAATTTCGAAAAATCTGCCTTGTCGCCTTGTCAATATATTACTTTTATAGGCGCAAGATTGGACACCGTACAACTTTCAGCAAGGTTGACAGACCAAAGGATCTTGGACATTCAAAGACACGTCCAAGTGATTCTATTCAGCAAATAAATTCAGGCCAGATTTGCTCTGAAAGTACTGGGTCTTATGGCGGCTGCCATAACACTTCTTCCCCTCGCCTGCTTTTACATGCGGCTTCTACAATGGATGCTATTCACCCAATGGTCCTTTCAACAACTTCCCATGCGTCATGAGATCATAGTAACTCCAACTTGCAAAAGACATCTGACTTGGTGGATATCGTCCCCTCAAATCCATCAAGGCAGACCATTTGTTCCTCTTGCCCTGGTTGCCACGGTTACATCGGACGCCTCCCTGATCGGGTGGGGGGGGGCATTATCATGGCAGAATGGTCCATGGCACTTGGCAACCTTTCGAGTACCATCTGCACATAAATGTTCTGGAGATGAGAGCAGTGCTTTTAACGTTGCAAGCCCTCAACGACTCTCTTCCCCTGGGAACTATTGTAGTCCAAACGGACAATATGTCCATAGTGTGGTATATAAACAAACAGGGCGGAACCAAGTCCTATCCACTGTGTCGAGAGGCTCTCAGACTTTGGCAATGGGCAATCTCCTCTCACCAGTTTCTGATAGCAACGCACATCCCCGGGAAATCCAACATCATAGCGGACAAATTGAGCAGAGCTATTCTCATGCCTCACGAGTGGTCTCTCAAACAGTCAGTGACGGAAGAGATTTTTCAGAAGTGGGGTCTTCCTTGCTGCAACCTTTTCGCTACACCTCAAAACAGCAAATGCCCGGACTTCTTCTCTCTCTTCCCCCTTCCAGGCCATCCCCCCAGAGACGCTCTAACCCAAGATTGGCCCCGGGGACTTCTTTATGCCTTTCCACCTTTTCCGCTGATACCTCAGCTAATTCAGAAAGAAACCGCTTTGAGAGCCAAGTTGATTCTCATTGCCCCTTATTGGCCTTGACAGATATGGTTTCCGTTCCTACATCATTACCTCTTGGTACAGCCATGGCATCTGGACCCGGTGCCAGATCTTCTGACCCACCAGTCGGGTCAACTGCACCAATCCATACCCTCTCTCAACCTCACTGCTTGGTTGCTCCACTTCCATCCTTAGCCAGGCTTCCTATGATTTCTAATCCTGTACGGGATATCATAGTAGCTTCCCTAAAATCTTCTACCAGAAAGATTTACACTAGTAAATGGCGACATTTCTCTTTCTGGGCAAAAGCTAGGAACATAGACCCTATACTGCTCCAATTCATTCGGTATTGGACTTCCTAGCTGACATTTTTCATTCAGGATCCTCTTCTTCCACAGTGAAAGTTCAACTGGCAGCCATTTCAAATTTTCATATAGGCTTTTTGGACCACAACATTATGTCACATAAACTTTGCAAGGCATTCCTTCGAGGTATCTTTTTACTGAAACCTCCGATTAGAGACCCCCCACCACAGTGGGATCTAAATTTAATTTTAACATCCTTGATTCTTCCCCCGTTCGAACCTGCAGCTGCCTGTTCTTTGAAATTGCTTTCTTGGAAGACACTTTTTCTAGTTACCATTACATCTGCCAGAAGAGTATCTGAGCTTCATGCTCTCTGTGTTCGCCCTTCCTATCTAATATTCCACAAAGACAGGGTATCCCTAAGAACTAATCCATCTTTCTTACCAAAGGTGGCATCACAAACTAACCTAAATGAATCCATTGATCTTCCAGTATTTTTTCCAAACTATTCTGATAGAGCTGAACAAAAGTTACATTATCTCGATGTTCACCGTCAGCTCAGATATTATCTGGATAAGACAAACATTTTTAGGAAATCTGATCAACTATTTCTATGCTATGCAGAGAACAGGAAAGGCCTTCCAGTTTCTAAGGGTACTTTATCTAGGTGGCTGCCTTCTGTGATCACTTACATTTATCAGCTCAGAGGCAAAGAGTTGGTTTCTAACCCAAAAGCCCATTCTACCAGAGCTCTAGCTACATCTACAGCTTTTCAAACTAGGCTTCCAATAGACACTATTTGTGCAGCAGCCACATGGGCCTCTCCTCATACCTTTGTTTCACATTACAAATTAGATCTGGTCTCCAGAGACAGAGCAAATTTTGGTTCCACCGTTCTCAAGAGTCTGTTCCATTGAGCTACCCAGGATAGAGGTGCTAGGGACGCGGTCCCATCCAGCAAGAATGAAGGCGAGATTGACAACTTAACATTTAGAAGTTATGTACCTACCATAACGTTCCATGTTAGTTGTCTTCTCTCGCCTTCTTTCTTGCGTCCTGCCCTCCATCCCCCTAGCCTGGTCAGACCGGGAAGATTATACATCTTCTATTAAGAGGCTATTACCTTTTCTAGCTGTTCAACTCCTAGTGTCACTAGATTATGTTAATCCTTTCTAGAGGGTTATGATGTTATTTAGTATCCTTATTTTCTTCCTCCTCTTAAGTTGGAAGAAAATACTGCTATTTCTTTAGCTACCAAACAAGATCTGAGTAATCTCCGCCTTGCATCATGGGATATAGGGTTGCCTCGAGCTGGTAAAATTAGCTCTCGAGCTTAGCAAGTGCCGAGTTAGAGCCGAGGATCGGCTCCGAACCCATCAGGCAAGAAAGAAGGCGAGAGAAGACAACTAACATGGAACGTTATTGTAGGTACATAACTTCTAATTTGCCTATGTCTTAAGTGATAAATCAATAAAGGTGTTAAAAAAATGAATCTGTCACAACAGACACTGAATTGATGAAGGAGAAGGTTCCCTGAGATCCCCCTTGAGGATGTGTCATTCAGAGAGATCCTCAAACTACTTAAACAGAAAGGGAGATGGTCTTCCCAGCTGCTTTCTCCAGAAGAGTCTGTATTCAACAATGTTTTTAGG
Organism: Protopterus annectens; assembly: GCF_019279795.1. Classification (NCBI taxonomy): domain Eukaryota; kingdom Metazoa; phylum Chordata; order Ceratodontiformes; family Protopteridae; genus Protopterus; species Protopterus annectens. The sequence continues at coordinate 130,792,989 of NC_056733.1, forward strand.
TCTGGCCTATCAACATTTTGGGTGCTCCCACCCATGAATGAAATGAAAACCTGATCTCCACACAGGCTTGGAAGGAATTGGACACAGCATAAATTATTCCCAAGAAACTAGACAAATTTCTCATCGCCCCTAAAAACCATTCCCATTGGAGCAAGAGACCAGCTGCAGGTTCTATGGTACTCGAGGCAGCTACCAAGATGGAACTGCCAAAAGAATGTTCCTCTGTCTCCCCACCGAACAGGAAGCTTCATGCATTGGATAGATTTAGGAAGTGAGTGTATTCCTCATCTACGTTTTTGGTGAAACCTTTAAATTATCTGACAAATGTTTCATGTTTTCAAAGAGATTTGACCAAAGAAATCTCCAAATAGCTATATCAAAAGAAGTCTATTGATGTGCATCTTGCCACCCTTCAGTTTTTGTTCAATATCTCTGTGCACCTTATTTCCATTGCTCTGGTGCAGCTGTTACAGGCATATCCATTAGGAGATTAGTCCATTAGTCCTCCCTACTGCTGCAATCTGGAGACATTCAGGGGGTGCCTTTCCCTGCATCCAACAACCTGGATGTCCATCATTCAAGATAAATGGGTGCAAAGGATATAAGCCAGATGCTACTTCATCCCCTTTCATACCACTCCTTTAGTTGCAAAAAACTTCCCAATGTTCCACCCTCTCAAAGAGAAGCGTCATCTTTAGAAATAAAGAAGTCCCTTATCAACTGAGTCATTCAACAACTCCCACTGAACCAGACAGGATCCAGAATTTATTCAAAGTGGTTTTTAGTTCCAAAGAAAAAACAGGGTCCTCAGATAAATTTTGGCTATAAGCTACCTAAAGAATTTTGTAAAGTAAATGAAATTCTGTATGGTCACAGTACAGTCTATTCTACCCTTTCTGAGAAAGAATGACTGGATGTGCTTGATAGATCTTCAGGATGCATAATAACAAATAAAGCTGTGCAGATGCCCCAGGAAGTATTTTCAGTTCCAGCTGGGAGCCAGTCATTTTCAGTTCAGCGCTCTGCCTTTTGGTCTCACCACAGCCCCCCACGTGTTTACCATATGTATGGCAGTGGTTGCAGCTTGTCTCCAGCTGCAGGGGTTCCGCATGTTCCCTGACTTGGTTGACTGTCTTATTACCACCGCTACCTGAGGTCTACTCATCTATGTCAGAGATTCCTTACTTGACCTCTGTTTAGACCCAGGCATTACTGTCAGTCTGACAATGTCCAGCCTCTGTCCACCTCAGTGTTTAGAATTCATAGGAGCTCAGTTGGTCACAAGGTTGATTAAAAATTGTAAAACTTCCTAGACAAGAATTGCAACCATTTGCCATCAAGCTTTAACAGTTTTGTCCTTTCAGAAGCCACCAGCAGGAATGATTCTCTGTCTCTTAGTGTCCGTGGCAGTAACAATTACCCTGGTTCCCCTAGCCAGATACTACATGAGAGTTATTTAGTGGACTCTTGCAGTCCAGTGACTGGTAAGACAACAACCCATGTCTTTCCACGTACTCTTAATGGAGATCTGCAAATCATACATCTGATGTTGTTTGGAGTCACCACATCTCTTGAGGATGCTCTTTCATCCTTCCCCCTCCCAAGCCTCAGTGACCACAGACACTTGCCATTTGGAATGGAGGTGCACTACTTGGGAAAGACAGTCCAAAGCAGATGGACATAATCAACGACCAGACTTCACATCAGTGTATTGGAGATGAAGGCAGTCCTCATAGCATTGCAGGCTTTTCAGGACACTCTTCATAAAGATGTGATATATGTTCAGACAGGTGACATGGCATTTGTCTTGTACATCAACAAACAGGGAGTAATCAGATCTTACCCTTTATGTCAAGAGGCCATGAGGGTGTGGCAATGGGCAATTTCTTCTCTTCACTTTCTAGTAGCAACACATATCTGGGCAAGTCCAGTGTGCTAATGGACAAGTTGAGCAGGGCTGTCCTTCTTCCTCACAAGTGGTCAGAGGTCAGTCCCAGAGCTAGTGTCTCAACCATTGGGGTTGCCTCACCTGGACATTAATTCCTTCAAACTAACTGTATGGTTTCTCCAGTTTCAATGATTGCTAGACAGTCCATTTTTCATCCCTGATTGCTCATTTTTCTAACTTCATCCGAAAAACATTCTACACATAAGATCCACAAAAGAAAATGGAAGAGATTCTCCATTTGCGCATTTGAGAAGAAACTTGATCCTTTTTAAGTTCCCCTTACAGTGATTCTGCAATTCTTGGCACTCCTTTCTCAGAATGGAGCCAACTATTCCACTATAAAGGCGCAAGTAGTCATATCATCTTTTCACATTGGTGAGAATCCACATGTCTGTTGCATCCTTAAAACCATCTAAAGCCTTTCTTAGAGGATTTTTTTCTGTTTTGGCTTCCACTTGGAGACCCAGTTTCTCCTTGAGATATTACTGTTCTACTGCTGTCCCTAACTAGTCCTCCATTTAAACCAGATGCGAAGGCCTATTTAAAATTTTTGTCATGGAAAACTTTTCTCAGTTGGTGTTACTTCTGCTAGGAGGATTCCTACATGCCTTGTCTGCAAAACCACCTTACCTGTTGTTTCACAAAGACAGAGTGAGTCTGAGGACAAATCCTTCCTTCTTCCAAAGGTGGCTTTTGAATCCTTTGTCAACCAAGCCATAAATCTTGTAATATTTTTCCAGATTTTTCAAAGAAGGATGAAAATATGTGATACTTACTAGATGTTCACCATCAATTATGATTCTGTTTACACTGAATCAAAGATTTCAGAAAAACTGATCACTTGCTTTTCTTTTACTCTCCTGTCAGAATGGGAGAAGGAGTATCTAAGGTTACACTCTCTCATTGGCTGTCCTAGTACATTTTCTATGTGCTATGTACTCACCATAACTATAGATGTGTATTGTCTCTTTCCGTCCTTCCTCAACTCTCCTCCCACATCCCATCTTCCCCCTTCCATGTTTTTGACCGTATTTGATCTTCTGGTTCCTGTTTTTCTCTGACTGACCTAGCTTTGACCCCTTGAGGTTAATTATCAAGACCTGTTTTTTTCAACTGGTTTGTCTTTACTACATCTGTCTTAGATTCCTTACCCTTTCTTTTTTCCATGGGGCAAATTCATTCTGAGGTATTTCACATAACAATAGGAATTATGGGTAAGGGGAGGAGCCTGACCACTGCATCCAGAAGTTTGAAAGTGGCTGAAGTCAGATCTAACACAGATCCAAGACCCATATGTTGAGAAAGGACAGAAAGAGATAACACAGATCTACAATTATAGCGAGTACATAACTTTCATTTAATTCCAATTCTACTCTTTCTGATAAGGATGAGAAGATTATTGATAAGTATGGCAAGAGGACTGGAGAAAAGAGGCTGTCAGTTCTGAACTCCAAACTGCTTTTGGATCCAGTCCGACCTGAATTGTTGGATCTTGAGAACATTTCCTGGATACTGAAGGTAAAGATTCTGGGGCCTCTACTAGCACACCCCCCTTGAATGTTGGATCAACATCCAGATCTTCTAACTCACCCATCCAGATTGCCTTCTCCAGATCAGAAGTCCATGAAATTGACAACATGGTTTCTCCAGTTTTGACCATAGCCAGAGACCCCAGAATCCCCACTGTGGTTGACAGAATCATATTGGCTTCTCAGAAGCCAGCTACAAAAAAGGTATACCACAGTAAATGGAAAAGTTTCTCTGGGCAATCTCCAAAGGGCTGGACCCATTTTCAGCACCTATTTAGTCCATATTACAATTTTTATCTGAATTTTTTGACAAAGATTTTTGTTATTCTACTATCATAGATCAAATGACAGTTATCTTGAACCTCTGCATTGACAATAATGATTCATCCATTGCTTCCCTAATGATTTCTAAAGCCTTTTTGAGAGGGGCTTTTTGTTGTGACCTCCCATTAGGGATACAGTTCCTCCATGGGACATTTCCATTATGCTTCAAGGTCTACTCCAACCTCTACTTTAAGGCTGTGGAAACAGTAAAGCTAACACAATAGAGCTAAAATTCTTGACTTGGAAAACATTTTTTCTCTGGCAGTTACATCATTTAGACAGCTTTCTGAATTACAGACACTTTTGTGCAAACCTCCCTATTTTCTCATAAAGACAGAGTTTCTCTGAGAACTAGTGCATCCTTTCTCCCTAAGGTGGCATCTGAAGCAAACTTAAATCACTCAATAAATTTACCAGTATTTTCCCAGATACTCAAACATGGGTGAATATGTTTTACTTATGCTGAATGTTCATTGCCAGATGAGGTTCTATCTTCATAGACCTTAGCAATTTAGGAAATCCAATCAGCTGTTGCCTTTTCAAAGCCAAAGCCAAAACTGGATAAAACTATTATGTTACCCTCTCTACGTGGTTGTCAGAGTATATTTCCTGTGTCTATACTAAAAAGAATTTGGCTTTGCAGTCCGAACAAAGGCTCATTCCACTAGGGCAATATCTACCTCAGCAGCCTTTTCTAGAAGAGTACCCATTGTTGAAATTTGTGCTGCAGTGACTTGCACCACAGTCCATTGTTTTGTGTCTCATTATAAACTGGATGTACATGTGACACCCGTGCACTGGCCCAGCAATAAAGGAGCCTCAGTCCTCATGACTAACACCAGTGAGGGGCGTCCATATAGGCAAAGGATAATAAATACACACACAGTAAAGTACAATTTCCCTTAAGAGCACACAGAGATCACAGTCATTCTGGGGCTGGTCTCTCCCTTTCTGTCCAGGTCCCCAATATCAGCAGTCAAGGAGCCTCAATCCTCACCACCAACACCAGTGAGGGGGTCCATGTAGGCAAAGAATAACAAATACACACACACACTAAAGTTCAATTTCCCTTAAGAGCACACACAGATCACAGTCAGTCTGGGGCTGGTTTCTCCCTTTCTCTCCAGGTCCCCAATAAGACTCTCCACTGGCACAGCTAGAGGGTCCAGATCTCTGCCTAGTGAGCAAGCTAAAACCTCCAGCACCCTCTCTGTTCAACCAGTGCTTCGTGTCCCTGCCCAAGTAGCTGACACACACACTTTGAAATAAGAGTTATATACAGCCACACAGACACTCCTGGGGAAAGCTGGCACAGATTCTCCAGCTGTTCCCCTTTTACCCAGACTATACGGTATTACCACTTGCCACCACCCACTAATATTTATCAGCTACCAAAAGGCCCTTATGAAAGGGTGTCCAATTATTGCTGTGAAATATTATTATCTAAATTGTAAGTGCAACTGAACAGTCAAGGCTTATTTGGAGTGGCTTTGTATATTATCACTAAAAACATGCAATGTACTCTTAGAGCTTAAATTATTTCTACAGAAAACAGTCACAGTTAAAAGGTTTAAAATAGTTAATAATAAATAATAAAAACACAAGACAATACTTCTTACTACACAGTGCTAGTCAAGAGTTCTTAGATCACAGAAAAATGTTTAAAATAATACAGTAGAATAGTTCTGTCATCAACACAGAAAAACACTTAGAAATAGATAGGAAGTAGGAAGATTAGACTAAGAGAAACACTAAAGTCTAAGATCCTACTTACATACAGACACAGGCAGAGTGCTGGTGAGTTGGATGTTCTCAAAAAATCCTCTGATTCTTTCTGTCTTTAAATTGATAACAGATTACCACTGATTCATTTCAGATTACATCATTTTTTTCTGATTCTCAGAAACTCAGAGGTTACTAGCCTTTTGATCTTGCATCTGGTCAGGAAGCCAGAGCAATATAAGAAATTATACATATAAATTCTAAAAACTCAGAAAGTCAAAACCACGTCCAACCTGGAAAACGAACCTTTATTAGCAAGCAGATCAAAGCGCTTTTCGGCTCACAGTAGTTAGCCTTCTTCAGAATAAAGATAGAATAACTTCTACATATTTTTATATTATAAAAGGCACCAAAATTAAACAAGAGTACTTGATTAAACAATTAACAATTAGAATTTAAAGACACAATTTTGTGAAACTGAACAATGATGCACTATGAAAAATGATTCATATATGTATAAATGGTAGACTCAAAAAAATAATAATAATAATGATGAACCTTGTACATAACTGAAAAGTGAATTGCATAGTCAAATCTATTATTATTAAACTAAAAAATAATAAAATAATAAAAAATACTTAAAAAGTGTATGTATCTCACTAAATAAACTGACCTAACATTATACACATTCAAAGATAGACTTTAAGAAATACTTAACTACATTAGTATAACCGTCTGTACATTATACTTCTATTATTATTAATTATGTAAGAAAATTTATATTATCTCGCCAAACTTTTCAATTTTAACAGGACTCCTATTGATAAAGCTTCATTAAGGCCTGGAAAGTTACTTGCATTTAATTTTATTTGCCACTTCAATTCTAGTTCCAAAAATTCTAGCCATTAACTCTGGCCTCAAAACAATAGGCAGAATGCATCTCGGCTCTGAGTTTTAGATCAAAGAATTTCACAGTGCTTGACTTATCAGCTTTCTTACAGCAGAGTGCACTGTTACATTTTTTCAGTTCAACATCCAATACAGTCTTTTCACATTTAAGAGAACAAGCCCGTGGCTTATATTAATATTTACAAATGACAGAATTATCTACAAAATTCTATCTAGCTAGGCTGGCATCCTTCACCTATCTTCACAGTACAATCTAAATCACTGTCTTCTTTGGGTTCCACCATCCTCAGATGCGTCCTTCCTTGATACCACCCAGAGTGACACCTTGGGAATCTTCCCATGTGTTGAATTGGATGAAAACAGACAACATTGAATATGAATGTTATGTACTTACCACAACGATAGATTCATGGTGGTTCATTTTCATCTGGTTCAACCTCCCTCCCTCATTTACCCTTCCTAAATTAACCCCTATGGCTCGCTTCCCTTTTCTTGATCAGTTTCCCTGAACAGTTTTGTATTGACTGCTGTCTTTTCTTTCTCCACTTGTTTTTTAGTTGCAATTTTTTCATTTTCATGTGTGTACAGTATTGGATCTTTTTATGTTGGATGGGAGCAAATTCGATCTTAGGTATTAGAGTAAAGTACAGAGAATTATGGATAGGGGAGAAATCAGAGCCCTAGAACTGAAAGAAGCTTCAAAGTCTGTGCTACGGTCAGATCTGGTTTGATCCAAGAACCCATATGTTGAACCAGATGAAAATCAGGTAACATGGATTTATAGTTATGTTAAGTACATAACTTTAATTTTAAGAAGAAATGGCAAGGGGCTCCTAGAAAGAATTTTGTAACCTCCCCAAACCAAGGACAGTCCATCAAGTCAGACTAACTATTTAATGGACCTTGTCCCACCCTGTCAGCCCTAGTTCCCTTCCAGAAAGTCTGAATCTCACTTTGATGAAATATAGTTTCAGACAAATGGGTTCTGAAGATTGTTCACCAATGATACAGATGGCAGTAGGAGGAAATTTTTCCTTTCCATGGGGTGGGTAATCCCTCATCCACCAGACCAAACTCTTTTATTCCTACCTGTCCTTCATTACATGCTGAACCAGTTCCTGCTTTCTAGGTGAGAAAAGGTTTTTATTCAAGGATGTTTTTGGTGCCAAAGAAAGAAAATGCATGAGCACCAGTTCTGGATCTTACTTTCCTAAATCTGTTTTTGATAGTGGCCAAATTCAAAATAATGTCACTTTACAACTTATTGTCTTTTCTTTCTCATTAAAGTTTTTTGGTATCACTAGATTTAAAAAAGTGCTTATCATCACATCCATATTCATCCACACTTCAGGTGTTTCTTAAGGTTTTGTGTCCTGATCACATTATCAGTTCTGTGCCTTACAATTGGGACTTTTCACTGTACCAAGAGTGTTTGCAAATTGTCATATTTAGATGACTTGCTTATCTTTGCAGAGTCTTTTTCAAAGAGTCAAGAATCTCTCACTTGTGTGAGAGATCTCTTACACAAGCTGGGATTCCAGGGGGTCATTCTAAAGTCTTTTTGAGTCTTTCACACAGGATTGTATTCTTGGGGTGTCAGCTGGACACCCCAGTTCAAAGAGCTTTTCTTCCATGAGGAAATATATATCTGTATCTAGATCTATTTCTAAGGTTTTCCCCACACTTCAGTCACTGTAGGAGAATGCCTCATGATTTTAGATCTCTTGTCATCTGTGATTCTCATGATACCAATGGCCAGACTGCCCATGAGAAAGAAACAATGGTATCTGAAGTCTCTTTGGTCCCAGCACCAACATGCTTTGTCTTTCAATATTTAATTGCTGGGGTTTGTCAGAAGTGAAATCATTTAGTGAAGGCAGCAAATATTCTTAAATCTGGGTCTGCTTGTTTCCCTCCCTGTTCCAAAGCAGTCAGTCACAGCAGATACCTTGGACGTTGCTTGGGGAGCAGTTTCAGGATGTTTAAAAGTAAACGGTGTGTGAGATGCCAAGGACAGATGTAAGAACATAAATCTAAAATAGATGCTTGCCCTGATCAAAGCACTCAAGTCTCTGAATCATCTTTGGTCCCCAGGATGTCTTCAAATTATTACAGACAATACATCAACAAGCAAGAAGGAACCAGGTTGTACTCCCTTTGCAGGCTAGCCATACTAGCTTGAGATATAGCATCACAGCAGAGTCTCATTCTACAGACATCCCACTTTCCATCAGAGCAAAACTATGTGATAGCCAAGGTGAGAGGGACAAGGGTGGACTCTTACGAATGGAAACTAGATCAAGGGATCTTCAAAGATTTGATCCATCTGTGGGGAGTTCCTCAAGTAGACCTTTTTGCCTCCTCTCTGACCAATCAGCTGGCAGATTTTGCTCCAAGACTCCATGCAAGAAAGCCTGGAAGACAGATGTTTTTTTCTTTTTCTTAGACAGGAGTGTTCCTGTATGATTTTCCACCCTTTCCACTGTTATCCAAGGTACTTCTGAAGATTCAAAAGGAATTCCCAAGATCACTGTGGTAACTTCCTTCTTGCCCAGTCAACCATGGTTCTCCCTTATTTTCCAAATGGCCAGAGGTAATTACCACAAGCTTCCTCACAGATTGGAGCTACTTACACAAGAACAGGGGTGTTTGATATACTCTGACCTCAGTCAACTTCAGTTGACTGCCTGAATAATAGAGTCTTAATTCCCTTTAGTAACCTGTTTATTCAGGACATAGAGTAGATACTAATGGAGGCAAGAAAGCCTACTACTAGAAAATCATATATTAGTAAGTAGAAAAATGTATTTCTAGTAGGTGCCAACAACAAAATCCCCCCCCCCATTCAGCACTGGTTGTTCTCTGGTTTTACAATAGTTATGTGAGTTACTATACTTTGGCCTTACTTACTCCTCTATCAAAGTTTATTTAGCTGCCATTTCAACATGTCTACCCACGGATCCTCCTCTTTCAATGCCTTCTCATGTCAAATTGTTTTTGAAAGAGGTTTTGCATAAGAGACCTCCAAGAAAATTGGTGGCTTCTCCTTGGGATCTTAATTTTATGTTAGAGAAGCTAACACTTGCTCTATTTGAACCAGCTAACCTGGTTGACTTGAGGTTCTTAACCTGGAAAACAGTTTTATTGATTGCTCTTACCTCTGTAAGAATAGTATTTGAGTTGCAAGTTGTTCTTGTGAGGCAGTCCTGTCTCATTTTCCATGGGGTTTCTTTGAGAAATAATCAATCTTTGTGTCTAAAGTGCTATCCAAGTTTATTTTAAGCAAAAATATCCATCTCCCTGATTTCTTTCCTGAAACTAAAGCTTGTATTTTGGCACATAAACTTGTAGTTTAGTCTGCTCAGCTTGAGCTGTCTAATGGTTTGGGCACGTGGAGGTGTCCTGGAGCTTTAGAAGCTGTCCAACTGTGATATCCTTAGCAGGATATATCCCATATAGCTAAGGTTAGTGCAGCAGTGGTCATTCAAACATCTACAGTCATGGTATACTTATACAACTGTACTTTCCTCCTCCCCCTTCCCTAGATACTCCTAAACTATGCCAATCTACCCAGTTACCTTAAACTACTGCAACAGTAATCTAAATGTTGAACGCAGTACAGTTGTATGAGTAAACTTGCATTAATTGTAGATGTTCTAATAAAAAACTCTCAGTTAACTGGAACTCAAACAAACAGCAACAAAAATCCAAGAAATACAGTACAATTTTCATGTGTTGCACTTTCTGTTTTTACCCCGCAGAAATATTCCTTATGTTTTCAGAGTTTTAGAGTTTTAAAAAGGAAGATAGGAATAAATTCCCTCTGTCCTCAACCTAAGAACAAGTCGGACCAAACAAATAGTATAGGGTACAGTATTAGTCAGTCCTATTTTTAATAGTAATTTTCAAGCACCAGAAACTACAGATGTTAAGTTGTCAATCTCGCCTTCATTCTTGCTTGATGGGTTCGGAGCCGATCCTCGGCTCCGACTCGGCACTTGCTAAGCTCGAGAGTCACTTTTACCAGCTCGAGGCAGCCCCATATCCCATGATGCAAGGCGGTAAGTACCCAGATCTCGTTTGCCGCTTCGCTGATGAGGTCCTCCTTTTACTAGCTCCTGGTAAGTGATTTATACATTACTGTTTTTGCCCCTTTTTCTTCTTAAACTTTAATTTTAATAGTTTTAGACTAGTTTTAGTCCCATTCTGACTAGAATTTCCCTATCTCCTTAAAACTTTTAGTCAGACCTTCTCCCATCCCATCCCCCCCCCCCTTGTTAGGGTGTGTGTGTGTGTATATGAGAGATTAGTCTTTTCCTCTGGGATAATAATAATTTCTTGGACAGGTGTTGTGTGTGTGTGTTTTTTACACCATGTCTAAGGAAAGGGTCTCAGGCTTTAAGAAGTGTGACTCGTGCTGTCAGAAGATGTCTCTGACAGATGGTCACACTTCTTGCCTATACTGCCTGGGGCCTTTCCACCTGCAGGACTCCTGTGCTATATGTCATTCTTTTAGCCAGAGAGTCCTGCAGGAGAGAAGAAATAAATTGATTTTGAGGGGCCTTCTTAAACCGGAGGGCTCTCCGGCTAAGTCGGCCCCGACTAAGACTTCTAAGTCTTCCAAGGCCCAGGCTTCTGTTTCTAAGCCTGCGGCCTCGGTTCCGACTCTTTCAGAGTCGAGATCGGCTCCGGCTGGAGCCGATCCTAGTTTACACAAATCCTCGGCACTGATGGCTATCAGTGCTGATACTGGTTCGGTCACATCGGTGTCGGCTCCGACTGGCTCCGACCATCATGTGGCCCAGGCGCCGACACCGTTACTTTTGTGTCTGTATCGGCTCCGGCTGTAGCCGATACATCGAGATCTTCCGTCGGCGCCGAAAAATTGTTGGCTCCGACAGCATCAATGATTTCGTCGGCTCCGATGGTTCCTTCGAGGAAGAGGTCCAGGTCCCCTTCCTTGGAACCGATACTTTCGGCTCCGGCCTCTCCTCTCGGAACGGAGCCATCGGAGCCGATCATCCAGGTCATCCAGGCTTTCTGACCATGATTTAGAGAGGGTGGTCAGTAGATTATTAAAATCACAGGCACTGGCCCAGATGCTACATAGTCCGTCTCAACAGATGACTATTAGTCCACACCCCCTTGCAGTTCCTCCTTCGACTCTACCTCAGAGTTTGGAGCTGGAGTCTTCGGGAATGGTTTCTGCTATGGCCGAGGGACAGATACCCCCCCCCACTCCTGCTCCCTCAGCCTCTACTGTTATCTCCTCTTCGAGACCTTCCTTAGAGGGATTCGGTGGTCGGGCTTCCCTGGTCTCCTCCGAGGGGGTGAGTGGCATCGGACCCTTGTCCGACCCCACTCTTCCCCTTGGAGCCTCGGCCTTGGTGAGCTCGGCTCCGACATCGGCCTCGGAGCCTTCCCTTTTGGTGGGCCCTGGAGTTCCTGGTTCTTCGGAACGGGTTCTCTCGGACCTCCCTGGGAGGGGAGCCTTCGAGGTGATGAAGAGTGTGCTAGCCACTGGACTCAGCCAGCAGTCTGTTCCCTTAGCTCCTCCCTCTACGGTGCCTGTTGGTATCTCTGCCATCTCTCTTGCTCCCGGACCCAGAGATCCTCCGCCTCAGGTTTCCCCACTGGGGAGAACCCCCTCTTCTGAGGATTCTCCTGATCAGTCAGGGGATCCTCCGTGCAAGAGGACCTGTAAGAGGAAACACGTAGACTCCCCCGAGTCTATCACTTCAGATACCAACTTAGATGAGTCGGAGGGATCCCCAAGATCCCCCTCTGAGGATGTCTCCTTTTCAGACATCCTAGAACTCCTTAAACAGAGGGGAAACTGGCCCTCCAATAATCCCTCTGAGGATGAGTCGGTATACCTGGAGGCGTTTGGATCTCGGCCCTCCACCTCCTGGGTGTCTCCGCCTTTCGACCCCCTTATGCAGGTTATCGCTCGAAAGGCTTGGGCTGCTCCTGACTCTGTAGAGCCAGTTCCTAGGAGGCCTTCTAAATTTATTACTGCCCCTTCGGACAAGCAATTTCTCACGAAAGGTGTCCCTGCTGATGCCATGGTGGTGGCGGCTGTCACTAAGAAGGAACTTGCAGATCCTTCCTAATAAGGACTCTAGGACCATGGATAGGTATGGTAAGCGGATGTTCTCTTCAGCGACTTTTGCTATGCGCTCGCTGAACTACCTATGTCACTTCACCAGACTCCAGAGGGATATCCTTAAGGAGCTAGGTGAAGTAGTACAAGATCCGACAGCTGCAGGGGCTCAAGAAAAAATTGCTTCGCAGCTAGGAACCCTTAATTCTATTGCTAACTCCTCCATGCGACTGATATCATATGCAGCAGATGGAGCGAGTAGGGCCGCAGGTACAGGTGTGGCTCTTAGACGCCAAGCCTGGATGCGGCTCTGTAATTTTGCAGATCCCTTTAAGGCGTCCTTCACAAACTCTCCCTTTGATGGTTCAGCTTTGTTTGGCCCTCAAGTGAAGGAAACGTTGACCAGATGTGAGCAGGACGGCAAGACTCTTTCTGCCGTAGGGGTCCATTTTTCCACCCCTTCTAGACCTTACCACAAAGGACAGAAGGGTGGCAAAATGCGGTTCCGCAAATCCCAAGGAGTCACGCCGGATTCACGTGGTCAGTTTACCCCTAGAGGCAGAGGGGGTAACAATAACAGACGCCACTCTAGAGGCAGAGGGGGTCCACAGAACCAGGGAAGCCGAGAGCCTCTCTCTGACAAGCCCTTTCAGCATCCCTGAGATGTTGCCCGACTGTCCATCCTTGGAGGCAGTCGGGGGAAGACTATCGCTGTACCCAGAAGCCTGGCGTTCCCTCACTCAAGACAGATGGGTACAGTCGATCATATTTGAGGGTTACAAAATTCCTTTCGAGGAAAGTCCTTTCTCTCACTCAAATTCCCTTCCAGATGTACCACCGGGTCTAAGGGAAATTGCAGAGTTAGAAGTCTTAAAACTTCTGCAAAAAAGAGCCATTCAGCCAGTTACAACAGATCATTCAGAGCCCGGAATCTACTCAAGGTTCTTTTTGGTCCCCAAGAAGACGGGAGACTGGAGACCAATATTGGATCTCAGCAGACTCAACAAGTCTGTGAGGAAGACAAGATTCCGAATGGTCACTCTTCAGTCAATTCTGCCCTTCTTACAGAAGGACAACTGGATGTGCTCAATAGATCTTCAGGATGCGTACTATCACATAAAAATTCACAGACGCTCCAGGAGATTTCTCCGCTTTCGGCTGGGGTCCAGTCATTTCCAGTTCAGAGCCCTGCCCTTTGGTCTCACTACAGACCCAGAGTGTTCACCAAATGTATGGCAGTGGTCACGGCTCACCTGAGACGTCAAGGATTCCAGGTGTTTCCGTATCTCGACGACTGGCTCCTTTCAGCCACCACCAGGCATCAGCTTCTTCAAGCCAGGGATTACACAATAAATCTTTGTTCTCAATTGGGCATCTCGATCAACTCCGAAAAATCATCCTTATTGCCCTGCCAGTCTATTACTTTCATAGGCGCAAACTTAAATACTGTTCGGATGTCAGCTACCCTTACAGATCAAAGAATCTCAGACATTCAAAATCACGTCAGGATCATTCTAGCCAGCAAGAAGGTACAGGCCAGAATGGTTCTAAAGGTGTTAGGCCTCATGGCTGCGGCCATTACCCTTCTTCCCCTGGCTCGCTTCTATATGCGCCTTCTTCAATGGATGTTGTTCACTCAGTGGTCTTACCAACAACTTCCAATGCGTTACCAAATACAGGTGACACAGATTTGCAAGAATCATCTTGCTTGGTGGATCACTTCTCCCCAGATTCACCAAGGCAGACACTTTGTACCCCCATCCCCGGTAGCCACTGTCACTGCGGATGCCTCCCTGATCGGGTGGGGGGGGGCATTATCAGGGCAGGATGGTTCATGGGACGTGGCAACCTTTCGAATACCACCTGCACATAAATGTCCTAGAGATGAGAGCAGTGCTTTTAACGTTGCAAGCCCTCAACGACTTTCTTCCCTTAGGGACAATTGCAGTCCACACAGACAACATGTCTGTAGTTTGGTATATCAACAAACAGGGCGGAACCAAGTCCTACCCCTTGTGTCGAGAAGCTCAGACTTTGGCAATGGGCGATCTCCTCTCATCGGTTTCTGGTAGCAACGCATATCCCTGGGAAAACCAACATTTTAGCGGACAGATTGAGCAGAGCTATTCTCATGCCTCACGAGTGGTCTCTCAAACAATCTATAGTGGAAGAGATTTTTCTGGAATGGGGTCGCCCATGTTGCAATCTTTTTGCTACTCCCCAAAACAGCAAATGCCCAGACTTCTTCTCTCTCTTCCCATTGCCAGGCCATCCCCCCAGAGACACTCTGACCCAGGATTGGCCCCAGGGACTTCTTTATGCCTTTCCTCCATTTCCTCTGATCCCTCAAGTTATCCAGAAAGCAACCGTTTTGAGAGCCAAATTGATTCTCATTGTTCCTTATTGGCCTCGACAAATTTGGTTTCCGTTCCTTCATCGTCACCTTTTGGTGCAGCCGTGGCATCTGGACCCAGTGCCAGATCTTCTGATTCATCAATCCGGTCAGCTGCACCGGTCTATCCCTTCTCTCAACATCACAGCATGGTTGCTCCACTTCCTTCCTTAGCCAGGCTTCCTATGATCTCTAACCCTGTTAGAGACATCATAGTAGCTTCCTTAAAATTCTCTACCAGGAGGATTTATACTAGCAAATGGAAACGTTTTTCTTATTGGGCTAAAGCCAAGAATATTGATCCCTTCACTGCTCCAGTTCAAGCAGTTTTGGATTTCTTAGCAGAGATTTTTCATGCGGGCTCATCTTCTTCCACAGTCAAAGTTCAGTTGGCTGCTATCTCGAACTTTCATGTCGGGTTCGCAGATCACAACATTATGTCCCACAGGCTTTGTAGAGCCTTCTTGAAAGGAATTTTCCTCCTGAAGCCTCCAGTCAGGAGTCCTCCTCCTCAATGGGACCTAAATTTAGTGCTGACATCCTTGATTCTTCCCCCCTTCGAGCCAGCTGTTTCTTGTTCCCTGAAATTTCTTTCATGGAAAACTTTATTCCTGGTTGCTATTACATCAGCTAGGAGGGTGTCTGAACTTCATGCTCTATCTGTTCACCCCCCCTATTTGGTCTTCCAAAAAGATAGAGTATCATTGAGAACTAATCCGACCTTTTTGCCTAAGGTCGCTTCAAAGACTAATTTGAATCAAGCCATTGATCTCCCTGTATTTTTTCCAAACTATTCAAACAGATCGGAACAAAAATTACATTATCTTGATGTCCACCGCCAACTCAGATATTATTTGGACAGAACAAAACAATTCAGGAAATCCGATCAACTCTTTGTTTCCTATGCTGATAACAAGAAAGGCCTTCCTGTCTCAAAAGTGACCTTGTCTAGATGGCTTTCTTCTGTCATCTCTGAAATTTATCGGCTCGGGAAAACAGCTGTGCTCGAAACCAAAAGCACATTCAACCAGAAGCTTAGCTACTTCTACAGCCTTTCAAGCTAGACTTCCTTTAGACACTATTTGTGCAGCAGCCACTTGGGCCACTCCTCATACATTTGTTTCCCATTACAAATTGGATTTGGCCTCCAGGGACAGAGCCAGCTTTGGCTCTACAGTTCTCAAGAGTCTGTTCCATTGAGCCACCCAGGATAGAGGTGCTAGGGACGCGGTCCCATCAAGCAAGAATGAAGGCGAGATTGACAACTTAACATTGAGAAGTTATGTACCTTCCATAACGTTCCATGTTAGTTGTCTTCTCTCGCCTTCTTTCTTGCCACCCTCCCTCCTTCCCCCAGGCCTGGACAGACCTTTCTCTACAAGGAGTTATACTTCTGAAGACCATACAGAGCTGGTCCTTCTACCATCCTGCAGGTTTTTTCTCTCCTTCTTTCTTCCTTTGGGAAGTTATTATGCTAGGTGCTATTGCCCTTTTGTCATCAAATGAGATCTGGGTACTTACCGCCTTGCATCATGGGATATGGGGCTGCCTCGAGCTGGTAAAAGTGACTCTCGAGCTTAGCAAGTGCCGAGTCGGAGCCGAGGATCGGCTCCGAACCCATCAAGCAAGAAAGAAGGCGAGAGAAGACAACTAACATGGAACGTCATGGTAGGTACATAACTTCTCATTATCTAGCATCTACCAATCCCCATGGGTGCCAGTTAACTGAAAGTTTAGTGTAGATCACTGTTGTAGAAGCTGTCCCCTCTTTCTAGCCCTCTTGTTTTGTTTTAGGTATATTGACAGGATGAGAATGTATGTATTCTTTTTTTATATATTTTTACATAGCTATGTATTTTCTGTTTTTCCTCTCCTAGCATTTACATTTTGGGGCTCTAGCCTCCCTTCTTGAGGCAAGAAAACTCTGAATTTGACCCCCTAACCTCTGCATTTATGCAGCTCTCCTCAAGCTGCTCATACGTTAGGGAATGGCGAAGGTTCCATGAAGCTTTGAAAGCTGGCTGGTTATATCCCTGGCAGGATATAACCCAGATGGCTTAGACAGTTGCAACAGTGATCTATGAGGACATCTGTTGTTATGTTAAGCTTACTTAAACATCTGTATTTTCACTACATCCTTAGATTTACTCAGTTTTAAATATCCTTTGGGAAAATTTAAGAAATATTTGTTAGTCTTTCCTCCACAGTTCATTCTACACTTTGTGTTATATTCATACCTTTCAATCTCCTAGCACAAAAAATCTGGTCAGAGCCTGATGTAATGGGGACAAAGGCCCAAAACATAGGGACAGATTTTAAATATTGCTCTTATAAACTTAAAAAGTTGCTAGAATAACAGGGCTTATCTTAGCATGCATCTTTCAGAAGGACATGAAGTCTAAAACTCAAATGTATGGCATTATTTAGTGACTTCAGTCCTCAAATCGTACCATTGATTTGCCAGAAAATCACAAATTTTATGAGGACTGGAACAAAAATATGAGGCAAAAATCTGGACAGTTGAGAGGTATGGTTATACTCAGCTAAATGTGTGTGTAGGTTTTGAACATTCATTTAAACCTGTAATACAGTTGCATAAGTTGTTCCTTTATATCGCCATTCTCAGTCAGCATAGATTGCAAAATGTAGGTGCTGTAAATGGGTCTGTTAGGTGAAGTAAATTTGTGTCAGGATGTGTGTGTATGTGCGTGTATTGCATGTTAAAGGATCTGTGTCATCAGTTAGACTCTGAAATGCTTGTCAGTTTTTAAAAATAAAGTCATGGCAAATATGCAAAACAAAACGTCAGATTTACTTATGGTTTAAGTTCATGTTCTATGTTTCCCTGCAGGCCTGTATACACTTATCCAAATTATTTGATAGTATGGCAAAACTGAAATTTAAGATGAACACTGCAGATCAACCCCTGAAGATTGGCTTAGGGATGTTCAGTAAAGAAAACGAATATGTTGAATTTGACTCTGAGTGTGATTGTTCGGGACAGGTAAGCAAATTACTTAAAGGAGTATATTGATGTATTGCTGTACTTATGTCTTATATATATATATATATATAGATATATATATATATATATATATATATATATTTTTTTTTTTTTTTTTGCCTCAGTCAGATAGGTATTGATTCATTCTCCTGTACTTACTTTATCCATCTTATTGTCATAATGGACCCAGAACATATCCAGAAACTTAATGGGCTCAAGGCAGACAGACTAATTTTGCATGGGATGTCAGTCGAATTGCACGTGTGCATACACACACACACACACATATACACACACACACACACACACACACACACACACACACACACACACACACACACACACACACACACACACACACACACACACACACACCTATAGGCAGTTTGGAGGATCACCCAGCAAAACTCTAAGAGGACACAAGTAGGACAAACAAACTTCATGTAGAAAATATCCCAGTAGGGAACCTCAGCTGGAGACTAAAGTGATGAGAGGTAGTAGTGCTAACTTGTATAACACTGTTCTGCTGTCTCTGCAGGGTATTCCTGCTTAGCAGAAGTTCTTTCCTTTTCTTTCTTGCATTAATTTTCACTGATGTCCATCCATGATCACTGTTGCAGTATTACTGATAGATGAGATATTCTGCATGTGTAAGACCTAAGCCCCAAGGTGGGATGCACAAAAAGAACATACAAGTGCAAATTACCTCAGAACTTCTTTGCCACTAGCCTCTAAGTAGAACTCTGCTTTATCTTTGGTCTGTGAGATGTGCAACTAGTACAGCTTCTTGGCCATTAAGCAGATAAGTAGCCCATTGGGACCCTTCTTTTTCTTATTGCTACCTTCATTTTTGTTACATATCATCCAAGAGTGGGAAATGTGACTGTGGGAGGCAAATTCCACCCAATGACCTTCACGCAAAGTGTCTTTTTTGCCTTGGTGTTGAACATGACTACTAAGGGTATGTTATTTGTCAGTCCTTTCTTCTGAAGATCCTCTACAGCTGTCTCTCTTCTCTAAAGATCTATTTAGAAAACCAAAGGCTCAAAAAGCTTATGCATGGCACAATGCCATTTGAGCCTCCCTGCTCTGACATCCAGCTGTTACCAAAGAAGAAGTCTAAGAAGACTAAGCACGAGACATCAGCTGTCCAGCCTGACCTGTATGTCTCCACTGAGTCACTTGAAGAGTCCTCAGGCTCTGGTTACTACAGCTGTCCCCGCTATCATGACTCTGTTGAAAGCTGATGTTGGGCAGCCTACTCACACGTCCACTGTGGCTGATCAGATGTCTGCTTCAGAAGAGTTGGAGGAACCTCGGCTGGTTATCTCTGAAGGACTGAAGGATATTCCTCAAATTTTAGTTAGAGAGAAAGTACCAGGTTCTCTGATAGAAGTCTGTCATGCTTTTAATCCTCTGCATTTTGTTCAGGCAGATGTTCCAACAAAGAAAATGCAGAAGACCAAGCAAGCTTTTCTCATTCAGGTGTAAGGGAATCAAAGAAAGAATGGCAAAACTTTACTCAGAGACTGCTTAAAATCCTTATGTCTTTTAAGTCTCCTCAGTATTTTCAAGTTGTGCCTGCTGCTGTCCCTCCTTCTTCTACACTTCTTAACAGAGAAAGGGATTCTTCCTCCAAGGAGGAAGATCAGGATTCAGATGAGGATTCCATTGCATATTCTTCACAAGTTCATTACCTTTTGGCTGTGGCTTCTGATGAGAATGATACCCTATTTCCTGACTCTCCTGTAGAGGAACTCTCATTCAGAGATACAGTGGTCAAAATAATGCAACATTTTAAATGGAAGGCACCAAGATCACTGATGCACAGCAGAGGTATTACACTGTCTTAGACAAGTGTACTCCTAAACCTTCAGCCACCCGCCACCCTCCAGTCTTAGAGGCCATTTTTGATACCTTCACAAATGTTTCCTTAAATACTGAATCTCAACCTGTTGTTTCTAGGAAACCTTTGATGTTAAGTTGTCTATCTCGCCTTCATTCTTGCTGGATGGGTTCGGAGCCGACCTCGGCTCCGACTCGGCCACTCTAAAAGCTCGAGAGTTGGTTCCACCGGCTCGAGGCTCCCCTTATATCCCACAATGCTAGGCGAGAGTTACCTCAGATCTCGTTTGCCGCTACAGCTTCGAGGTTGGTTGCTTCTACCGGTTCCTGGTGAGTGTTAGCTTTTTATACAAAAAGTTACTCTTTTTCCCCTTTAACTTTAATTCTTCCTAAATTAGTGTAGGATATAGAGCTTTATCCCGACCCTATTTTTTCCCCGTTTTCTTATTAAAAGAACCGTTGGTTCTTCCCTTGGGCCTTTGGCCTTCCCTTCCCTAGGGTGTGTTTGTGTAGTTACTTTAACTTTTGTGCTTAATTATTAGTATTTTACTAAAATTGTTATTATTTTTAGTATTAATTTTTTCTGACAGGGTATAACTGTGTGTTTGGGTGTGTGTTAGTGTACACCTGTCAGTTAGGAAAATGTCAAAGGAAGCAACGGTCTCTGGATTCAAGAAGTGTGATGCGTGCTGTCAGAAAATGTCTCTGACAGACGCTCACACTTCTTGTGTCTATTGTCTGGGGCCTTTGCACCTGCAGGACTCCTGTGCTGTGTGCCATGGCTTCAGCCCCAGGGTCCTGCAGGAGAGAAAACACAAGTTGATTCTGAGAGGCTTGTTAAAACCAGAGGATTCCCTGTCAGTTTCAACAGGGAAGCCCTCTAAGGCATCGAGGTCTTCGGCTCCGGCTTCTGAGCCGAGACCTCAGGTTGTTCAACCTTTGCCTTTATCGGCTCCGGCTGGAGCCGATAAGACTCAGTCCACAGTTTCTGTGGCTTCCTCGGCTCGGCGGAGCCGAGGTTATCGAGTACCAGCGTCGGCTCGACAAGATCTTCGGAGCCGACAACCAGAAAGAGGTCTAGGTCACCTTCTCTTGGCTCCGTTCATTCGGCTCCAGGATCTCCCCTGCTGTCTGAACGGAGCCAAAGGTCTCATTCCTCTAGGTCATCAAGGCTTTCCGATCATGACCTTCAGAGGGTGGTGAGTCGATTACTTAAGTCCGAGGCACTAGCCCAGATGCTTCAGAGCCCGACTCATCAGTCGGTGCCTGCCCCGTCCATCAACTCTTTCCTCCTTCGACTCTTTTGAGTTCGAGCCGGGTCGCATGGGAACCGAGACTGTGGTCACTTCGGAGCCGAGACAATTGTCTTCGGCTCCGTCGTCGGCTCCGTTTTCTTCCGTGGAGGAATCTCGGCGCCGAGCCTCCCTCGTCGGCTCCCCGGGGGTGAGTGGCATCGGACCCTTGTCCGACCCCCCTCTCCCTCTCGGTGCTCGGCGCTGGTGAGTTCGGCTCCGACATCGGCCTCGGAGCCATCACTGTCGGTGCCGAGGGGGTCCTTAGCTCCTCGGAGCGGGGACCTCTGGCTCTGCCTGACAGGGGTGCATTCGAGGTCATGCGGAGTGTGTTAGAGCCTGGCTCTACTCCACAGTCGGCTCCGTCAGCCCCTCCCTCTATGCTGCCTCAGGGTAAGTCGACTCACTCCCTCATCCCGGACCGCAGAGAGCCAGCTCCTCAGGAGCCCCTTTGGGATTTCATCCTCTTCGAGGCCTCTCCTGATTTGGCAGAAGAGCCCCTCGGAAGAGGAAGTGCAAGAGGAAGCACATTGACTCACCTGAGTCTATCACGCCGGACACAGATCTGGATGATTCTGAGGGTTCCCCGTTCCCCTTCTGAAGATGTCTCATTTGCAGACATTCTGGAGATCCTTAAACAGAGGGAAATTGGCCAGCCCTCAACCCTTCGGAGGACGAATCTGTGTATCTTGAGGCATTTGGCTCTCGTCCTTCCACCTCCTGGGTGTCCCCCTTGACCCCCTCATGCAGGTAGTTGCTAAGAAGGCATGGACGGCTCCTGATTCAGTGGACCCCACTCCCAGGAGACCCTCCAAATTCATCACAGCTCCATCAGACAAGCAATTTTTATCAAAAGGAGTTTCTGTGGATGCTATGGTGGTAGCTGCCGCCACAAAGAAGGAACTGGCTGATCCTTCAGTGCCTGTCCATCCACCTAACAAGGAGTCTAGGTCCATGGATAGGTGGAAGCGGATGTTCTCCTCAGCGACATTTACCATGTGTTCGCTGAATTACCTGTGCCATTTCACTCGTCTTCAAAGGGACTTGATCAAGGAAGCGAGTGAAATGTTGAAGGACCCTACAGCTGCGGGTTTCCAAGAGAAAATGAACACGCAGCTGGCTATCCTAATTCCATTTCCAACTCCTCCATGCCTCCTCTCTTATGCGGCCGATGGAGCGAGCAGAGCCGCAGGAACAGGGGTAGCCTTACGTAGGCACGCCTGGATGCGGCTATGCAACTGCGGAACCTTTCAAGGCGTCTTTCACGAACTCCCCTTTGATGGATCATCTCTTTTGGTCCTCAAGTGAAAGAAACCCTGACTAGGTGCGAGACTGATGGCAAGACCCTTTCTGCCGCCGGAGTCCGTTTTCGACTCCTTCTAGGCCTTACCCCAAAGGCCAGAAGGGTGGAAAGATGTGGTTCCGTAAACAATCTCAAGGGACTTCGCCTGACGCACAGAGTCGTTTTCCTACCAGAGGCAAAGGTGGGAATATCAATGGTAGACGTCGCCCTAGGGGCAGGGGGGGTCCGCAGAACCAGGGCAATCGGGAAGCCTTTCCTGACAAGCCCTTTCAGCATCCCTGAGGTGTTGCCCGACTGCCCATCTTCGGAGGCAGTCGGGGGAAGATTGTCACTGTACCCAGAAGCCTGGCTATCCCTGACTCAAGACAAATGGGTACAGTCCATCATTTCCGAAGGCTATTCTATCCCCTTTCTTCGTTTTCCAAATCAGTCAAAAAGGTCCCTTCCAGATGTTCCACCCGCTCAAAGGGATATAGCAGCTTTGGAAATGTCAAAACTGCTTGCAAAAAGAGCAATTCAGCCAGTGTCAGCAGACCAACAAGGATCCGGAATCTACTCTTTTAGTTCCAAAGAAAACAGGGGACTGGAGACCAATTTTGGATCTCAGTATCTTGAACAGATCAGTCAAGAAAACAAGATTTCGGATGGTCACGCTGCAATCCATTCTTCCCCTATTGGGAAAAGGAAACTGGATGTGCTCTATAGACCTTCAGGATGCGTACTATCACATAACAATGAACAGTCGCTCCAGAAGATTCCTCCGCTTCAGGCTGGGAACCAGTCATTTTCAGTTCAGGACCCTGCCCTTTGGTCTCACCACTGCCCCGGTGTTTACCAAATGCATGGCAGTGGTAGCTTCTCACCTGAGACGACAAGGATTCCAGGTGTTTCCATATTTGGATGACTGGCTTCTCACAGCTCCCACCAAGCATCTCCTTCTGATGGCCAGAGATTATACTTTTCGTTTGTCAAAACTGGGTATTTCAATAAATTGCGAAAAGTCTGTTTTGTCGCCTTGTCGTACTATTACCTACATAGGCAAATTTAGATACTATAAACATGTCTGCAACGCTAACGAACCAAAGGATATCAGACATTCACAAATTGGTGTCACTTCTCAACAACAACAGAGCCAAAGCCAGGTTAGTTCTAAAGGTGTTAGGAATCATGGCAGCGGCCATACCTCTCCTCCCATTGGCCAGATACCACATGCGGATCCTTCAGTGGATGCTTTTTTCTCAATGGTCATACCAGGAACTTCCAATGTCTCACACCATTATGATCACGCAAGCGTGCAAAAAGCATCTCATGTGGTGGATGTCTTCCCCCCAGCTCCTGTCGGGAAGACCATTTGTTCCACCTCCTCCGGTTGCTACTCTGACAACGGATGCCTCCCTGATCGGGTGGGGGGGGCATTATCAGGGCAGGACAGTCCAGGGCACATGGCAACCAAACGAATGCCACTTGCACATAAATGTTCTGGAGATGAGAGCAGTGCTTTTAGCGTTGCAAGCCCTTCAAGACTCTCTTCCCTTGGGAACGATTGCAATCTAGACAGACAATATGTCTGTAGTGTGGTACATCAACAAACAAGGCGGAACCAGATCATACCCCCTGTGTCGAGAAGCACTCAGACTGTGGCAATGGGCGATTTCTTCTCAGCGTTTTCTGATAGCAACGCACATCCCCGGGAAGTCCAATCACATTGCGGACAAGTTGAGCAGAGCTATACTCATGCCTCACGAGTGGTCTCTGAAAGACTCTGTAGTGAGAGAGATATTTCTCAAGTGGGGTCAGCCTTGCTGCGATCTTTTTGCTACTCCCCAAAACAGCAAGTGCAGAGAATACTTCACTCTATTCCCTTTACCAGGCCAACCCAGCAGAGACGCTCTAGTCCAAGTTTGGCCCGGGACTTCTGTATGCATTTCCTCCTTTCCCTCTGATCTCTCAAGTAATACAGAAAGCTATCGCTCAGAAGGCCTCATTGATCCTCATTGCTCCTTACTGGCCTCGACAAGTGTGGTTCCCCTTTCTACATCGTTTTCTCTTGAGCGACCGTGGCATCTGGACCTAGTTCCAGATCTTTTGATCCACCAGTCGGGTCAGTTTCATCGCTCCTCCCTCTCTGAACCTCACTGCTTGGTTCCTCCAGTTCCAACCGTAGCCAGGCTTCCTCAATTATCTCACTCTGTTAGAGATATATTGATAGCTTCCCATAAATCTTCCAGTCGAAGATTTATTTGAGTAAGTGGAAACGCTTCTCATATTGGGCACAAGGAAAGGACATAGATCCTTTCACCGCTTCCATCCAACTAGTCCTTGATTTTCTAGCTGAACTCTTCCATGCAGGTTCATCTCCATCTACACTTAAGGTTCAATTGGCAGCTATTTCTAACTTCCATGTGGGTATTTCTGAATCTGCCCTAATGTCCCACAAACTTTGCAAAGCCTTTTTGAAAGGAGTTTTTCTTCTCAGACCTCCTATAAGAAATCCTCCTTCTCCTTGGGATCTAAATTTAGTTCTTGCTTCTTTGATTCTTTCCCCTTTCGAACCTGCAGCTTCATGTTCCTTGAAATTATTATCATGGAAAACTCTCTTTCTGGTGGCTATCACATCAGCTAGAAGAGTTTCAGAACTTCAAGCACTCAGTTGTCGTCCTCCTTATCTTTTGTTCCATAAGGACAGAGTATCCTTACGAACTAACCCGTCCTTTTTGCCTAAGGTGGTTTCAACATCAAATCTAAACCAAAGCATTGACCTCCCTGTCTTTTTCCCAGAGTATTCAAATAGGTCTGAACAAAAATTACACTGCCTGGATGTTCATCGTCAATTAAGGTACTACTTGGACAGGACGAAACAATTCAGAAAATCTGATCAGCTGTTTGTCTCCTATCGGAAAGCAGAAAAGGACTTCCAGTTTCAAAGGTATCATTATCCAGATGGCTAATGTCTCTGATTACCCTTGTTTATGAGATTAGACACCAAAACTGCCTAATAAACCTAAAGCCCATTCCACCAGAGCTTTGGCTACTTCTTTAGCCTTCAAGACAGACTGCCTATTGACACCATTTGTGCAGCGGCTACTTGGGCTACTCCTCACACTTTTATTTCCCATTATAAGTTGGATTTAGCTTCTAGGCATAGAGCTAATTTTGGTTCCACTGTTCTCAGGAGTCTGTTCCGTTAGGCCACCCAGGACAAGGTGCTAGGGACGCGGTCCCATCCAGCAAGAATGAAGGCGAGATAGACAACTTAACATATAGAAGTTATGTTCTTACCATAACGTTCCATGTTAGTTGTCTTCTTCTCGCCTTCTTCTTGCGTCCCACCCTCCTTCCCCCTGGCCTGGACAGACCTAGAGGAGTTGTGATCGTGACCTCTCTTTCTACCACCTCTTTCTTAGTCATATGCTATTGTGCATATTTCTTATTTCAGGATGTAGGTCACTCTTTTCTTCCTGCTGTTAGAGGTGGATTCTATTTACAGTTATACTGTTATTGATATAAGCTGGGTTAGCTTACAAACGAGATCTGAGGTAACTCTCGCCTAGCATTGTGGGATATAAGGGGAGCCTCGAGCCGGTGGAACCAACTCTCGAGCTTTTAGAGTGGCCGAGTCGGAGCCAAGGTCGGCTCCGAACCCATCCAGCAAGAAGAAGGCGAGAAGAAGACAACTAACATGGAACGTTATGGTAAGAACATAACTTCTATTTTTATAAAGTACCTGATAATTGAAAGTTTCTTTAGAAAAATACCTTCTCAGGTCCAACTGTGATTTCCCTTTCTTTGGAACCCCCCCCCCCCTTCCTTAAACCCCCTCACTTACATTATTACATTCCTGCAAACACTTCTCCTAGGTGGGGGCATCCATCCCAACTGAGAACTACCAGGTCCTGCCTTTCTCAATTTTACATCTCACTTCTCTTCTCCCCAGTCCTCCCCCTGTACCCTCCCCCCTTCCCCTAAATCATTACATATCCTCCCCTTAAATATCCAAAGCCTAGTAAACAAAACCACAGAACTTCATTCCTGAATTGCCAACATCTCCCTCCATATCTTAACTCCATCTGAAACCTCATATCTCAAACACAAAAATCTTACTTCCAGGGTATAACATCTTCTGCTTCGACAGAACCAATAATCGGGGGTGGAGGTGTTGCCCTCCTTTATACTAAACAACTCATTCTCTCTCTCTCCACTCTCAATTTCTGTACACAACTTTGAGGCTGCAGAACTCCTTATCATCAATTGTCATCTAAATCCACATAAAAAATCTGCCATAGCCTCCATCTACATATCCCCCGGAAATAATATCCCCATCCTCGAGAACATTCTTTCCTGGTTTGCTAATAATATTCCATATGATACCATTCTTCTTGGTGATGTTAACATTGATTGGGCCAAACTGTCTACTTCATCTCCTAGTCACAGTCTCAACCTTCACGGTTTCCACCAACTTATATCCTCCCCTACTTGTACTAACAAAAACTCCACCTCTGGTCGTACTCTAGATTGGATTCTTACCTCAGATTCGAACCTTTATCATAACCCTGGCACACTCCCTAACTTTCTTAGCGACCACTCCCCGACCTTTATCCATAGATTCTCCAAAGATACTCCTAAAAACCACCTCTGTAGAGATTGTCGTAAACTCAACCAGTTTAACCCTGACACATTTAATTCCACTTTGTCTAATGTAAAATGGTCCTTCCTTCAACACCCCCCTTTCAATAAGGCAGTAACATCTTTTAATAAAATATTCCTACACATACTTAACTCCATGGCACCTATCAGAAAAATCAGAATAAAATCTAACTCAGCCCTCTGGCTCACAAAACGTACCTGCTCCATTATACATAAAAGAGACAGTATCTGGAAAGCCTGGGTCAAAAATAAGTCCCTTATTCTACTTCAAAGATATAAGGAGCTCAGAAACCTGTCAAAAAAACTTGTTAACAACGATAAGAAAATTTTCTTCTGTTCCAACCAACATAACCCACATAAAAATCCCCCAAAAATTCTGGAATTTCATTAATCATTTTCTTTATCCTGGGAATCCTCCAATTCCCAACCCTTTTCCACAGAATATTGCTACTAAAACCGTCACTCTCCTTAACAACTATTTCATTGAAAAAAAATCCAGAAACTTACACAAAATAGCAATGCCTCCTCTTCCCCTCCTTTAGCCCTCAACATAATTCCTCTTGATACACAAAATAGTAATACTTTGACTAGCCCCCTTCACCCCCAAACATGACACCCTTCAATATCTTCTGTTTCAAACTTGTCCTCACCTCCTTCATCAAATCCCTCCTTTCCATACACAAACCTTGCTTCCCCTCTGTTGATAAACTGCCTGCCTTCTTTCTCAAAATTGCTGCAGAATCCATTGCCTACCACATGACCATACTGATAAATCATTCCATTACTGAAGCCTGTGTCCCTGATTTATGGAAATCCTTCTACACTATTCCTCTTCATAAGGGTGGAATCTCTACTGATCCAGCTAACTATAGACCCCATCGCCATCCTGTCCCCCGTTTCCAAACTTCTAGAAAAGTGTATTCACACCCAGCAACTCAAACACCTACTTGATAATAACCTGCTAACGTCTACCTAACATGGCTTTAGACTCTACCATACCACTTCCATTGCACTACTTTCCTTCACCCATACAGTAACTGAGGCCCAGGACAACATCATAGTCTCCTGTTTATTTCTTGATCTGTCTAAAGCTTTCGACACTGTATCGCACTCTAAACTTCTAGCTAAACTTTCTGACCTGTAGCTCTCTACCTCCTCCTTAAAGTGGTTCTCAAGTTACCTTACTAATAGGCAACAATCCGTTCGCTGGCAAACTGCCTTCTCCTCCTTCCAACCTGTCAACACTGGTGTTCCACAAGGATCTATCTTAGGCCCTCTCTTGTTCTATATTTTCACTATCAATCTACATTCTGCCTGTAACCTCACAGCACTCCTCCAATATGCTGATGATTCTACTCTTATTACCACTGCATGTAGCATTCCTGATCTCTTATCTCTAACTCAGAACGCCTTGTCTTCTGTTGAAACATGGCTCTCTGACAATCAACTCATACTTAATCCTAAAAAAAAAAAAAAAAAAAAAAAAAAAATGAACTCTTTCTTTTCCTTTAAAAAACACTGGCACATCACAAATCCTCCTTTTCCATCATCTCCCTCAACAATGCCATTATTAAATCCGAACCCCATACCAAACTACTAGGCGTCATTATTGATGATGAATTAAAATATGACATACACATCCAACATTGTATAAAGCAAACACACCAGAAATTTGGTCTACTCTATCGTAATCAGAAATTCCCTACACCTTCCTCCAAAATATCCCTAGCCCAGTCTTTCCTATTACCTTGTCTTATTTATGCAGCCCCTATTCTTACAAATACTCAAACTACTACTATACTCTCCAAACTTGAACAAACTTATAATAAAATTGGCAGATTTGCCACTAGTCTCCCTTATAATTCCCATCACTGTCTTGCCCTTAAAGCATGCCAATGCCCCAAATTCTCTAACCAACTATTACTTCAGCAACTACACATTACCCATTCAATCCTGAATGACCCCTCTCTTTGCCCCTCCATCTCTACCCTAGTATCTTATTACAACGCCCGGCGTCTCCTTCGCATAACCGACAAACTCCTCCTTGATATCTACAAACCTAACAAGAATATTGGAAAATCCCTCTATAAGTA
This sequence comes from Protopterus annectens, assembly GCF_019279795.1. Classification (NCBI taxonomy): domain Eukaryota; kingdom Metazoa; phylum Chordata; order Ceratodontiformes; family Protopteridae; genus Protopterus; species Protopterus annectens. Next base: position 130,822,097 of record NC_056733.1, read on the forward strand.
TGTAGCCCATGCCTGGAACACACTTCCCCTTAATATAAGACAGATCTCTCAAAAATACCTGTTTAAGCATGAACTTAAAAACTATCTGTTAAGGACATGGTCCTGCCAATGTCTTACCCCTACATGACAACTTTATCATTTACTCATCCTCTACTCATCTAATCTATATCACCCCCATTCTTTCTCCTCTTCTGTCTGTTTTGTAATTCTATATCATTTTTCTGGATTTTATATTCAAAATATATTCTTGAATTTAAAACGTATTAATTGTATCAGCACCATGTCTCTATCAAATACATAAAGTGCATCTTATATCTTGTACCAATTCTGTAATCTTATTGCTACTTTTATTTTTATGTCATATACAGTATGTAATGATGTTAACTGTTGCTAATATTCTTCATGTTATGTCTTCTGTACAACTGTTAATTTTTGTTATGTTTCTAATTTTTACAAGATTGTGAGCTAATTGGAGCTTTTCTCCTTGGGTCTCCATTGAAAATGGGCCTGTGGCTCAGTTGGACTAACCCGGTTAACAATTGTCAAGTAAATAAAATAAAATAAAATAAATAAATAAATAAAGCACTAAACTGTTGTCTTCCTCTAATGTGTTACCTATACATAAAAATAGCAGGACCGTGGATAGGTATGGTAAAAAAGTTTATACCTTGACTTTCTTGTACTATGGGCTGTTAATTGCCAGACCCATATGGCCATGTACTTTTTATCTATCCTATCTAATCTGGGTGAAGTAATCAATGCGATTCCAAAATCAGATAATAAGTCATATGCTCTGACTTTGCTTAACTCTACCTCTCTGGTGGCCAGGCACTCTATTAAGATGTCAAAGTCAAGCATTTGAATTCTCTTCAGGACAAACAACTTCTGTTTGGGTCTGCTGCTGCAGATCTTTTAAAAACCTTATAGGAAAAGGTGAAAGTGATGCAGGACTTGAAGCAGATTTTCTTTTCCTTAGCACCTAAATTCCAGAAGAATTATCTGGTTAAGGCTAGTTGCTTTATCAGGTGAGACCAAAAGCAACCTCAGAAAGATAAAAGGGTTAACAAAAGAAAATTTCAAGATAAATCAGAATTGAATACAAGGGATCTAAGCCTTTCTTTCCTGACAAACCTGCATCCTTATGACTATCTCATTTTACCTCCTTCCCTTCCCCTTGGCCAGGTACCCTTATCCCAAAGACACTATCGCCATATTTCTCTCTCTCTCTCTCTCTCTCTCTCTTACCACCCTGGAAGGCAATCACTATAGACAGGTGGAGTCTCTGTATCATAGAGCAGTGGTTCAGAATGTATTGGAAGACTCATTCTCCATTTTTTGAAATACTTCAGCCACCACAAAGTCAGTTGGCTCTAGTCCTCCTTCTTTTGCAGAACTTCTTTTCTCAGGAAACTATTCAGACATTTCCTTCCACGTAGTTGGGCAGAGTTTTTACTCCAGGATGTACCCAATCCCCATAATGGAGGGCATCTGTAGGCCTGTTCTTGGCATGCCCTTTTTAACACCTTTTTGAATATTCCAGATTTGAAAATGCTGACTTTTCAGTCCCTGTTTCCCTTTGGAACATACAGCACTGTTTCCCCATTCTTTTCCATCTGGCCAGAGGCAGTCATCACAAGTTATCTTACAAAATGGACTTGCTTATACAGACTAGAGCTATTTAGTGACTGGCTTTGAAGGATGATTGCCTTCACCTTCATGTCCATCCTCTTGTCAGGAAATATTTTGAGATTCTTTGCTTTTTCATTGCATTTTCAGTTTTCAGCTTTACCCTTAGGTCTTTCTATGGCCCACAAGTGTATTCATAAAGTGTCTAGCTCTGGTCATATTCATCTACAGATGTCAGGGAATCCAAACATTCCCTCACTTGGATAACCTACTTTTCCAGGCTCCTTCTCATGACTCCCAAATGAAGAGCCTCATTTCACAATGAACCTGCATTACAGTCTGGGGTTCACTTTCAACATAAGAAGTCTGATTCTTTCCCACAGCCTGATCTTCCTATGGAACAACACTCTAACAAAGACAGCTTTCCTTCCTTCAAAGTTCTGTTTTAATAAAATTCTTTCAGGATCTTCTTCCTTTACAGATGACCTCAGCAAGAGAGTACTTAGGAGCCCTGGGGTGCATGGCATCAACTATTCCTATGCTTCCTTATACCAGACTCCACATGAGGAAGTTGAAGTGGTATCTTAAGTCAGTTTGGCTCCAGCACTGCAACCCCTTAGACTTTTAGATCCCTCTGTTGTCCTGCATCAGGAGGGAGTCACTTTGGTGGATAACCAGATTTCTTTCAATCTGGGAGTACCCTTTCTGGTTCCTCCCCCTTGCCATGAGCTCTACATGGATGCATACAACCTGGCATGGGGAGCCTATTCCAACAACATTATGGTTCAGTGGGTTTGGTCTGTCAAAGAGAGGAAATCATCTGTGGACTCCAGGTGCCCTCAGAGTATTAACAGACAATACCACAGTCATGTGGTACATAAACAGGCAAGGAAGTACCACGTCTTACTGCCTTTGCAGACTAGCCCCAATGGCATGGGAGATTGCCATTCAACACAACCTTGTTCTTCATGCAGACTACATTCTCTCAGAAAGGAACATGGTGGCAGACACCCTGAGCAGATCCAGGGCAGATCCTCACAGATGGATGGTTAACATGGAGGTCTTCAATGACATTGTCCATCAGTAAGATATGCCCCAGATAGATCTTTTTGCCTCCACCCACAACAGACAGTTAAACCTGTTCTGTTCCAGGGAACCTTGTTCTCAGGAACGGAGAATGCCATATCTTTTTCTTGGAATATGTTCCTTTATGCTTTTGCTCACCTACCTCTATTGCTGAAGGTTCTCCACAAAATTATGAGGGATAAGCCAGAAATCTTGTTGGTGACTCCCTTTTGTACCAGAGATTACTGGTTCCTCCTTTCTTTCCATCTGACCAAGGACACTCATCACAGGTTACCTTATAATAAGGACTTGCTCACACAATACAAGGGATTTCTCATTCACCCTACTCTCCAAGCTCTGCAAATAACTCTCTCGGTAACATAATTTTAATTCCTTTCAAGCATCACTTTTCAGTGTACCTGCTTTAGGTTTTACAGGAGGCCAGAAAAACATAAACTAGAAAATCTTATCTTTCAAAATGGAAGAGATTCTCTTTGTGCTGTCAAAAGAAGAAACATGGACATTTCCAAAACAGTATCCTTATTTGTATGAGTTTCTCAACTCTGCCCTGGCATACTCTCAACCATATTTGTTTGCCTATCTACAGAGCCACCTCTTTCTGCATGCTTTGAGATGAAACAGTTTTTGGAAGACGTCCTCCACATTAGACCACCAAGAAATCATGTACCTTCTTAGGACCTTAACTATGTTCTGGAAAAGACTATGGTGCCTTTTGAACTAGCTGACAGCTATTCCTTAAAGCTTTGTACTTGGAAAATTGTTTTGTCAGAGACCCTTACTTCAAATAAAAGAGTATCTGAGCTACAAGCTCTGATGGCTGTTCTACCCTTCCTTGTTTTTCACATGGGTAAGGTCACTCTTAGAACTAATCCTTCCTCCGTGCCAAAGGTAGTTAATGAGCTATCCTTTAACTAATCCATCAATAGCCCCTCCTTCTTTCCTTCCCTTCTACTCAAAACAGAGGGGGAAGAATTTGTCATTCACTGGATGTGCATAGGCAACTTAGATTTTATCTGGACAAAACTAAGGACATTAGAAAATCACACCAGCTTGTTGCCTCTTTTCAAGAAAAGAAACTAGGATTGTCAGTCTATAAGGAAACCATTTATTTCTTGGACTTCCAAAGTAATTTCCTTTTGTTGCTTTTTTTCATGAGAAATAGCTTCTCACCTCTGTCAAGCCTCATTCCAGTAGGACAGTAACATCTTCTGGAGCCCTTTTGAATGATTTGGATGCTAGAACTATTCTTGAAGCAGCTATTTGTTCTTCTATCCACACATTTACTAAACATTACAGATTTGATTCATTTTCTAGAGCTAGAACAGGATTTGAAAGGTCCATCCTGCAGGGCTTGTTGAACCACAACGTTGCTCCTTTTTTCTCCTGCCATTCTTCTGAGCAGCTTTGATACTCTCCCATCTATTTCTAATACTGTAACAGTGATCTTGGAAGGACATAGTACAGTTGTGTAAAACCTCACCATAACAGTAGATGTTCTACTGATCATTGCTGCAGTATTACATCTCTCCTTCCTGTTCCCTTTTGGGCTTGTTCTGTCTTTCCTGGCTAATGTGGACATCCTGTATACCTTGTTCCTTCTCTTTGGTGGGCATGCACATATGTAAATAGTTACCCTTCTTCTCCTGCTTCAATGTTTTAGTATTGGGCAAGTAACTTCTGAAGTAAATCGTGCTCGTATGTCCTTTATATACCTCCCACCTTTGGGCTTAGGTCATACATCAGAGGTACAGTGCAGGAGGAAGGCACCCAGACTTTAATATGCTGGCCTGACATAAGGCTTTCCTTGACACATTATTCTATCTGTCAGTAATATTGCAACAGTAATCAATAGGACATCTATCATTATGTTGCATCCTGACACAGCTGTACTTTTTTGATAAATACTGACACCTGCAGTCATCTAAGTAAAATTCCTTATAAGGGGTTGGGAAGAAGTTGGTGCTGAAAACATTTCCTCCACCCACCTTTCCTATTCTGTGTCCTTCCCTACTCTACGTAACCACTACCTACTATCTACCACCTAAGCATCTTAGCATGATACTGTTGATTTAAGCAATGTATAATCTTCTCTGTGTGTATTAAGGTATATACCATGATACTAACTTATTGCTTGGGTTTCAACACATACTTCATTACCAGGATATCCACATTTTTTTTATCAGAGATTTTTATTCTATTTTTTTTTTCTTTATGCTGGATTTTGTATCAGTACTTTTTTCTGTACTGTGTATTACTAATTTGTATACTGCTACTCTGTTTGTTCTGGTCTGAGACAGAAAACAGTGCATTTGGATCAATGCTCTATAAAGGTTAACAAATGTAAGTAAACAAACAAACAACCTCTTAAGCTAGCCAGTAGAGGGAGTTAGAGGAAGCACAGTAAGCTACAGTACACCTTAATGAATTGTCAGTCTGACATAACTGTAATTCTAAAGTCAGCTTTTTTCTAACAAACAAATGAAAATTACTTTTGCCTGAGAAATTTATTTTCATCTGCAGGTGTGCCACAGCTATCTATATATATAAGACTGCATGGGATCTATAATGCCATCCCATCAACAGATTTATTTTTACTGTATTTCATAAGAATCCTGTATTAATTTGTTACATTTATTGCACTTTAGTATAGAGTTTCAAAGCTGAACTGTTTCCACGGCTGCTGTAGTACTTAATTACATTGTTTCTGCTAGTTTTACAGGACAGTTGTTTGCAGATTGTGTGGTTTCCCCTACACTTGAGCTCTAAAACCAGCAATTTACATTGAGGGTTTTCTAACTGCACTATTGTGGCAGAAGTGTACTGTAGCAAACCTATCTGAGTTGAGGGCTGTCTGAAAGATTATTGTGTGTTTCCTTGGATTATTATGTGTTTCCCTGATGGTCTACAGGCCTTGCTGACATAAAACTTTTTATGTGAAGTTGTTAAATCTCGCCGTTTATTCTCACTGATGGGTTCGGAGCTGATCCTCGGCTCCGACACGGCCGATAGCAAAGCTCAAGGTTTGCCAGTAGCTCGAGACCAAGCCCCTTATCCCATGATGCACTGCTGGAATTACCTCAGATCTAGTTTGCCGCGGCACAGATCACGGTGTTCCAGATAGCTCAGACCATTATTAATCGATAGATTCATCTATTTGCAAGTTTAAAAACTTTTTTTTCTTGACTTCTTGATAGGATAGTACACATATATATATATATATATATATATATATATATATATATATATATATATATATAAAATCTCTATAGTTTTAGACTTAGACTTAGTTTTAGATAAGTGCCCTGTGTTGGCTTCTGTTTTTCTATAGTGTTGGCCTAAGAGTTGGCCTTGTATTTAACCACATTCTTAGGAGTACTTTGGTAGATAATTTCTTAAGTGTGTTGTTTCGATTGTTTAAATTGTTTAAATTGATAATAGAGATGTCTGACGAGAAAGAGAAGCCACATCCTAAATCTGGCTTCAAAAAATGTCCGGATTGTGGACAAAAAATGTCAGTCACTGATGGGCATATTCAGTGTGTTTATTGTCTGGGGGCTAAACACCACCAAGACTCTTGCAGTATCTGTCACTCCTTCTCTTCCAGGGTACTTTTAGAGAGAAGGAGGAAATTAGTGGATAGGGGTTTACTTCAGCACCCTTTCTCTGAAGTGCTGGGTGACCAGGATGGTGCTACTTCAGCACCCTTTCTCCGAAGTACTGGGTGACCAGGATGGTGCTAGTATATCCTCACAGTCTTCCAAGTCTTCAGGTGACTCGAAAGCATCGAAAAAGTCTACAAAACTGGAGGGTGTAGGGTCATCGGTTCCAATGTCCTCGGAACCGAGTGTCCTTTCTGTTCGGACAGCTTTGGAGCCGGTCTCTGAGATTCCCTCATCTCCTCTGCTCCAATCAGCACCCTTGGTGCACTCCTCGAAGTCTTCTGTCAGCCTGTCAGTTATGGATATGAACAGGTTAGTGCAGAAGCTTTTATGGGCACCAGGCCTTGTTAAATTGTTGTCGGCTCCGACGCCTTCGTCAGAGCCGAAGACCATTAACCCGGACTTGACTACTCCTCCTCCAAGCCGTACTTGACTTTCGGAGCCGAAGGAGCCCGACCTGATGGTTGTTGATCCTGTGGAGCCTTGACCTGCACCGGTGTTATTGGTTCTATGTACTCAGATGTCCTCGGCGCCGACTGGGGACTCTAGGAGCTGACACTCTCCTGTCGGGTCCTGGGAGGATAGTCATACCGATTTGTCGGTGTCGACTCTTTCTCTCGGGGCTACAGCTCGGATGAGCTCAGCTCCTACCTCGGGCTCGGAGCCCATGGGCTCAGTGCGGGAGGATCGGATGGTCCCTTCAGATCCATCTACCCCTTCTTGTCGGAGCCATGGTGCGTTCGATGCCATGAGGAGAGTCCTGTCTCCAAAGACATCATCAGCATCAGGTCTGGCTTCCTCCTCCCCTCAAGCGCCTGTGTCCGCTCCTGCTTCTACCGGTCCACCCAAGCGTAGAGACCCTGAGCCTCAAGTAGCCCCACAGGGCGCCCCCTGCTCTTCTGAGACCTCCCGAGATCCCACCACTGAGGAGGTACCCAGGAAGAGACTGTGCAAGAGGAGGCACTTGGACTCCCCACAGGAGTCTTTGACATCTGACAATGACTTGGATGAGTCAGAAGGGTCCCCTCGATCCCCCTCTGAGGATACCTCCTTTGCGGCGATATTAGAGATCCTTAATCAGAGGGGCGGTTGGCAGTCCAAAAGCTGTACTGAAGACGAGTCAGTGCCCTTGAAGGCTTTCGGGCCTCAGCCTTCCACTTCTTGGGTGTCTCCACCTTACGATGAGCTCATGGAGCTGATCTCTCGTAAGGTGTGGGAGTCTCCAGAGGCCATGGAACCTGTCCCTCGGAAGCCAAATAAGTTAATCTCTGCTCCAGCGGACAAAGCCTTTTTGACTAAGGGAGTGCTTGTCGATGCCATGGTGGTGGCTGCAGCCAGGAAAAGGAAATGTCTGAGACGTCCTCATCTATCCATCCTCCTACCAGAGATTCTAGGATCATGGATAGATATGGGAAGTGCATGTTTAGTTCGGCGACCTTTTTCCTTCAGTCACTGAACTGATCACTGAACTATTTAATCCATTTTACAAGACAACAAAGAGATCTCCTAAAAGAGCTAGGAGATACTCTCCAGGGTATGGTAGCTGCAGGGGTTGCTGACAAAGTTAACACACAGCTCGCTACCCTAAACTCTATTGTGAACTCGTCCATGAGTCTCATATCTTATGCAGCTGATGGTTCGAGTAAAGCCGCTAGTTCAGGTATTGCTCTGCGTAGACAAGCCTGGATGCGTCTCTGTTCCTTTGCAGAGCCTTTCAAGTCTTCCTTTATCAACACCCCATTTGATTGCTCATCCCTGTTTGGGCCCAAGGTAAAGAAAACTCTAACCAGGTGTGAACAGGAAGGCAAGACTCTATCTGCCATAGGAGTCCGTTTTTCTACCCCTACTCGGCCCTATCCCAAGGGCCCTAATGGCGGAAAGATGTGGTTCTGAAAAGCACAGGGAGCCTTTCAGGACACATGTGGAGAAACCCCCTCTAGAGGCAGAGGAGGGGGTTGTAATGAAAGACGCCACCCGTGCGGCAGGAGGGGTCCACAACAGCAGGGTGACAGAGGCCAGTTCTCTGGTCAGCCCTACCAGCGCTCCTGAAAGGAGACCCAGCTCCGGAGGCAGTCAGGGGTCGCTTATCTTTGTACCCAGAAGCCTGGCTAAGCATAACGTCCGATACCTGGGAATAAAGCATAATTTCCAGAGGGTATTTCATACTGTTCTCTTCCCCTCCCACTCCTGTAAACAGACTCCCAGATGTTCCACCCAGTTTCAGGGAAAAAGCAACTATGGAGGTCCGCAAGTTGCTAGAAAAAAAGAGTCATCCAGCTAGTCCCAGCAGACCAAGTTGGATTTGGAACTTACTCAAGATTCTTTTTGGTTCCAAAGAAAACAGGGGACTGGAGACCTATCTTGGACCTCAGCAGACTCAACCAATTTATAAAAAAAAGAGAAGTTCAGAATGGTCACACTTCAGGCCATTCTTCCCTTTCTAGGGAAAGGCGATTGGATGTGCTCCATCGATCTCAAGGATGCGCACTACCACATAAAGATGGACAGATGCTCCAGAGATCACCTGCATTTCTGGCTGGGAGCCATTCACTACCAGTTTTGAGCCCTGCCCTTTGGTCTCACTACAGCCCCCAGAGTGTTCACCAAATGCATGGCAGTGGTCACGGCTCACCTGAGGCATCTAGGATTCCAGATGTTTCCATATCTAGATGATTGGCTCCTCACCGCTACCACCAGGCATCAATTGATTCAGGCAACACAATCTATTCTGACAGTCTGCCACCACTTAGGTATTACAGTCAACTTTGAAAAGTCTGCCTTGTCGCCATCGCAGCATACTGTCTTTATAGGAGCAGTTAGATACTTCACCCACCACTCTACATCTTCCAGTCGAAAGGGTCTCACTTCTTCAGCAACACGTCAACTCATTGGTGTCAAAGAACAGAGCTACAGCCGCAGAGGTCTTGAAGGTACTAGGTTTGATGGCGGCAGCAATTCTAGCCATTCCACTCGCAAGGATGCAAATGCGAATTCTTCAATGGCTCCTGTTCGCTCAATGGTCTTACCAGAAATTATCAATGAACCATATGATTCTCATCACAAATTCTTGCAAGAGAGACCTTCGGTGGTGGTTGACGTCTCTTCATGTCACAATAGGAAGGCCCTTTGTGCTTCCTCCCCAGTAGCCACTGTGACCATGGACGCATCCCTGATAGGGAAAGACTGCCCAAGGCACATGGACGGATCAAGAGTCACATCTGCATATCAATGTTCTGGAGTTGAGAGCAGTACTTCTGGCATTGCAGTACTTCCAGAACTCTCTTCCTCTAGGGACAATTGCAATTCAGACAGACAACATGTCAGTGGTCTGGTACTTGAACAAACAAGGTGGAACCAAGTCTTATCCACTTTGTCGAGAAGCCCTCAGGGTATGGCAATGGGCTGTGTCATCCCAGCATTTTCTGTTAGCAACACACATCCCGGGGAAATCCAATGTGATTGCGAACAAGCTGAGCAGGGCAATCCTGTTGCCTCATGAGTGGTCTCTCAACCAACATTTGCGGACTTGATTTTCCGCAAATGGGGTCAGCCTTGCTGCGACCTCTTTGCCAGTCACATCAATACCAAATGCAGAAGCTACTTTACCCTAATACCATTTCTGGGACATCCCCCGAGAGATGCACTCGTACACAATGACGTCCGGGTCTCCTATATGCATTCCCTCCAATTCCATTGATACCCAGGTTTTTACAGAAGACAAAATCGCTGGGAAGGACAGTTATCCTCATAGCCCTCCATTGGTCTCGACAGATTTGGTTCCTTTTTCTTCACCATCATCTGCTGGAGGATCCATGGATCCTGGACCCAGTTCCAGACCTCCTGACACACCCATCAGGGGACCTCCATCCTTCATTGTGGTCTCTAAAGCTGACTGCTTGGCTGAGCCACTTCCCCAAATAGTCAGGCTTCATTCACTCTCAGATGACAAAAGACAAATTCTATTGTCTTCTCCTAAGCCATTCACCAGAAATCTATATCGCAGTAAGTGGAAAAGGTTCTCCATTTGGACCAATATACAAATAATTGACCCTTTCTGAGCTCCTTTGTCATCCATTTTAGAGTTTTTGACAATGATTTTTAAGGAAGGAGCAGCAGCTGCCACAGTTTGGGTTCAGTTAGCCGCCATATCAAATTTCCACCTTGGATTCGAAGGGTTAAATATTATGGCCCATAAGTTATCTAAGGTTTTTCTCAAAGGTGTTTTTCACATGAGACCTCCTGTCAAAATCCCTTATTCTCCCTGGAATTTGAATTTTATGCTGTCTCAAATAATTCTTCCCCCCTTTGAACCAGCATCATCTTGTGATCTCAAATTTTTATCCTGGAAAACTATTTTTCAAGTGGCCATTACTTCTGCCCGCAGAGTGTCAGAACTTCAAGCATTATCTATCAGACCTCCTTATATGATTTTCCATGCTGATAGAGTATCTCTCAGAACAAACCCCTCCTTTTTTCCTAAAGTCTGTTCTGAGTCCAATATCAATCAGGTCATTGAGTTGCCAGTCTTTTTTACCAACCATTCCAACAAACTGGAATACATGCTGCACAAACTTGACGTACGCAGACAGCTCAGATTTTATCTTTATAGAACTAAGGATATTAGAAAATCAGATCAACTCTTTGTATCCTTTTTGGAGGCCAGAAAAGGTAGACCAGTGGCTAAAACAACCCTTTCAAAATGGATATCGGATTGTATTTCATTTGTTCCTGCAAATGCTAACATACCCTTGCCACACAAAGCAAAGGCTCATTCAGCCAGAGCCGTTTCCACGTCTTCTGCCTTTCAAGCTAAATTGCCCCTTGACAACATTTGTGCTGCAGCCACTTGGTCTAAGCCTCATACCTTTATCACTCATTACAAAGTAGATAAGGCTTCCAGGGACAGGTCTTCTTTTGGTTCCACGGTCCTGAAAAATGTACTCCCGTGAGCCACCCAGGATTGCGGGTGCTAGGGATGCTACCCATTAGTGAGAATAAACAGTGAGATTTAACAACTTCACATAAAGAAGTTATGTACTCACCATAACGTTCCATGTGAGTTGTTTATCTTGCCTTTATTCTCACGTCCCTCCCTCCATCCCCCTCCTGGCTGACAGTTGACCTAGAGGCTAGTATCATCCTGGTTGTTTAATACTTCTTCTTCTTCCTTCTTGGGGAGTGCTCCCCTTACAGGGGTATATATACATGCAGCAAACAAGATCTGAGGTAATTCCTGCAGTGCATCATGGGATAAGGGGCTTGGTCTCGAGCTGCTGGCAAACCTTTAGCTTTGCTATCGGCCGTGTCGGAGCCGTGGATCGGCTCCAAACCCATCAGTGAGAATAAAGGCAAGATAAACAACTCACATGGAACGTTATGGTGAGTACATAACTTCTTTTTTCTGATTCTATATAAGCCCAGTGTTTGCGCTAGGCTGCCCTCCAATCAGTGGCAGTTAACAGTGCCCTGTATAGATGCAAACACTTTCAAGTAAAAATTTTCTTTAGAAAAACTATCTCTACATCTTCTCCAGTCCCCCTGCTGCTCTAGGAGCATCTGAGTTGCGTACAGAGCAGCATTGTGTTGTTGGATAGCTGTAGTTCACACTGAGTATAGCACCCGTGCTTATTCTGTGTGCTTCATCCCAGTCCAGTTAAATCTCCATACTCTTCTCCCTGGTTAAACCCATAGTAAAAAACCTGAAACCATGGGTAGGCACTTTCCTGTTATCTCTGTGGCCAGCTTGGTGGAAATAGGCATCTTGAGGCAGTGTAGCAACTGTCTCATGTATACTGATAATCACTTAATCCTAAAACAAACAGTATATGAGAGCTGAAGTCACACTATGAAAATGCAGACATGACTCTCACATACTGACAAGTCAAATGACTAACAGGTTGTCAGAACATGCACGTCATTTCCCTCACTAAATAAAATCTTGGCATGTAAACTCACATATACACAGGGGTATTCACAAGTAACTTATCAAAGCTTCAGAGGCCTCCCTTACACTGCCCTTAGAAACCACATGCAAACAAAACCATGTTAAAACCAACCACTACACATAAAAATGCACATCACGTTGTCTCCACAAGCAAGCCCCAAAGGCAAAACACCACACATTCAAACATCTTGTCATAGGAGACTCCATCATGAGACACATGGACACCCCCCTCACCAGGCTGGGTAAAGACAGGGTTAGAGTCAGTTGCCTGTCATGGGCACAGGATTCACCAGATTATGCAGGCAGTCAGATCACTCAACCACAAATAGGCCATGTGGGTGTGAATGACTTGAGATGTACCTCCCTGGACTATATGAAGAGACACATGATGAACATCTCTGAATATCTTCATCAAGAATGATACCACAATACAAACAACAGAAAATGACTGACTACAATAATTGGCTTAGCTACTGGTGTCATTCCAAGGGTATCCAGTATTTGTCATCCAAGGATGACATGATGGACAGACTATGCTGCTTTGCCAGAGATGGTCTGCATCTATTGCTGCTAGACTTTCAAATACTGGCCAGGTATTAGCCACCCCATAGTGCCATTTTTAGGCAGTGCCAAACCAACAGACCTACCAATGTAAAAAATTCTTCTAATGCCAAGTTGAAGGTACTACTGCTCAGTGCTAGGAGTCCTAACAGAACCTGTCCTTGTCCTGGAGAAAGCTAATGTCTGTGGAGTTACAGAGACATGATTTCAGGCTGTAGAAAGTACCCCAGCAGTGCAAGGCTATAATGGCAATCACACATTCAGACCACCATCTGAAAAGGAAAAAAAAATGAAAGGAGGAGGAGTTTCCATTTACATAAAAACCAGTCATACCTCTAGATTGGTCAGGCAGGATGACTCGGTTGAGCTACTCCATGTCCACCTGGCCATAGGCAGAATTCCCCACCATATCATCACTAGCTACAGGTCCCCAACCATGACCCATGAAAACCCCTCTGCATACTTGAAGTTACTAGAGTAACTTACCATTTAGCCCAACACACTACTCATGGGTTACTTTTACTACACCTTCATAAACTGGGAAACATACATGACCACAAACATGCAGGCTCAGAGATTACTGGACTTGTCAGTGCAAATGCTCTGGAACAGCTGATCTGCACTCCCACTAGGGGCTCAAATATCCTTGACATAGTACTCACAAATATGGGGGAGCATTACACCCCCCCCCCTCCAGTGTAAAGTCCTTATTGGCAAGATCAGATTATAAATCAAGTCTCCTTTGAAATAAATAGAATGATAGAACCCCCATCAAATCCTAAAACCCTAAAGAATTTTTCCAAGGCAAAGTACTTTCTCTTAAGTGATAGCATAGGTAATTTTAAACCTCATCCTAGGCCTGAAAACACAGATGCCTATGCAGAAGTATGCACAAATGCCCTGTACAGCCACTCCAACAACTGCATAAAATGGCAGTACCTGACCAAAATAAACCTAGGTCTAGCCAGAAAAACAAGTCATCCTGGTGGACTCCTTTTTAAATAGACTATACAAAAGAAGGAAGAAATTCCTGTGTAGAAGTAAGTTGAAGTGTATGCAACAGAGAAAAAAATCCCTCATTAGTCTCAACAGGCAAATTATGGAACTAGTCAAGTCTTCAAAAGCTAAATACGAGAATAAGATAGCCTCCCAAGCAAAGGATAACCACAAAGCATTTTTTAGTTATGCCCAAAATCTTAAGGAAAACACTCAACAATGTGCTGAATTGGTAGTAGATAGCACTACCTACACTCAAACAGAAGAAATAGCAAACCTGCTGGCCAGTTAATTCAACTCATATTTTACCCCTTCATCACCTCCAGTTACTTCCCAAGAAATACCCCCTACCATTCCTTTGCCTGTTATCTGCACCCAGATGCCTAGGCTTCAAAAACAAAATATTCTTGGGTGCTAAAAATCATATCCAGAGGTTATTACATACCTTTTGCTCTCTAAAGCTAGAAACACACCATCAATGTGCCCTGAAGAAATCCCAGGTACCTATTAAATAACTTGGAACATGACCTAGCAGACCCACTCAGATCACTATTTAACCACAGTTTCCAGAGCGGGCTTTGTTCCAGTAGAGTGGAGGACAGCAACAGTCATCCCTCTGCATAAGGCAGACCATCAAGGCACCCAGGAAACTCCCAACCCTTACGTCTGAATAGCCTCATATGCAAAGCTGTGGAAAGGATAATCTTGTACCTAATTAACAATGACATCTGAAATCTCCCGACTCTATACTCATTCCAGCTTGGCTTCATCAAGGCAGTTCCTGCCTGTTTAATCTGGTGGACTTCTTTGAGAAGGTCAGCAAGGCCATGGATGATGGTAAGACAGTGCATACCACCTACCTTGACCTGGCCAAGACATTTGACACAGTACCCCACTCAGGTGTTATAGATAAACTCACAAAATTGAGCATAAACCTCTACATCACCAGATGGATACCCAAGTGGCTCCCAGATAGGACATGTTAGAGTGGGGGAATCCACATCCAATAAGAGGCCAGTCACCAGTGGAGTACCACAGGGCTCAGTGCTGGGCCTCCTCCTGGTTGGAATATACTTCTCAGATGTCAAGGCAGATGTAGATGGCCCTTGGGTGACCAAGTTTGCTGATGATTGCAAGATGGGGGCAATCATTGACTCCCCAAACAATGTTGATATTACACAGAATTGCCTGATGCAGACTAATGATTGGTGTCAAAACCAATGGCCTCAAATTAAATGCAAAGAAGTGCATAATAATACTCTTTGGGAAATCAAATACCCCTGGAAATTACAGCATTTATAGCACCTCCTAAGATTGAACCCAGTGGTGAGAGATCTGGATATTCGGATAGATAGTAATAAGAACTTTGATCACCATGTGTCTACAGTGGTGAGGAAATCCTTCTGTGTGACTCAACTTATAAGTATTTATTTTTTATTTTATTTTACATTTGTTTACCGGGAAGGTCCGACTTTGAATGAAGCCACTTTTTTAGTGGAGGCCCAGGGAGGAACACTCCAGACGCATGCCTTTACAATGTGGGAGGAAACTGGAGCACCCATAGGAAACCCCCACAAATGCAGGGAGGACATGCAGACTCCGACTTGAACTGTAGAACCTCTTGCTGTGAGGTAACAATGCAACCGCTGCCCCACTGCACCATCCAGGGCATGGCATCCATTTCTAAGGATGTCATAGTACCATTGTACTTAGCCCTCATTAGACATATAATCAAATGTAATGCATCCTTTGGGATATACCTTGCCAGGCACCTGCAACAGTTAAAGTGTCCTCAGAGGTTTCTTGCAAAAAAAAAAAATACAGGGTATAACTAACATCTCATATGCAGACCGATTAAAAGCCCTATCACTGCATTCAGTTAAGTGCTACTACAGTGCAAGACCCAATCTTAACAAATGATCTGATGTTCTCCTTTTCATTCATTCCTCAACACTTAGATCTCATATCTGACCTGGGATCAGACTTGGCCACATTTACAAGACTCTCGGAACCAACTCTTGTCCTCCTCCCTCTACCCTAATGCCCCAGTCAACCTGCTATACCTCGGATCTCGTTTGCTGCCATAGCTCTACAGATGCAGATCCATCTGAAAGAGCTTTTGGGGTGTTTTTCTCTTGCTGT
Organism: Protopterus annectens; assembly: GCF_019279795.1. Classification (NCBI taxonomy): domain Eukaryota; kingdom Metazoa; phylum Chordata; order Ceratodontiformes; family Protopteridae; genus Protopterus; species Protopterus annectens. The sequence goes on from NC_056733.1 coordinate 130,838,111, forward strand.
AAGTTTAATATTTTCATCTCTAGAACTTCCTAGCTTACTAACTTACCTTTTTTCACCCATTTCCCTCACATAGTTATTGAATTTTTGAGTTCTTTACTTTGAAATATTCTTCTTCTTCTGTTCCTTCTTACTCAGCTAACTCTTGGTACCATTGTTGATACTTTTTCCTACCCTTTTCCTCTTTTCTACCCTTTAGAGGGTATTCTTTTTACCTACTATTGTCGGAAGGTAAAAAAAAAAACTTTCCTTTTCCATTTTTCTATCTTAGTTAGTATAGTGGCTAGGTGTTGTATCATGACTAAGATACCAACAGGTTTCAAAAAATGCACTTCCTGTGGGCATAAGATCCCTAACTCTGATGCCCACATGGAGTGTGTCTAAACCCTTGGAGCTTCTAATCTCAACACAGACAGCTCTGTTTGTGCAGTCCTTAATTCCAAGGCCCTTAGTGATCACAGAAATAAATTCATTTTAAAGGGATTGCTGCCACCTTCTTCCTATGCATCAGGGGCTCAACCCCCCACTAAATCTTCCAAAGCCTCTTTGGAGGTGAAGAATTCACATAAGTGGTATTCAACCTACTCTCCAAAGACCACTCCATCTTTGGAGCCTCCTCAAAAGATCCAAAAGAAATTAGATCCAACCTCTTTGGATCCAAAATGGAAACAGTCAAATCCTACTTCCTTGGATCTGACAACTATTAATACCCCAGGGTTCAATGTAGAGCCTGTTTCTTCTTGGCTCCATTCCCCTTTCCTTCAAGGGATGTTGAGGAGAGAGTCTTGGCCCAATCCATCACTTCTTCCATCAGGTCCACCAGGAGCCTTTCAGAAGCCAAAGTGGATAGGATGATGATGAAGTTCCTCAGATCTTAGATTCAGATGGGGGTTATCCTAGCTCCTTCTCCTATCGCATCAATGAGCCACCCTCCTCCTTCTCATGTAATGATCACTCCTTCTCCAATTTGACTCATGCATTTAGAGACCTCGGATCTGAGAGACCCAAGCTTGTCAGCGTCAGATCCTAAGACAGTTAGATCTTCAACACTCACTGTTTTCCTGACTTGATTGGCCCCAATTCCTTTGGACCAGGATGAGTGTTGGAACCGAAGTATCGGTGCTGGGTCTGAGGGCCTAGGTTCCACTCTGCTGTTGTTGGAGCTGTCCTTGCCCCTTGAAACTTTTGTGTTGGATAGCTTGGATTCAGCTCCCCCTTTGAGGCACAGGTCTCAGCAGGGTCGCAGCATGGTAGCAATTGGAGCTTCAGCTCTGGTGTGATCAGCTACGGTTTCTCCCACTCCTTCTGTCTTCAAGGTAGTGGAGAGAGGTTTCTCTTGAACAAGAGAATTCGACTAGTCTGTCCTCTTTGGATTCTACAGCCATACCCCCTTCAGGTCCCAGCTCTGATTCTCTCAGGCCTATTCCACAGGGACAACCAGCCTCACCCAGCATCCAGACAGTCTCCATCCAGGACTTTCCCCTGTCTTCAGATACCTCCCCAGATCATCCCACTGAGGAGGTCCCCGAAAGAGAACATATAAGAAGAGACATATATACTCCCTCATGGAGTCTGTCACCGAGGATACTGACTTCGATGAAGGGGAGAGATCCCCCTGATCTCCATCAGATGATGTCTCCTTCAGAGGCGTCATTGAGATTCTTAGGCAAAAGGGTGGATAGTCTGCTAATACCCCCTTCAAAGAGGAGTAAGTCTTTCTGAAAGCTTTTGGGTCCAGCACATATACATCTTGGGTGACTCCCTGGCAGATTAGCTGATTGATGTATACTATCACTGGGTGTGGAAGGAACCGGATACTGTAGAACCCATTCCCCATCACCCTGACACATTTTTTGCATGACCTAAAGAAAGGCCACACTGGAGAAAGGGAGTTCCTGTTGATGCTATAACTGTGGCAGCAGCCACAGTGAAGGAGCTGGTGGAGCAGAACTCCACTTTCCATCCTCTTAACAGAGAGTCCAGGGAGCTGAAAAAGATTTGGAAAGCGCATCTTTGCCTCAGTGACCTTTGCCTTATGGTCTCTGAATTACTTGGCACATTTCACAAGATTACAGTAGGATTTGACTAAGGAACTTTCAAAATCCCTCTCAAAGTCCATGTCAGTGGAAGATTACAAGAAGTCTTCTTCACAACTGGCCATTCTACTATCCATCTCTAATGCATCCATGAAGGTAATATCCCATGCTGTGGGTGGTACCTCATGGGTAGCTGGTTCGGGCATAGCCATTAGGAGACATGCCTGAATGCACCTTTGCTGAGCCTTTCACGACGTCTTCATTTATCAGTGCTCCTTTTGATGGAACATTTTTGTTTGGCCCTACTGTAAAGGAAGCTCTTTCCCATGGTGAACAGGACAGAAAGACCCCATCTGCTATAGGGATATACTTTTCTACCCCTCAACGACCCTTTTCCAGGAATCAGAGGAGGCAAGGAAATGTGGTTCTGTAAGTCTCAAAGTCCTTTCCAGTATTCATGAGGTGATAACTCCCTCAGGGAGCAGTTCAAATGGAAGGCATCATCCTCATGGCAGAGGAGGCCTGTAAAATCCAGGGTTTTTGATATTCATTTTCAGATAAACCCTTTCAGTGCTCCTAAAAGGTTACTCAACTGCCCACCTCTGGTGGCAGTTGGGGGCACTTAGCTCTGCACCCATATGCCTGACCATAAAAAACAAAATATTCTTGGGTGCTAAAAATCATATCCAGAGGTTATTACATACCGTTTTTCCGGACTCACCCAGTGAAAAGAAAAAGGCTCCTTGACATCCCACCCAGTCAAATGGTGGCAGCAGCTCAAGAAATTCAAAAGCTGCTAGACAAAAGAGTCATCCCGGAGTTCCCACTGGACCAGAAAGGATTTGGAACTTTCTCGATATTCTTTTTAGTGCCAAAGAAAACTGGTGACCTGAGAGCAATTATGGATCTGAACAAACTAAATCAATTTGTGAAGAAGTCAAAGTTCTGAATGGTCGTGGTGTAGTCCATTCTGCTGGATAGGCTGTCTTGGCTCCTTTATACTTATTTCCTGATAACTGTAATTCTAAAATTCTTACAGAAGGCACTTTGGTTGAAGAGCACAGTTATCCACATTGCCCCCTTTTGGTCTTGTCAAGAGTGGTTCCCCTTTCTTTGGTCTTGCCTTCATTATCTGCAATGGGTACTGGACCCCAGTCCAGATCTGCTTTCACACCCCTCTGGGTTGGATCATCTGGACATTCCAGGCTTCAAGTTGACTGCATGGTTTCGCCAATCCCATTGATAACTAGACAGCTCAGGCTTTCCTCCCCAGTCTGTCAGATGCTCCTATTTTCCCACAAGGCCTCTACAAGAAAGATTTACAAAAGGAGATGGAAAGGATTCTCTATTTGGGCTCTACAGAGGGAACTGGATCCCTTCACTGCTGCTATCTATGTGGTCATAGAATTTTTAGCATCTATTTTTCAAGAAGGAGCTAGTTTTTCTGCTATAAAAGTGCAATTGGCAGCCTATCTAATTTTCACTCTGGAGAAAATGCTTCCTCATTAGCGTCTTCAAAGTTATGCAAGGCTTTTCCAAGGGGTACTTTCTTGCTAGGCTCCCAGTGAAGGACCTATCGCCCCCCTGGGACTTGACAGTTATGCTGCAAGAGTTAACTCAGAAACCCTTAAAACCATCAGCTAAGTCTCATTTAAATTTTTTGTCATGGAAAAAAGCTTTTCTGGTAGCCATTACATCTGTAAGATGAGTTTCTGAACTCCAGGCTCTCGCTTCCAAATATTTTCACAAAGACAGGGTTACCTTACAGACTAATCCATCTTTTTTTGTCTAAAGTATCCACCGATATGAATATTAATCAAACCATTAATGTGCCTGTTTTCTTTCCCAACTTTGCTAAAAAGGAGAATACATGCTTCATCTTTTGGATACACATAGGCAATTACGTTTTTATCTCCACAGAACAAAGGATTTCAGGAAATCAGAACAATTGTTTATCTCCTTCTTTCGAAACAAATTGGGTTCACCGGTTTCTAAAATTTATCTGGCCAAATTTTTTACAACTTGCATTTCCTTTGTTTACAGTCAGCAGCATCTGTCCCTACCCAAGCCTCCTAAAGAACATTCCACCAGGTCCATGGTTACCTCTTCCACCTTTTGATTTAGAACTTTTATTAAAGACATTTGGACAGAAGCTACCTGGTCTAATGCTCATACCGTTCTTGCTCATTACAAATTGGATTTGACTTCCAGGAGCAGAGCTGCCTTTGGTTTTGCAGTACTCTGAAATATCCTTCCATGAGGGCTACCCAAGATTCATGCAGCTGGGGACTCTGTCCCAGTTGTTGAGGAATGAATGAAAAGGACAACATTAGATATTAAAGTTATGTGCTCACCATAACTGCATTTGTGTTGTCCATTTTCATTCTTCCTCAACTCCCCACCCTCCTTCCCCCTTCCTATTATCTCCTGGAGTGACATTGTGGTTATTGTAGAACTTCTGTTCTAAGTTTGAGCTCCAGTTCTGCTACTTCTGTTCTTGCTTTGACTATGCTTGTGATTAATTACCCCTAGGGTGTATAAGGCAGCAAACTTGATCTGAGGTATAGCAAGTTGACTGTGACATTATTGGTAGAAGGAGGAGATTGAAAATTGGATCCGAGAGTCTTGTAAATGTGGCTGAGTCAGATCCGAGGTCAGATCTGAGACCCATTCGTTGAGGAAGAATGAAAATGGACAACAGTGATGCATAGTTATGGTGAGCACATAACTTTAATTTAAGCACTCTCTGCTTAACTTCTTAAGGTCAGGTCTTGTGCTAGGCAGTCAAATCTGCCAATACTAACCAGCAAAGGAAAGCAGCAGAATAAAAAACAGTTTTGTTTCTGCCTGCTGTCTGTACTGATAAAGTGTCCCTCACTTCCTCTCATAAACTTAGAAGGTAGCTAAAACAACAGAATGCATGTTTGCTTGCAATTTCTAATGGATATGAAGTCTGAAACTCAAATGAAAGTCATTATTTATTGGCTTCAGTCTTCAGTGGCTTTTTATACCTGACAAAACCAGAAAGAGGAGGTTAGAAATGATTGGGAAGAGAGACTGGATAAACAATTCACAAAGAAACAGTTGGAGGATATGTGTATGTCTCCCAAATATGCAACAAAATCTAGAAGATTTAGGATTTTTTGCTTGAAAGTGTTCGCTTAGATTTTTTTTATATCCCAAGCACACTCCAGAGAATTTCCCTCAGGCAGACAGCAAATGTTGGAGGTGTGACAGGAAAGAATGAGGTAATTGGGAACATATTTTCTGGGAGTAGGAGAGTCGGTAGACTTTAAGGATTCCCTGTGGGATGCACTGTCAGAGATGCTGGGTGGGCAAATTGGTGTAACTAGGGAGATAAATTTTCTGAGCTATGATATAGAATCAGAATTACCTTGACATGGTAAAGCCTTGCTGTGCTTAATTATGATGGCTGCCTAAAAAGCAATTACTAGAAAACAGAAATCAGAATCTAAACCAACTATACTAAAAGTAGTGAATACAGTAACAGAGATAAAACAACTGGAACTGAAATCTTTAAAAAAGGGTAGGAGCAAACTACATAGGAAAAATGTGAATTATGGGAACAATACATACAGGGGAGGAATGAGGTTTAAAAGAAGGCAGGACTTAAATGAGCTATGTAATGTTTGACTGAAAATGATTAGGGTAGATCATAAGTGATGTATAATGTTTGCAACTGGGAGTGTGTTAATATGGTTTGTGAAGTAAAATGTTTGCAACTAGGATTATGTTGGTGTGGATTGTTTTCATTTATATAAATGTATGATTGCCTATGTTGTAAGTGATGGTTTAATAAAGATGTTTCTTGTTTAAAAAATGCAGGAATTGAATAGTTTATGTAATGTTGTTTAGGTTATATGATATAGAGCAATATACATGAAATATGTTTGTAAACGTGAACTTGTTAATACAGTTTGATTGCGTTTATACAAATGTAAATTTACCTATGTCACAAGTGATAATTCAATTAAGGTGTTTAAAAGAATCCTCAGTGACTTGTCCAAAAACCAAATATTTTATGAGAAACAGCCCAAACATATAAGACAAAAATCTGGACATTTTACAAAATTTGAATATTTGATAGCCTTGGCAAGGTGAGTGTAAACATAAGGGACTGTGTTACCCTATCTTCCTGACAGTGATCACTAAGTACTTTATGGCTTTGAAAGCTGGCAAAACATGTGGTGCATTACTCTTTCTAGCTCAGCTCCACCTGCCCTCCAAAGAATGCCACTGGGTCCCTGATCCTTCTTAGCCAGTGCACTTGGGACAGACAGACCCATTGAATCCTGAGTCATTTTGTATAGGGGATTTATAGATCTCGTCTGTGTCTTCTCAGGAACACCAGACTGGGAAGGCTCCTTGAAAGCATCCATGTAAAAGTATGCACATAGACTCCCCCATGAGTCTTTCACAGAGGACATGGATCCCACTGATGAAGAGAGGTCCCCCAGACCCCCCCCCCTAGAGAATGTCTCATTTGGGGAAATTGTTGAATTCTTGAGACAGATAGGCGGGTGGTGAATCAAAGCCTCCTCCCAAGAGGAGTTAGTGTTCTCTGAGGCCTTCAGGTCTGGTAAATCTCCTGTTGAGATGGTAAATCGCATCTCTAAGTAGACTTGGAAGAAGCTGGACATGGTTGAACCAATTCCCCTTAAGCCAAGCAAGTACTTAGTCTCCCCAGAAGATCATCAACGTTGCAACAAGGGGCAACTGTGGATTCCATTGTAGTGGCAGCGGCCACCTAAAAAAATGCTCATAGATGAAAGCTGTTCTGTCCATCCCCTAAACAGGCAATCAAGTGCACTGGACAGATTCGGGAAGCAAATTTACACTTCAGCTATTTCATTCTGAGGGCAGAGAATTAACTGGCGCACACATCACAAAATTTTAAAGGGATTTGATCAAGGAAATCTCCAGGTGGGGTGCAGGGGGCACTACAGGGGAAAGACAGTCCAAAGCACATGGTTCCCCACTAAGGCCAATCTCCATAACAACATTCTAGAGATGAGAGCAGTTCTCCTAGTATTGCAGGTTGTTTAGTACTCCCTCCCTGAAAGTCTGATACCTTTCCAAACCAAACAACATGTCAGTAGTCTGGCACATCAACAAACAAAGGAGAACCCACTCTTGCCCATTATGCTGAGAAGCCATGAGGGTTTGGCAATTGGTGATATGTTCCATTCACTTTCGTCTGGCAACACACTTCTGGGGAAGTCCAGTGTATTAACAGAAAGTTTAAGCAAGTCCAGCTTCCTGCCTCACAAGTAGTCTCTTAATCAAAAAGTGGCAGAACATATCTTCTGCCACTGGGTTCAAATGAGTTATAATCTTTTTGCTTCTTCCAACAACACCAAATGCAGAAGATTCCTTGCTCTGACCCTCTCCCCAGAGGTGGAATTACTCAAGGACACCCTGATCCACCCTTGGCCCCCTGGTCTCCTATACACCTTCCATCCATCTCCACTCATCTCAAACTTTCTTCAGAAAGGTCACATGTCATTCTTATGGACCCCTTTCGGCTTTGACAAGTTTGGTGGCCTCATTTAAAACACCATTCATGGGTGCTGGATCCCAGCCTGGATCTCATTGCTCACCCATCTGGCCTCCCTCTTCTGGACATTTGGGCCATCAAATTAACCACTTGGTTTCTCTACTTCCAGTGATGGCTAGTTAATCTAGGCTTTCTTCCTAAGTGATCTAAATCCTTATTTCATCCCAGAGACAATCTACTATGAAAATGCACAAAAGCAAATACAAATATTTTCCATTTGGGCTTCTGAAAGGAATATACACCCTTTCTCTGCACCCTTGTAGTGGTCTTACACTTTCTGTCTTTCTTTTCAGAATGGTGCCAGCTGTTCTACTGTCAAAGTCCATTTGTCCGCTATTTATTTTACACATTGGAGAGAATCAGTCCACAACTGCCTCTCTTGGGTTATCTAAGGTCTTTTTGAGGGTACCTTTCTTCTTAGACCTCCTATTGGAGATCTTACCCCTCTTTGGGGGTATTATTATTTTACTTCAAGGACTGACTAAACCACCATTGAAATCTGCAATCGAGGTGGATCTCCAGTTCATAATCTGGGTCATAGAGTTTCTAAAATCATTTTATCAAGATGGTTGTCTGCTTACATTACACATGTATACAAATAAAAATGTTAACCCTTACCTAAACCATTCAAAGCTCACTCTACTAGATCTATGGTAACTTCTACTGCTTTCTTTTCCAGAACATCTGTTGATGACATTTGTGTAGCTGTCACTTGGTCAAATGTTCATGCCTTCATATCCCACTGACAGTGACTGACAGTTAATTCTGTCTGGAGTTCGCTCCCCTGACTTGATGGATCCCAAATTTGTAACACCATCAAATCTGGTTGCACTTAAACAAAGAATACATACAATAAAATACAATAAAAATATGCCTAAGGCTGCATTTAATGATTCTTTCTGGTCCATGGCTCTGGCCACAGATCACTGCCCTTTTGCCCCATTTTGCTCTAGTATAACTTTGCCAGGTATTATGGAACAGGGGTTAAACACATCCTCTGGGGCTATATTCCAGTACTGACCACAAGTATGGGAGAACCAAACCCTTTTGGTGCAGGAGTAGTCTGAAATAAGAGACCATTTGCCAAAAATAACTTCTCCAAAGACATTTTAGTGAAGTTCATAAGAAAACGGAAATAGAAGCTTCATCGTACAGCTGATAATCAGATTATAGCTGTTTATAAGGCTGGTGTGGTTTCCTTGGCTGAGAGTATTCTGCAGACAATTAATTCTAGTGGTTGCGTTCCCATACATGGCTCTAGTAATAATTTGGCTAGAGACCTTTCTGTTGTGTCAGAGAATTATAAGGATAGGGTGTGGGCTTGACATAATAGTTAAGGTGTTCACCTCATAAACAAAAGGTACAGGATTTATTTCTGACCTTGGGTTATTGGCTAGACTTAAAACGACACTTCAGTGCAATTAGCCTAATACTCACCTATGAACCTATAACAAATCTGGTAAGGACAATAGTGATTTCCTAGCTGACCTGAGTCCACTCTTTCTGTTTCTTTGGAATGTGAACCTGAGTTTCAGTCCAAACAAGTGTTCACTTTTCCTCAGATGATTGCTAGATTTAGTGATGTTTTGCTTAGAAGCAGTTGGCAACTATCATAGAGCAAGCCTGTGTATATGATCTTATAGAAGATAATACGCCCGGTTCTGTGGCTATTACCTCCCCTCTTACCAGCCTTGGATGATGTTTATAAAGCTGTCTCCAGGGCACCAGTGTATGTATCCTAGCAGTCACAAAACGGCCCCAGAGAAATATAGAGTCTCCTTGGATATGACAGGTCTCTTCTCTCATTTGACTGCTGACCCAGCTATGTTCTTCCCAGCTGCATGCTCACACAAAATGTCCTTGACTTCATTGCTGCTTGATAAAGAGGGAAAATAGTTAGATCTTCAGGGCAAAATTATGTCTTCTTCTTGTAATCTAGACTTTAGAATATTATTATCAAGGATAGATATTGAAATTTATTTTACAGTGTGTGTACAGTTTGGATGATTTTGCTGCATCCTTACCTGCAGTCTTATATGAATTAAACTGAGTCTAATTTGACCCAGGTTTTGAAACATGCTTTGAGATGTGTACTTGAATGTGCAGATACAGCGTCAAAAATGCTGCTACTTCTGTTGTATTAAAACAGTATGATTAGTTACATAATCAGAACTTCTCTAATGATTTAAAAGCCAAACTTCTGAATGCACCTTTATGTTCTGAATTGGTGTTTGGGCCCTCTGTTACACACATTTTAAAACAGTGGGAGGCAAATTAAGGCCTGCGTTATCTAAGATGTTTCATGCACACAAGTTCTGTCCAAACAAGGTATCGTCCTTCAAGGGGCAGAACAAACAAAATCACTGCTAAACAAAAGTCAGGGATCCAAAATTAAATGGCAGCAGGATATTTTTTTAAACCAAAGAGAGGGTTCATTTCTGAAAAAGGATAAACTCCCTGCAAATAAATGACTAAGCCAAATCACAGAGCAACCCCCCCCCCCACCATCTCTTCCTTCTCCCCCCAGCCTCTCTCTCAACCCTGCAACCTGGCTGCAGATAGTCACAGACAAATGGATTCTGAGAATAATTTAGAGAGGATACTCTTGGCAGTGGGTAGAAAATCCTCCTCCTTTCAGAGGAATTCTTCCATACTCACCAGACCAGACAGAGTTGTTTCCACCAGTGCTCCATCACATGATAGAAGCAAGGGTCATAGACATACAAGGGCAACCGATTTTACTCCAGAATCTTTTTAGTACCAAAAAAGAGCACTCCTCGAGACCCTTCCTAGATTTGTCATTTCTAAACACTTCTGTAAAAGTTGCTAAATTCAATATGCTCACATTACAGTCAGTCCTAGAGTTGCTTTCAGACTACTGTTTCATGGTGACCCTAAATCTGAAGGCCGCTTATCATCATATTCCTCTTGCTCCCAGTTTCAGGAAATTTTTGAGATTTGCTGTTTCTGGCTTACATTATCAGTTTTCTGCATTACCCTATGGGTTATCTACTGTGCATTGAGTGTTTACAATGTGTCTGGCCTGAGTGGTTGCCTGCTGCAGAAATCTAGGCATCTACATTTTTCTTTATTTTTCCCGACATGCTAATTTGTGCAGATTGTGTATCCAGGTGCTTAGAATCCTGAGACAAGGTCAAATCTGTCCTTCTCACCGGGCTTCAAATGGAACTTTCAAAGGTCCTTCCTTACCCCCTTTCAGAAAATTATTTTCTTGGGGCGTTGGATAAATGAAGTAAAAAGGATGGCCTTCCTGCCAGAAGACAAGGTTCTGGATTCTCAAGGCATTTTTTTGGATTTCTCTTTTCTAGCTGTAGCTTCACCAAGAGTTCCTCAAAATTCTGGGCCTTATGGCATCAGTGATCCTCAGGATACTACTAGCTAGAGTACGCATGAAAAAAAATCAGTGTTAGCTGATGAATTGTTGGATCCAGCACCTTCATCCCTTGCATTTCCAGGTACCAGTACAGGGATTTGTGAAACAGGAACTGCAGTGGTGGAGGGATTGACTGCCTCTAAATCCAGGACTACCGTTCTGTGTTCAGACCCTAGTCCAGTCTGTCCAGATGGACTCTTCAGATTTTGTGTGGGGAACAGTGGCTGTCGAAATTCAACTTCATGGCTTCTGGTATCCTTGGGACATGCCAAAGCACGTAAATGTAAAAGAGATTTTGGCAGTGATTCATGCCATAAAACTTCTTCAGCTTTTATGAACTTCAGGTCCTCCTCTAGTGGTCACAAACAACACTACCATGATGTAGTACCTGAACAACCAAGGAGTTATAAGGTCACACCCTCTTATTGCTTGGCATTGTTGGTCAGGGAGATGGCTATACAACATTCTTTGACTCTTCAACCTCATAGGTTCATAGGGTCATAGATTGGTACTAGGCTATCAGCCCTAGGGCCTATACAAGCCTAGCCATAACAATTCCCTGGCTATTTCTTCCCACACTATTTACTTCCCTGGACCCCTGTCTAGCAGAGCGACTGACGTGATCCCCGGGGTGAATTTCCTTTCTCCCATCCAATCGTCAAGGTTCCTTTTGAAGAGGACCAAAGAGGCACTCTGCTTGACATGTATGGGCAATCTATTCCAGAGTCTGGGGAGTCTCTGGGTCAGGAACCTATCCCTCCAGCATGTTTTGTTTATTGTGATGACAAGGTTTAGATCCCTGGAGCATGTGGCTCTGAGGGATTGGGATTTCTTTAAGTGTAGCATGTCCAACAGCTCTGGGTTTGACATGGCCTTGTATGTTAAGCAAAGATTGCCTCTGAGAAGACGATATGCGACAGAGTATAGCTGGAGTTTTTTAAGGCGGTCAGCGTAGGGCATCTGCTTTAGGCCTTTGATTCTTTTAGTGAGGTATTTCTGTGGCCTTTCCAGTTGTTGCAGATGTCTTGAGAGGTACATACCAAACGGAGCATTGTATTCTATAATGGGTCTAATGAGGGATGAGTACAGTGGGACAATTACCTCCTTTTTTCTGGATGAAAAGCCCTTAGTGATGAGGTGTGCATACATTCCATCAGGACAAAACACAGTGGCAGACAGACTAAGCAGATCCTGCACAGACCATCACAAGTGGAAGCTCCATGTAGAGGTATTCCAGCACTTGATGCAGATGGGTGGGGGGTGCACCTCAAGAAGATCTGTTTGACTAATTTCAAGCCAGACAGGTGAACCAATACTGATCAGGGCATCCTTCCAGCTAAGTTTGGAAGACAGATGCTCTTGTTATTCCCATGGTCAGGAATGCTCCTGCTTGTATTTCCTCCTGTTTCAGTGATTCCCAAGGTATTTCTAAAGATTTAGAGAGAGAATTGCCAAAGATCATTATGGTAACCCCCTTTTGACCCAGGCAAAATTGGTTCTCACTTTGAATGGAATTGACCAGCGGCAATTATCACAAGCTTCCTCACAGACTTGATCTGCTTATACAGTATCAGGGGTGAATGGTACACCCCAACCTAGGGCAATCACACCTGATAGCCTGGATGATAATATTTTGATGCATTTAGGCACTTATTCCTTGAGAATGTGCAGCAGGTATTTAAGGAGGCAAGAAAACCTGCAACTAGAAAATCTTACTTTTTACAAGTGGAAGAAGTTTTCTAGGTGGTACCTAGCCAATAACAGTGGTCCTGAAAGGGTTTTGATCCCTCTGGTTTTGAATATTTGTGTAAGCTGCTTAGAGATGGTTTGTTATGTGCTTCTGTTAAAGTGCATCTTGCAGCTATCTCAGCTTATATGTTCATGGATCCACCTCTTTCATCTCTTCCTGTAGTCAAACAATTTACAAAAGGAGTTTTGCATGCGAGACCCCCTCAAAAACTAATTCTTTCTGCCTAGGATCTCACATTGTTCTTTAAAAATTGACCTTACATCATTTTGAACCTGCTTGTCATGCTGATCTGTGGTTCATTACTTGGAAGACTGTTTTACTTTTTGCTCTGACATCTGCAATGCCAGCCTCTGAGCTGCAAGCTGTCATGATGGGCCAACCCTATCTGATTTTTCTCAATGACAGGGATGTGTTTCGCACTAATCCATCATCCATACCTGAAGTTGTTTCTGAATTTACCTTGAATCAAGCCATCCATCTACCAGTGTTATATCCTGATCCAAAAACAAGGGATAAAATATTCTATATACCTTGGACGCACATAGGCATCTCAGGTAGTACCTTGACCGAACAAAGTTATTTAGAAATGCTGAATACCTGATGTTAAGTTGTCTATCTCGCCTTCATTCTTGCTGGTTGGGTTCGGAGCCGATCCTCGGCTCTGACTCGGCCATCTTCAAAAGCTCGAGAGCTACTTACTGGCTTGAGGCCCCCCTATATCCCATGATGCCTGGCGCTAGATACCCAGATCTTGTTTGCTGCTTCTGCTGCGAGGTTGCTTTTACTGGCTCAGGTCATATTTTTCAATTTTATTGTTAGTATATAAAAAATTTTTTATATTATAGTTGGTGTTTAGAATAGTTAGTGTACTTAAAGTAGTTGTAGTTATCTATTTGTATTTAGTCTCCTTCCCTTGAAAACTCGTTTTCTTGTTAGAGAGTCCCCCCCCCTGTTTCTTTTCTTAAAGGTAGCCGTTTTTAGTTAGAGACTAATCCTTGTTTTCAATTTTTATGTAGTAGTTTCTTTATTAGAAATTGTGGTAGATTAGTAGGTCTATTTACTTTTTCTTGGATAATAGAGTGTGTGCTGTTAGGGTGTGGTAACTTGTGTTGAGTGCGTATGTTTTTACTAGTTACCTACTTCCCTTTGTTACTTTTTCTCTGTAATTGATATTTCCTTTTACAGGAATGTCTAAAGATACGAAAGTATTTGGATTCAAGAAGTGTGACTCATGCTGTCAGAAGATGTCACTGACAGATGGTCACACTTCTTGTGTCTACTGTTTGGGTGCCCTACACCTGCAGGACTCTTGTTCGGTGTGTCACGCCTTTAGTCCAAGAGTCCTGCAGGAGCATAGGAATAAGCTAATCCTTAGGGTTTTGCTCTAACCTGAAGGGTCAACGGCTAAGGCGCAGTCAGTGAAACCCTCTATGCCAACGAAGCCGCCGGCTCCCAGTTCAGAGCCGTCGTTGGGTGTGGTGTCTGCTTCAACTTCGGTTCCGACTGGAACCGAAGTACCAATCTCCCAGTCAACTTTGGTTCCGACTGGAACCGAAGTACCTATCTCCCAGTCAGCCCCGGCGCTGGTGTCGGAACCGTCAGGGAGTCGAAAACTCTCTAGATCTCCATCCCTAGAGTCGATACACTTGGCTCCGGGGTTGCCTCTGTTACAGTCGGAGTGAAGTCACTGATCCCACTCTTCTCTGTATTCTAGACTATCTGACCATTATTTGGAGAGAGTGGTGAGCAGGCTTCTAAAATTGCAGGCCCTGGCTAAAATGTTATCCAGCCCCCCCTCATCAGGGTTCGGCTCTGCCTGTCTTTGCAGTAGTTCCTCCTTCAATTCATCCCTTGAGTTCAGAGCCTGAGCTTGTTGGGCTCGGATCGTGGAACCATCTGCGCAGATACCTACCCTTTTGGTTCCGTCGTCGGCTCCGATCTCCTCCATGGTGCCGTCCTTGGAGGGATCTGGGCGCCGGGACTCCCTCATCGGCTCCGAGGGGGTGAGTGGCATCGGACCCTTGTCCGACCCCGTTCTCCCTCTCGGAGCTTCGGCGCAGATGAGTTTGGCTCCTACATCGGCCTCAGAGCCATCTCTGTCAGTGCCGGGAAGGATCCCGGTCTCTTCGGAGCCAGAGCCTTCTCTGATATCGGGAAGGGGTGCCTTCGAGGTCATGAGGAGTGTGCTGGTCTCTGAGTCAGCCCCACGGTCAGCCTCATCGGCTCCTCCCCCCATGGTGCCTGTGTCTGCCTCTGCCCCTCCTCCAGACCCCAAGCGTGGGGAACAAGTGCTCCAGGGCACCCCATTGGGTGTATCTCCCTGTTCCGAGGCCTCCCCTGATCATTCAGAGGAGCCCTCTCGAAAGAGGAAATGCAAGAGAAAGCATGTTGACTCCCTTGAGTCTGTCACTTCAGATACCGACTTAGAGGATTCGGAAGGGTCCCCGAGATCCCCCTCTGAGGATGTCTCTTTCTCAGACATCCTTGAGATACTTAGGCAGAGGGGGAACTGGACTACCCTTAACCCTTCCGAGGATGAGTCGTTATTCCTGGGCGCATTTGGTTCCCGACCCTCCACCTCCTGGGTGTCTCCGCCTTTCGATCCACTTATGTCTGTGCTGGCTCGGAAGGTGTGGTTAGCCCCAGACACAGTGGAACCAACACCCCGAAGACCCACAAAATTTATTACTGGACCACAAGACAAGCAATTTCTGATGAAGGGTGTTCCCGTTGATGCCATGGTGGTAGCAGCGGCCCCAAAAAAGGAGTTGGCTGAAACTTCTTCTTCTGTCCATCCCCCTAATAAGGAATCTAGGACGATGGACAGATATGGGAAGCGGATGTTTTCCTGAGCGACCTTCTCCATGAGGTCGCTGAGCTACTTGTGCCACTTTACCTGCTTTCAAAGGGATCTCCTTAAAGAGCTAGGAGATACCCTTCAAGATCCATCAGTTGCAGGGGCCCAGGCTAAGGTTGCCTCCCAGCTGGCGACTCTTAATTCGGTAGTAGACTCCTCCATGCGGCTCATCTCTTATGCAGCCGATGGTGCGAGTAGGGCCGCAGGCACAGGCATGGTCTTGAGGAGGCATGCTTGGATGCGGTTATGTAACTTTGCGGAGCCCTTCAGGGCGTCTTTCACCAACACCCCCTTTGATGTTTCTGCTCTTTTTGGACCACAGGTGAAGGATACCGTTACCAGGTGTGAGCAGGAAGGCAAGACTCTCTCTGCTGTGGGAGTCAGTTTTTCCACTCCTTCAAGACTGTATCCCAAGGATCATAAGAGTAGGAAGATGTGGTTACGTAAACCCCAAGGAGCCGTGCCTGACACACGTGGAGAGTTCCCCTCCAGGGACAGAGGAGGGAACAACAATAGACACTGCCCTCGGGGCAGAGGGGGTCCGCAAAATCAGGGCCAAAGAGAATCTTTCTCTGACAAGCCCTTCCAGCATCCCTGAGGTGCTGCCCGGCTGTCCACCTTCGGAGGCAGTCGGGGGAAGATTATCGCTGTACCCAAAAGCCTGGCAAAGTATAACACAAGACAAATGGGTACTGTCTATCATATCGGAAGGCTACAAAATCCCCTTCTTTCGCACTCCCTACATTCCCAACAAATCCCTTCCAGATGTTCCACCCAATCTAAGGAATCAAGCAGTTCAAGAAATTTCAAAACTGCTAAGAAAAAGAGCCATCCAGCCAGTCCCAGCAGACCAGCAAGGATCCGGAATTTACTCAAGGTTCTTTTTGGTACCAAAAAAGACAGGGGACTGGAGACCCATTCTGGATCTCAGCAGACTAAACAGGTCTGTTCAAAGAATGAAGTTCCGGATGGTCACGCTACAGTCCATTTTACCTTTTCTGGGTCAGGACAATTGGATGTGCTCCATAGATCTTCAGGATGCGTACTACCATATCAAAATGGACAGACACTCCAGAAGATTCCTCTGCTTCTGGCTGGGAGCCAGTCATTATCAGTTCAGAGCTCTGCCCTTTGGTCTCACCACAGCCCCCAGGGTGTTCACCAAATGTTTGGCAGTAGTTACCGCTCACCTGAGACGGCAAGGATTCCAGGTGTTTCCATATTTAGATGACTGGCTCCTTACTGTAACCACTAGGCATCACCTGCTGCAAGCCAGAGACTACACCATCCAAATTTATTCCAAACTAGACATCACAATAAATTTCAAAAAGTTTGCATTGTCGCCTTGTCAATCTGTTACCTTTATAGGCGCAAATTTAAATAAAAAGGACATGTCAGCGAGACTTCCATTATACAGAGTGCTAGACATTCGCCGACATGTGCAGGTCTTGTTAGGATGCAAAAAAATTCAGGCCAGATTCGTCCTAAAGACCTTGGGTCTCATGGCAGCGGCTATCATACTAGTCCCCCTTGCTCATTTTCATATGAGGATTCTTCAGTGGATGCTGTTCACCCAATGGTCTTTCCAGCAACTTCCAATGTCTCACAAGATAATGATCACACAGACATGCAAAAACCAACTTGCTTTGTGGATGGCTTCCACATCAGTACCCCAGGGCAGACCATTTGCTCTTCCTCCTCCAGTGGCTACGGTGGCCACGGATGCCTCCCTGATCAGGTGGGGGGGCATTTTCAGGGCAGAACTGTCCAAGGCACCTGGCAGCCTCACGAGTACCATCTACATATCAATGTCTTGGAGATGAGGGCTGTGCTTTTGGCGTTGCAAACTCTTCACAACTCTCTTCCCACCGGGACCATTGCAATTCAAACAGACAATATGTCGGTAGTGTGGTACATCAACAAGCAGGGTGGAACCAGGTCCTACCCCCTATGTCAAGAAGCACTCAGACTCTGGCAGTGGGTGATCTCTTCCCAAAGGTTTCTGATAGCAGCGCACATCCCTGGGAAGTCCAACGTTATAGCGGACAGGCTGAGCAGAGCAATTCTCATGTCTCACGAGTGGTCTCTCAATCAGACAGTGGCGGACCAAATCTTCCGCAAATGGGGTCAGCCTTGCTGCGACCTTTTTGCCACCCCTTTCAACAGCAATTGCAACAATTTCTTCTCTCTTCTCCCTCTTCCCGGACACTCCCCCAGAGATGCTCTAGTTCACGATTGGCCTCAGGGACTTCTTTATGCATTCCCTCCATTCCCCCTAATTCCCAAATTAATACAGAAAGCTACCACATTGGGATGCAAGATGATCCTCATTGCCCCTTACTGGCCTCGACAAATTTGGCTCCCGTTCCTGCATCATTACCTTCTGGAGCAGCCCTGGACCCAGTTCCAGAACTCCTGATCCATCAATCGGGTGGGCTGCATCAATCCCTTCAATCTCTCCAGCTCACTGCTTGGTTGCTCCACTTCCGACCTTAGCCAGGCTTCCGAACATCTCCCACTCAGTGCATGAAATCATCTTATCATCGCACAAGTCTACTACTAGGAAGACTTATGCTAGTAAGTGGAAACGTTTCTCTTTCTGGGCAAAGGCTAGGAATATAGATCCCTTTTCAGCCCCTGTGCACCATATTTTGGATTTTTTGGCGGAAGTTTTTCATGCTGGATCGTCTTCTGTCATGATTAGAGTTCATTTAGCTGCAATTTCAAACTTTCATACAGGTCTATCGGATACTAGTATCATGTCCCATAAGCTTTGTAAAGCTTTTCTCAAAGGGACTACGTTACTCATGCCCCCAGTGAGCGATCCCCCGCCTCCGTGGGATCTAAATTTGATTTTAGCTTCCCTGATACTGCCCCCCTTTGAACCTGCAGCTTCTTGTTCTTTGAAGTTTCTTTCTTGGAAAACCCTTCTTCTGGTTGCAATTACTTCAGCCAGAAGAGTTTCTGAACTTCAGGCTCTTTGTGTTCGCCCTCCTGATCTAGTTTTCCACAATGACAGTTTCTCTTAGGACTTATCCTTCCTTCCTTCCAAAGGTTGCTTCTGACAATAATTTGAATCAGTCTATTGATCTGCCTGTGTTTTTTCCAAATTATTCCAACAAGGCGGAATACAAATTGCATCAGTTGGATGTTCATAGACAGTTACGCTTTTACTTGCATAAGACTAAGCAAATCAGAAAATCAGGCCAGCTGTTCCTGTCCTATGCTGAGGGTAAACAAGGTCTACCTGTTTCGAAAGTAACCTTATCTAGGTGGTTGACATCTATTATTACATTTACATGTCAGCTAAGGAATAAAGAGCTTCTTGGTAAACCTAAAGGTCACTCCACTAGAGCTCTAGCTACTTCAGTGGCTTTTCAGGCAAGATTGCCAATGGAAACTATTTGTGCGGCAGCTACATGGGCCAATCCTCATACCTTTATTTCACATTATAAGCTGGATGTGGCCTCTAGGAGCAGAGCTGATTTTGGTTCCACTGTTCTGAAGAGTCTGTTCCGACGAGCCACCCAGGATTGAGGTGATAGGGATGCTGTCCCAACCAGCAAGAATGAAGGCGAGATAGACAACTTAACATTAAGAAGTTATGTACCTACCATAACGTTCCATGTTAGTTGTCTTCTTCTCACCTTCTTTCTTGCGTCCCACCCTCCATCCCCCTATCCTAGTAGACCGAGAAGAGCTCCTTATGTTTTTATCACTGGCTGAGTCTTCTCTGGCTATTCCTTCTGACTAGTAGTCGCTCCAGTAGGATTATGCATTCTAGGACAGAATCCCGGTATTATTATTATTATTATTATTATGTCTGCAGTTAGACTTACCAAATGAGATCTGGGTACCTAGCACCAGGCATCATGAGGTATAGGGGGGCCTCAAGCCAGTAAGTAGCTCTCGAGCTTTTGAAGATGGCCGAGTTGGAGCCGAGGATCGGCTCCGAACCCAACCAGCAAGAAAGAAGGCGAGAAGAAGACAACTAACATGGAACGTTATGGTAGGTACATAACTTCTTATTTTTCTCCAATACAGGTCTAAGAAGGGTCAACCTGTCTCTAAGCAATTTATTGCATAATAATTATCCTCTGCTATTGTTTTCTGTTACTCTCACCATGGTAAATCTTTTTCAGACAAAGTCAGGGTTCACTTGACCAAGGCCTTATTCTCTTCAGTGGCATATTGGGAAGAGCTGGACTCTAGAAGCATTATAGAGGCAGCAACTTGCTCCTCTTTTCATACCTACACAAAGCACTACAAACTGGATTCCTTTTCAAGGTCCAGAACATGCTTTGGTAGGTCCATTCTTCAGATAGCCTGGATCCTTATACTTCCACCTCCCAGGTAGGGTAAGCTTTGGTAATTTACCCAAAATGCCACTGAGGCAGTGGGAATGATAAACGTAGTACAGCTGCATAAGTCCTACTTACCTGTAACACTAGCTGTTCAAATTCCTCACTGCCTCAGTGGGAGCATCCACCCACCATACCCCACATTGTGCATAGCTGAAGTGGGTTTCAACCTCTTTGATTCAGTTGTTGTTGGACTTTTTTATATGGTATAATGATTGGCTGTGAATTTATTCCTGCTAGATGATTCTGTCTTCAAGTACTTTCTTTTCCTTCTTTGTGGAAGCAAAAAAGCCTACACACTCAGTTCTTGCGACAACTGAAGCCTTCTCTCTCACTGGATATGCTGAACCCATCAGCTGTCACAGGAAGAGAGATGGAGGGGAATATGAGCTTTGGAAAGCTGGCTAGTACGGTTCCCTAGCAGTTTGAATTCATCAAGGGCAGGTTATGCTTACTCAGCCTGGTGGATTTTTTTTAAAAGGTCACCAAAGCCACGGATGAAGGCAAAATAGTACACACCGCATACCTCAACCTAGCCAAACTTTTGCCACAATTCCCCACTCAGGCATAATTGAAAAGCTAAATAAACTGGGAATAAACCCCTGTGTCACCTACTGGATTGCCAACTGGTTCACAGTTTGGTTGCAGGAAATTAGAATAGAGGAAGTTACCTTCATAGAGAGACCAGTCACCAGTAGAGTTTGCCAGGGTTCTGTGCTGGGACCTCTCCTGTTTGGCATCTACTTTTCTGAAGTGAAAGCCAATACCAAAAGGCTTTAGCTGACTAAGTTTGCAGATGACTGAAAAAGGAAGGAACAGTCATTGAATCTCCAAATGACTTAGCCATCCTGCAGGAAGGTTTGTCCCAAATATATAACTGGTGCCAAAATCATGGACTGAAACTAAATGCCAAACAATGCATTATTGTATCCTTTGTTTGATCATCTGTGTCAGGGAACTACCATATTAAAAATATGCCCCTAAGAGATGACCCATTTGTTCAGAATTTGGGAACTTATGTGTACAATGACCTAACATTTTACCATCATGTGTCCGTTATTGTAAGGAAGTCCTTTTATAATGCACAGCTTATGAGCAAAGGGATTGTGTCTAAATGTAAGAATGTCATTGTCTCCCTTTACTCAGCCCTCATTTGGCTAATCATTGAATATATTACCCCCTTTGGTATGTATCTATTTAGACACATGCAACAATTAGAATGCCCACAGAGAAACCTTTCTAAAAGGATACAAGGCCTAAACAACATGTCATACATGGACCAACTGAAAGCCCTGTCACTATACTCGGCATCCTACAGATGGCTAAGAGGTGACCTTTGTCTGGCATATAAGGCATCCTCCAAACCAATACTGATGGATTTACTGCACACCAGCAAGTCAAATGGTATCAGAAACACTCAGACTGACTTGATAAACAACCACAAAGAGCAGACTGATGAACAAATTCCAAATAAGTTCCAGGCAGGCAGGTAGACCAGACACCAGATGTAACTTTAAATCAAAATAAATGTATTTGTATAAAGCGCTTTTCGTCCCATTCTATACATTAACTTTTTCAGATGCACTGTTACTAAAGAAAATGGTGCTTAAAATACCCTCCTTTACTAGTCATGTGATCAAAAGACCAATCAAGGATTTAAAGTACCCTCTACATAACAACACTTATATTACTCAGACTTCTCTCATACAAAAGCATGTATTAAAACTTTTTTTAAATAAATGTTGAACATAAATAAAAATATGAATGTGAAAATTAAAAATTTAAATTCCTGTTCAACTACTCATACATATTATCTTTTTAAATTTTTCAATTTTAAGATGCTGTGGATAGAACACGTCATTTAAACCTGGAAGTGTATATGCGTCCAGGCGTATTTGCCACAACAGTTCAAATAATTCCAACATTGCTGTCATTGGACCACCTCTTGGGTTAGGCTGCATTTGCTGTATTATCCAAAATTTAAAAGTGTGCCCTAGGTTCTGACTGACATGTTTTGCTAGGGCATTTCGCCCTTATTCCTAGAAATACTATATAGGTGTTCATAAATCCTTTCACGTAATTTTCGTTCTGTTTTTCCTATGTAGAATGAAGAGCATTCTTGACATCTAGCCAGGTACACAACAATTTTAGATTGACAATTGCATCTATTATTGTTCTTCAATTTCATGCCCCTGACTTCTACTTACTGCCATTCTTCTATATATTTACAACAGGGTCAACCGCCACATTTAAAAGTACCCGGATTCCTATACAATTTGATTTTTTCTTTCTCCAAAATATTTTTCAAATTTATGCCCCTCCTGTAAATAATCTTTGGACTTGTTCCTATTTTACCAACCAAGTCCTTTTCACCTGAGATAAAATTCCAATTCTTGTATATAATATTTCTCACTTTATAAGCTGTCTGATGATAAGTAATCACAGACCCTGTTTTAAAATTAGTATTAATATTAATATTTACTATTCTCTCTTCTGGTTCAGTTAACTGCCCCTCATGTATGTATTTGTGTTTTAAAATGGGCCTATAAAGCCCATTCCTTCTTTTTCTTTTTACCTCTTCTATTAATTCATCCAGCAAGTTACTTGGGTATGCTTATTTAGTGAACATCCCCCTACGATTTCACATTCATTTTCAAAATCAAGGTTGCTAGTCACCATTCTGGCTGCCCTTACCAGTTGACCCTTCACGACAGCTCGTTTTTGGTGGTAAGGGTGGGTACTTGAAAAATGCAGAAATGTGTTGGAATACTATGTTAAGTTGTCAAACTTGCCTTCATTCTTGCTGGATGGGTTCCGAGCCGATCCTCGGCTCCGACTCGGCACTTGCTAAGCTCGAGAACTCATTTTACCAGCTCGAGGCAACCCTATATCCCATGATGCAAGGCGTGACTACCTCGGATCTCGTTTGCCGCTTCGCGAAGAGGTCTCCTTTTTTATCAGCTCAGGTAAAGTTTCAATTTCTATAAGATTAGTCAGGGTTTTTTCCCACTTTTCTCCTATTTGTCATTTATTGGGTATATTTTTATACTTTTAGATAATCTCCTACCCTATATTCCCCTTCTTTACGTTAGGATTTATTTCCTTTCTTCAGGCCTTAAGCCTCCCTCTCAGTTAATTCCTGTCAGGTTGTGTGTTGTGTGTTTTTTGGGGGTTAACTGTGTGACTGTTGTGTGTCTGTCTATTTTTGGACATAAATATGTCTAAAGAAGTGAAGGTCTCAGGCTTCAAGAAGTGTGACTTGTGCTGTCAGAAAATGTCTCTGACAGACGGTCACACTTCTTGTTCATAGGTTCAGAGGTTCATAGGTTCATAGGTTGGTACTAGGCTATCAGCCCTAGGGCCTATACAAGCCTAGCCATAAGAATTCCCTGGCTATTTCTTCCCACATTATTTACTTTCCAGGACCCCTGTCTAGCGGGGCGACTGACGTGATCCCTGGGGTGAATTTCCTTTCTCCCATCCAATCGTCAAGGTTCCTCTTGAAGAGGTCCAAAGAGGCACTCTGCTTGACATGTATGGGCAATCTATTCCAGAGTCTGGGGAGTCTCTGGGTCAGGAACCTATCCCTCCAGCATGTTTTGTTTATTGTGATGACAAGGTTTAGATCCCTGGAGCGTGTAGCTCTGAGGGATTGGGATTTCTTTAAGTGTAGCATGTCCAACAGCTCTGGGTTTGACATGGCCTTGTATGTTAAGCAGAGATCGCCTCTGAGTAGACGATATGCAGAGTATAGCTGGAGTTTTTAAGGCGGTCAGCGAGGGCATCTGCTTTAGGCCTGTGATTCTTTTAGTGAGGTATTTCTGAGGCCTTTCCAGTTGTTGCAGATGTCTTGAGAGGTACATACCAAATGGGGCGTTGTATTCTATAATGGGTCTAATGAGGGATGAGTACAGTGGGACAATGACCTCCTTTTTTCTGGATGAAAAGCCCTTCGTGATGAGGTGTGCCACATAGAAGGATTTCCTGACTGTTGTGGCGATGTGGTTATCGAAGGTGAGACCACTGTCCACCTGTGTCCCTAAGTCTCTTATCACACTTTCTGTGTTTAGTGTACTGCCACCTATATGGTAATTCATGGATACATGCTTTTTCCCAAAGGGGATAACAATACATTTCTTGGCATTGAGCTTGAGCCCATGGCTCTGGCACCAAGCATCTGTTTCTGTAAGGCCCTTTTGTAGAGTATCCACATCATTTGGGGATTCAATAATGGCTCTCAGTTTGCAGTCATCTGCAAACTTTGTTACCCAGAGTCCCTTAGTGTTGACCTGTACTTCAGAGAAGTAGATGCCAAACAAGAGCGGCCCCAGGACTGAACCCTGAGGTACTCCACTTGTCACTTGTCTGGAACTGGATTTGGAGTCAGCTACTTTTACAGTGTGGGTTCTATCAGTAAGCCATTTAGCAACCCATTGTGTGACATAGGGATTAATGCCCAGCTCAGTAAGTTTATCTATGATTCCAGAGTGGGGGATGAACAGTCTGCTTACCACCCTCTCTAAATCGGAGCGGAGCCATCGGAGCCAATCTTCAAGATCTTCCAGGCTGTCAGACCACGATTTAGAGAGGGTGGTAAGCAGACTGTTCATCTGTGTTTACTGCCTGGGGCCTTTACACCTGCAGGACTCCTGTGCCATTTGTCACTCCTTTAGCCAGAGAGTCCCGCAGGAACGAAGAAACAAACTAATTCTTCATGGCTTGTTAAAGCCAGAGGGTTCTCCGACCAAGGCTGGGTTGGTTAAACACTCTAAGCCATCTAAGTCCCAGGCTGTAGTTTCCAAGCCTTTGGCTGTGGCTCCGACTCCTTCGGAGTCGAGATCGGCTCCGGCCGGAGCCGATCTTTCCATTTTGGAGGTCGCTGTGTCGGCTTCGTCTGGCTCCGACACACAAATACCCATTACTTTGACGGCTCCGGCCGGAGCCGACATGTCTTTATCCAGTATTGGAGCCGATAAGTCTTCGGCTCCATCTGAAGCCGAGGGGTCATCGGCTCCGATGGCCCCATCCAGGAAGAGATCTCAGTCTCCTTCCCTGGAGTCGATTAGTTCGGCTCCGGGATCTCCTCTTTTGTTGGAGCGGAGCCATCGGAGCCGATCTTCAAGATCTTCCAGGCTGTCTGACCACGATTTAGAGAGGGTGGTAAGCAGACTGTTGAAGTCACAGGCACTAGCCCAAATGCTCCATAGCCCGTCTCAACAGACGTCTGCTATTTCTCATCCCCTTGAACTTCCTCCTCCGACTCTCCTTCAGAGTTCGGAGCCGGAGCTTCTCGGAACGGTGACCGTGGGTGCACCGGAACCGATACTTCCCCTTTCGGCTCCGACGTCTTCGGCTCCAATCTCCTCCATGAGACCTTCCGTGGAGGGATCCGGTCGTCGAGTCTCCCTTGTCGGCTCCGAGGGGGTGAGTGGCATCGGACCCTTGTCCGACCCTGCTCTCCCTCTTGGAGCTTCGGCATTGGTGAGCTCAGCACCGACATCGGCTTCGGAGCCTTCTCTTTTGGTGGGGCCGGGGATTCCTGTTTCTTCGGAGCGGGATTCTTCTGGCCTCCCTGGGAGAGGAGCCTTCGAGGTGATGAGGAGTGTACTAGCCCCTGAGCTAGGTCAACGGTCCATTACTTTAGCTCCTCCATCTTCGGTGCCTGTTGATGTCTCTTGCCAGTCTCTTGCTCCAGGACCCAGAGATCCATCGCCCCAGGTTTCTCCACTGGGAATAACTTCCTCTTCCGAGGTTTCTCCTGATCCTGCAGCAGAACCCCCCGCGTAAGAGGACGTGTAAGAGGAAGCACACAGACTCCCCTGAGTCTACTACATCAGATACCGACTTAGATGAGTCGGAGGGTTCCCCACGGTCCCCCTCTGAGGATGTCTCCTTTTCAGACATCCTGGAACTCCTTAAGCAGAGGGGGAACTGGCCTTCCATTGACCCCTCCAAGGATGAGTCAGTATACCTGGAGGCTTTTGGATCTTGACCCTCCACCTCCGGGGTGTCTCCGCCTTTCGACCCACTCATGCAAGTAGTGGCTCGGAAGGCGTGGGCAGCCCCGGATTCTGTGGAACCAGTTCCTAGGAGGCCCTCCAAATTCATTACAGCCCCTGCAGACAAACAGTTTCTTTCTAAGGGCGTCCTTGTTGATGCTATGGTGGTGGCGGCGGCCACCAAGAAGGAACTTGCTGATCCTTCTGTGCCTGTCCATCCTCCTAACAAGGATTCCAGGACCATGGATAGGTACGGCAAGCGGATGTTTTCTTCAGCGACCTTTACTACGCGTTCGCTGAACTACCTTTGTCACTTTACCAGACTTCAGAGAGACATTCTCAAGGAACTAGGTGAAGTGGTTCAGGATCCTTCGGTGACTGGGGCTCAGGAAAAGATTGCCTCACAGCTAGGAGTCCTCAATTCTTTGACTAACTCCTCCATGCGGCTCATTTCTTATGCAGCCGATGGGGCGAGTAGGGCCGCAGGCACAGGAGTGGCACTTAGGCGTCAGGCCTGGATGCGGCTTTGTAATTTTGCATTTTCTAAGGCGTCCTTCACCAATACCCCCTTTGACGGTTCGGCTTTGTTCGGGCCTCAGGTGAAGGATACATTGACCAGGTGTGAACAAGACGGCAAGACCCTTTCTGCCGTAGGAGTCCATTTCTCCACCCCTTCAAGACCCTATCCAAAGGGTCAGAAGGGAGGGAAAATGTGGTTCCGTAAATCTCAAGGAGTCACGCCGGACACACGTGGTCAGTTTACCCCCAGAGGCAGAGGGGGTAATAATAATAGACGCCGCCCTAGGGGCAGAGGGGGTCCGCAGAATCAGGGTAGCAGGGAGACTCTCCCTGATAAACCCTTCCAGCATCCCTGAGGTGTTGCCCAACTGCCCACCCTTGGAGGCAGTCGGGGGAAGGTTGTCGCTATACCCAATAGCCTGGCGTTCCCTCTCTCAAGACAAATGGGTACAGTCGATCATATCCGAGGGCTACAATATCCCTTTCGAGAGGTATCCCGTTCCTCATCAATCCCTTCCAGACGTCTCACCCGGTCTAAGGGAATTGGCAAAGAAGGAGGTATCAAAGCTCCTAGCAAAAAGAGCCGTCCAAATAGTGCCAGCAGACCAAGTAGGATCCGGCATCTACTCAAGATTCTTTTTGGTCCCCAAAAGGACGGGAGATTGGAGACCAATTTTAGACCTCAGCAAACGAAACAAGTTTGTCAAGTAGGCAAGATTCCGGATGGTCACGCTTCAGTCCATTCTACCCTTTTTGGGCAAGGACAACTGGATGTGCTCAATAGACCTTCAGGATGCGTACTATCATATAAAGATTCACAGGCGCTCCAGAAGGTTTCTCCGCTTTCGGCTGGGGTCCAGTCATTTTCAATTCAGAGCCCTGCTCTTTGGCCTCACTACAGCCCCCAGAGTGTTTACCAAATGTATGGCAGTGGTTACAGCTCATCTGAGACGTCAAGGATTCCAGGTGTTTCCGTATCTAGATGACTGGCTCCTCTCCGCCACCACCAGGCATCAACTTCTCAAGGCCAGAGACTACACTCTGCAAACCTGCAAACAATTGGGGATTTCAGTAAACTTCGAAAAATCTTCTCTGTCGCCTTGCCAATCTATTACCTTTATAGGCGCAGAATTAAACACTGTCAGTATGTCAGCCAGACTCACAAAACAAAGAATTCTGGACATTCAGAAGTATGTTCGGATCATATTACTCAGCAAGAAGATCAGAGCCAAATTTGTCCTGAAGGTTCTAGGTCTTATGGCTGCGGCCATTGTTCTACTGCCATTAGCCCGCTTCCACATGCGTCTTCTGCAGTGGATGTTGTTCGCTCAATGGTCATTCCAGCAGCTCCCCATGAGTCACGAGATTTTTGTCACGCAGTCGTGCAAGAGTCATTTAACCTGGTGGATGTCTTCTCCTCTGCTCCATCAGGGCCGACTGTTTGTTCCCCCACTTCCGGTTGCCACAGTCACTTCAGATGCCTCTCTGATCGGGTGGTGGGGGGGGGGCATTATCAGGGCAGGATGGTCCATGGGACTTGGCAACCCATAGAATACCATCTGCACATAAATGTCCTAGAGATGAGAGCAGTGCTTTTAACGTTGCAAGCTCTCAGCGACTTTCTTCCCTTAGGGACTATTGCAGTTCAGACAGACAACATGTCTGTAGTCTGGTATATCAGCAAGCAGGGCGGGACCAGGTTCTACCCACTGTGTCGAGAAGCTCTCAGACTTTGGCAATGGGCAATCTCCTCTCATCGGTTTCTGATAGCAACGCATATCCCCGGCAGATCCAACCTCTTAGCGGACAGACTGAGCAGAGCTATTCTCATGCCACATGAGTGGTCTCTCAAGCAATCGGTAGTGGACGAGATTTTTCAGAAATGGGGCTTCCCTTCCTGCGACCTTTTTGCTACACCCCAAAACAGCAAATGCCCGGACTTCTTCACCCTCTTACCTCTACCAGGCCATTCCCCGAGAGACTCTCTAACCCAGGATTGGCCCCGGGGACTTCTGTATGCTTTTCCTCCGTTTCCACTGATACCACAAGTTATTCAGAAAGCTACCATATTGAGAGCCAAGTTGATCCTCATTGCCCCTCACTGGCCTCGACAAATTTGGTTTCCGTCCCTGCATCGTCATCTCCTGGCCCAGCCTTGGCATCTGGACCCAGTTCCAGATCTTCTGACCCACCAGTCGGGTCATCCGCACCAGGCCATTCATTCTCTCAACCTCACTGCTTGGTTGCTCCACTTCCTTCCTTAGCCAGGCTTCCTATGATCTCTAACCCCGTTAGGAACATCATAGTAGCTTCTCTAAAGTCCTCCACCAGAAAGATTTATGCTAGTAAGTGGAAACGTTTTTCTTTCTGGGCAAAGTTTAAACACATAGATCCCTTTACTGCTCCACTGCATTCAGTTTTGGACTTCTTAGCAGAGATTTTTCAATCGGGGTCTTCTTCTTCTACAGTTAAAGTCCAGTTGGCAGCAATCTCTAATATTCATGTTGGTTTAGCGGATCAAAGCATAATGTCCCACAAGCTTTGCAAAGCCTTTCTGAGAGGTATATTTCTCCTGAAGCCTCCAATCAGAGATCCTCCTCCGCAATGGGATTTGAATTTAATGCTGGCATCCTTGATTCTACCCCCCTTTGGACCGGCTGCTACATGCTCCTTAAAGTTTCTTTCCTGGAAAACAATTTTCTTGGTTGCTGTTACTTCAGCTAGAAGGGTTTCTGAACTTCAGGCCCTCTGTGTCCGTTCCCCTTACTTGATTTTTCACAAAGATAGGGTATCTTTAAGAACTAATCCATCTTTTTGCCCAAAGTTGTTTCCCAGACGAATCTTAACCAATCTATTGATTTGCCAGTTTTTTTCCCTAATTATTCAGACAAAGCTGAACAAAAACTTCATTGCTTAGATGTCCATCGTCAGCTCAGATATTATTTGGACAGAACTAAACAATTCAGAAAATCTGATCAACTATTCCTTTCTTATGCAGAGAACAGAAAGGGTCTCCCAGTCTCTAAAGTGACCTTATCCAGATGGCTGTCTTCTATCATTTCTTATGTTTATCATCTCAGAGGCAAGCAACTATCTTCAAAACCAAAAGCACATTCTACCAGGAGCCTGTCCACATCCACAGCTTTTCAGGATAGGCTACCTATTGACACCATTTGTGCAGCAGCCACTTGGGCCACTCCTCACACCTTTGTCTCTCATTACAAATTGGACTTGGCCTCCAGGGACAGGGCTTGGTTTGGTTCCACAGTTCTCAAGAGTCTGTTCCATTGAGCCACCCAGGATAGAGGTGCTAGGGACGCGGTCCCATCCAGCAAGAATGAAGGCAAGTTTGACAACTTAACATTTAGAAGTTATGTACATACCATAACGTTCCATGTTAGTTGTCTTCTCTCGCCTTCTTTCTTGCGTCCCTCCCTCCTTCCCCCTGGCCTGGACTGATCTTGAGGTTGTACCTTCCTTTGTTGGAGGTGTTGTCACTCTTTCTAAAAGTTCACAGTAGGAAGAGTCATTATTGTTAGTGGCTATTGGCCTAGTTTCTCCTACATTTAGTTTCTTCTTCCTGGGGAAGAAGTGTTTTTTGGCAGGGTTTTCTTCTAGCTACCAAACGAGATCTGAGGTAGTCATGCCTTGCATCATGGGATATAGGGTTGCCTCGAGCTGGTAAAATGAGTTCTCGAGCTTAGCAAGTGCCGAGTCGGAGCCGAGGATCAGCTCCGAACCCATCCAGCAAGAAAGAAGGCAAGAGAAGACAACTAACATGGAACGTTATGGTATGTACATAACTTCTAATTTTTTATGATGAATTCTAGCTGTGTAGCTTTTCTGTTCATATTTATTCAACTTAACATCTAAATATGGGATCTCGTAGTCATGGTAGGAAAAGGTAAACTGTAGGAAATTGGTTGTACTGTTGAAATAATCGACCAATGTTGTCGCCACCTGGCTATCACCCTTTATGATCATAAATATATCGTCCAGGTATCTCGTAAAAAAATATATAGAGTCAGCTATGCCTACCTTATTAAATACAAATTCTTGCTCCCAATATGCCATTACTATATTGGCAAAGTTGGCTCTGCACAGAGACCCCATTGCCACTCCTAACTTTTGTAAGTAGTATTTCTGTTTGAAAAAAAAAATGGAATTATTACTGAGGATAATATCAAGTAAATCCTCTACTAGATGAATTTCAGTTGTTGGAGCACCCTTTCTGTACATCATGATGGATACCTAAGGCACGGGGTATAGATGTATAGAGATCTTTGACATAAACTGTCAGAAAATTATAATTGTTATTAAACTCTAATGAATTTATTTTCTCTAAGAAGGACCATGAATCCTTACATATTTGAGTTTCAGTAATTACATATTTTTTCAAGATATTATCTACTACTTTGGAGCATGCATATGTTATGAAATTTCTTCTGTCCACTATTGGTCTAAATGGGCAGGTCATTCAAATCTTTATGGATTTTTGGAACTCCAAAAATTACCAGTGTTAAAGGTGCTAGAATGCTCATGTAATTATAAAGATCTAAATCTGTCTTAGCCTCAATAAATAAGTCATTAATGTATATTCTAATATGCTGGTTTGCTATGTTAAAATGGTTTAGTGACACTTCCTCATAAGTTTCCATTTGTAATATTTTCTCTATTCTATTTTCATAGTATTTAATATCCATGAAGACTAAACCACTGCCTTTATCAGGCTTCATTACTCTTACTTGGGCTGTTTTCATTACATTTAGTATTTCCCATTCCTCTTTACTCATATTCTTTTTATGGTGCCCGTCTTTGCAATTTATGCTTCTAAAATCTAATTTGCATACTTTCGCAAAAATCTTTAACATAGGGTGTAAAGGGGGGTTATACATACTGGATGTAGCATAGGGTCTTACATCTAAGGCATTACTGTTACCCATGATTAAATTTGGATTATGTTTTCTCACAAACAATTTTAAGTCCAATAGTGTTTTAGCCAAATGCATACTCTGGTCAGGGACGAAAGTCAGTCGTTTAGCAAGGAGTTCAACCAGTTTTATAGGAACTTCAAAGGAAGAATAGTTATAAATTGTGACGTCCCCTTCCACATTCTTAACTAGAACACATTTCTTTCCATTTAGAAGGTACTGTGAGGAATTTACCTCCACCTCTTGTTGTGGGCTTTCCTGTGTTGTTCTTCCTCTGCTGCTTGCTTCTGGTAAAATCCTGATGTGATAGTGTTCAATCTCGCCGTTTGTTCTTACACCTGGGTTCGTAACCGATCCTCGGCTCCGTGTCGGCCGCTTGGCAAAGCTCTGCATCGAGAAGAAGCTCGAGACCAACCTAACTCCCACAATCCCCCTCTGCCTTTACCCCAGATCTAGTTTGCTGCTGCAACGTTCGCATCACTTTTGATGAGCTCGGACCACCTCAAAGCTAAGATTAATTATTTCTTATATTTTTTGGATAAAAAAATTCTCTTTAAAGTTGACTGTGTGTGTGTGAGTAGTGTATCGAGGGTTTCTCGGTTCCGTATATAGTTTTTATATACTTTCTTAGAGTTTATTCCCTCGGGGCCTACCCCACCCTTTAACTTTTACTGGATTGACTATAGGATTTGACTTACTTTACAGGATTTGACAACTTTTACTGGATTTGACATTTTGTACTGGCTTTTCTCTTATACCTGGATTTGACTTTTGTATCATGTCTGAAAAGGCTAAATCAGGCTTCAAACGGTGCCAATGTGGACAGAAAATGTCTGTCACAGATAATCATAGTTCCTGCGTCTACTGTCTTGGCCCTCTCCATCTGTAGGAAGACTGTTCCATCTACCATTCTTTCAGTGGAAGGGTCATGACAGATAGGCGCAGGAAACTTATGGATAGGGGCCTTTTGAAGCCTGCTTTCCAAGAGGCTCTGGATGCATCAGACCAGGCATCTAAATCCTCGAAGGAATCGAAGACGTCGGAGCCCATGTCATCGGCTCCGAGCTCTTCATTTAAAGTTCGATCACCGGTTCCACAGGCTTCGGGGCCGAGTGTTGAACTTTTGTCAGTTACCGAGCCTCGGGTCTTGGAACTGGTGACGGACCTTCCTCCTCCTGTACTTTTGAGGTCGGCTCCATCTTCGATTCCTTCGACGCGTTCTTCCAGGCCCCTCTCCGACACCGATGTAGACCGCGTGGTGCAGAAATTGATGGAGAATACGGCCTTGTCTAAACTCATCTCTGTCTCCTCTCAGTTGGTGTCGAGACTCGAAGGCCTTCCCTTATCTCCACCTGTTCCTCCTCCGAGACCTATCCAGTCTTCGGAGCTGGGAGAGGCTGATCTGTTGATTGTGGAGCCCTCGGTGTCGGAACCGTCTATTTCTCGGTCGGCACCGTTCACCTCGACTCCGTCGGATCCAGTGCCGGAGTCTCGGAGCCGAAGATCCATCCTTGGATTCGGGACTGAGAGTCGAACCGATATTTCGGTTCTGACTCTCCCTCTCGGAGCCTCGGCTTGGATCGACTCGGCTCCGTCCTCGGGGTCGATGCCATCGGTGCCTGTCTCGGGAATTCCTCCGATTTCTTCGGAACCTGGGGATGCCTCGACTCGGGACCCGGGGGCCTTCGATCTCATGAGGAAGGTGTTGTCTACCCAGACAACCACTTCAGCAGAAACGGCTTCTCCTTCCCATAAAGGTCCGTTATCCTCCTCTGCACCCACGGCTACATCTAAGCGTCGAGCACCAGTGTCTCCGCCACCCCTAGAGGGTGCCCCCTCTTCCTCGGAGGCTTCATCGGATGCCCCCCCCGAAGAAGTCCCAAGGAAAAGATTGTGTAAGAGGAGACACTTGGATTCTCCACAGGAATCCTTGACATTGGACACTGACTTGGATGAGTCAGAAGGGTCCCCAAAATCACCCTCAGAGGATGTCTCCTTTTCTGACATCCTGGAGATCCTAAAACAGAGAGGTGATTGGCAAGCCCTACCCCCTTCTGAGGATGAGTCAGTCTTGCTGAAGGCATTCGGTGCTCGCCCTTCCTCCTCCTGGGTCACTCCGCCCTTCGATGAATTGATGGAATTGATTGCTCGGAGGGCATGGGAGACACCTGACACGGTGGAGCCAGTCCCTAGAAAGCCTAATAAATATATTACAGCCCCCCAAGATAAGGCTTATCTAACAAAGGGAGTTCCAGTGGACGCTATGGAGGTGGCAGCGGCCACGAAAAAGGAGATGTCTGAATCTTCCTCATCTGTCTATCCGCCTAACAGAGATTCTAGGACTATGGACAGGTATGGGAAGCGCATTTTTAGTTCAGCGGCTTTTTCCATGTGATCCGTGAACTATTTGACCCATTTCACACGGTTACAGAGGGATCTAATCAAAGAGTTGGGAGATACCCTCCAGGGTACTAAGATGCTGCTGTCTCGGAGAAAGTTACAGCACATCTCAATACCCTTACATCTATTGCAAACTCGTCAATGAGGCTGATCTCATACGCGAAAGGGTCGAGTAGGGCAGCGGCTTCAGCGATTGCTCTTCGTAGACAATCCTGGATGCGCTTATGTTCCTTTGCGGAAGCCTTCAAGTCTTCCTTTACTAACGCCCCATTTGATGGTGCCACTCTCTTTGGCCCCAAAGTAAAGGAGACCCTTACCCGGTGTGAGCAAGAGGGAAAGATTCTGTCTGCTGTCGGAGTCCGTTTTTCCACCCCATCCAGACCGTACCCCAAAGGGCAACGTGGTGGAAAAATGTGGTTTCGAAAACCCCAAGGCTCTTTCCCAGGCACACAGGGTGATGCCCCTCTAGAGGCAGAGGAGGGGCAGAGGTGGAAGACGCCGCCTGGCGGCAGAGGGGGTCCGCAAAACCAAGGTGACAGGGATACACTCCCCGGGAAACCTTTCCAGCACTCCTAAGAGGAGGCCCGACTGTCCTGCTCTGGAGGCAGTCGGGGGTCACTTAGCTTTATACCCTCAGGCCTGGCAAAGTCTTACATCAGACAATTGGGTAAAAAGCATTGTTACCAGAGGTTACAGAATTCCCTTCCTATTGCCCCCAATTCCACAGAAAAGACTCCCAGATGTACCGCCCCATCTGCGAGGCCCTGCAGCTATAGAAATTTCAAAGCTGCTAGAAAAAAGAGTCATCCAACCAGTCCCAGCGGACCAAAGAGGATTCGGAACTTACTCAAGGTTCTTTTTAGTTCCAAAAAAGACAGGGGACTGGAGGCCAATTCTGGACCTAAGCAAACTCAATACCTTCATCAAGAAAGAAAAGTTCCTGATGGTCATGCTTCAATCGATCCTTCCATTCTTACAGAAGTACGACTGGATGTGCTCAATAGATCTAAAGGACGCATACTACCACATCAAAATGGCCAGGGCATCCAGGGATCACTTGCGCTTCCGGCTGGGAGCCAGTCACTTTCAGTTTCGAGCCCTGCCCTTTGGTCTGACCTCAGCCCCCAGGGTTTTCACCAAATGTATGGCAGTGGTAGCGTCTCACTTGAGACGCCTGGGATTCCAGGTGTTTCCGTATCTGGACGACTGGCTCCTTTCTGCCACCACCGAGCGTCGACTGATTCAGGCCAGGGAGTACACACTACAACTCTGTGTTCATCTCGGAATTTCCGTAAATTTCGAAAAATCTTTACTACAGCCATCACAACATATCTCATTCATAGGAGCAGAATTGGATACGCGTTGCTTAATCCTAAGTCTTCCTCCAGAAAGGATAGCCTCCCTACAAAACCATATATCTCTTCTTCTATCATCCAGAAAATCCCCAGCGGTTTTGGGTCTCATGGCAGCTTCCCTCATTGCGATACCCTTGGGAAGACTGCACATGAGAGTTCTTCAATGGCTACTGTTTGCACAATGGTCGTTCCAACAGTTACCCCTGACGCACGAAATTCACATCACAAACATATGCAAATCACACCTGGCTTGGTGGCTTCGGACTTGCAATCTTTCCAGCGGAAGACCATTTGTGCTACCCACTCCGACAGCTACGGTGACCATGGACGCCTCCCTGATAGGGTGGGGGGGCATCTTTCAGGGAAAGACAGTCCAAGGCGAATGGTCCAATTTGGAGTACAATCTGCACATCAATGTTCTAGAGTTGAGGGCAGTGTTTCTAGCGTTGCAACACTTTGCTCCCCTTCTTCCTCTAGGGACAATTGCAGTTCAGTCGGACAACATGTCCGTAGTCTGGTACATAAACAAACAAGGGGGAACCAAGTCTTATCAACTATGCAGAGAGGCCATGAGAATCTGGCAATGGGCGGAGTCCACGGGTCGCTTTCTGATAGCAACGCACATCCCGGGGTTATCCAACGTCATAGCGGACAGGTTGAGCAGAGCTATCCTGTTACCTCACGAGTGGTCCCTCAAACAATCAGTTGCGAAGGAAATTTTTCGCAAGTGGGGCCAGCCTTCCTGCGATCTGTTTGCGTCTCCAATGAATGCCAAATGCAGAAGCTATTTTGCCCTATTACCCCCTCCAGGGGAAGTCCCCAGGGACGCTCTGGTTCACGATTGGCCCCCGGGTCTCCTGTACACTTTTCCTCCTTTTCCCCTGTTTGCAAAATTTCTGCAGAAAGCCAACAACCTGCAAAGGACGATTATCCTCATTGCCCCATTCTGGCCTCGTCAAATCTGGTTTCCCTTCCTTCTGGCACACCAAATTCGGGAACCCTGGATCCTGGACCCGGAGCCGGATCTACTGACCCACTCGTCAGGGGCTCCCCACCCGTCGCTACTCTCCCTCAGACTAGCAGCTTGGCTGCTCCGCTTCCCTACTTAGCCAGGTCTGATCTTCTTTCCCCTGCAGTTCAAAATATACTGGTGGCTTCTCATAAAGCTTCCACTACAAAGATTTACACTAGTAAATGGAAGCATTTTGCGCACTGGGCAAATACACAACAATTGGACCCCGTGATAGCTCCTCTAAATAGGGTCTTGGAGTTTTTGACCGAACTGTTCCACCAAGGAGCTTCTCCTGCCACTTTGAGAGTGCAATTGGCTGCCATTTCAAACTTTTATGTGGAAGAAAGTGGGGCTCCTATTATGGCTCACAGACTTTGTAAGGCCTTTCTAAAAGGATCTTTCCATATTAGACCACCAGTTAGAAGTCCTACATCACCTTGGAACTTGAACCTTCTTTTATCTCAGCTGATGCTACCACCTTTTGAACCAGCCTCTTCCTGTCCTTTAAAATTTTTGTCATGGAAGACCCTCTTTTTGGTGGCCATTACATCGGCCAGACGGGTATCGGAGCTTCAAGCTCTTTCCGTTAAACACCCTTATTTGATCTTTCACTCTGATAGAGTATCTCTTCGCACTAATCCGTCCTTTCTTCCCAAAGTTTGCTCCATTAATAATATCAATCAGTCCATTGAGCTCCCTACCTTTTTCAAAAAACACTCCAATAAGTTGGAATATATGTTACACAAGTTAGATGTTCATAGACAACTCAGATTTTACTTGGATAGAACAAAAGATCACAGAAAAACAGACCAGCTTTTTATAGCCTTTGCAGACAGCAAGAAGGGTATGGCAGTTACGAAATGAACCCTTTCCAAATGGCTTTCCCATTGTATTATTTTTGTTTATGCTGCCTCGGAGCAAACTTTACCTGTCAAACCCAAAGGGCACTCTACAAGATCAGTATCTACATCCCTGGCTCATGCAGCTCGCCTACCGTTAGACACTATTTGTGCGGCTGCCACTTGGTCTAAACCACATACATTCATTACTCATTACAAAGTAGACAGGATTTCTAGGGACAGGGCAACCTTTGGTTCCACTGTGCTCAGGAACGTTCTCCCGTGAGTTCCTCAGGAACATGGAGCTAGGGACGCTACCCAGGTGTAAGAACAAACGGCGAGATTGAACACTCTCACATATAGAAGTTATGTCCTTACCATAACGTTCCATGTGGAGTGTTCATCTCGCCTTTGTTATTACATTCCCACCCTCCCACCCTCAGGAAGAACGTCCAGTTTAGGTGTCTGGTTTGGTTCTCCTGCTTCTGCCTTATGCAGTTGTTGTGGTTATATTTTCAACTATGTTTGTTCTTGGCATGAATGTGTTATATTCTCTCTGTTGGCTTCTGGTTTGCTTGCAAACTAGATCTGAGGTAAAGGCAGAGGGGGATTGTGGGAGTTAGGTTGGTCTCGAGCTTCTTCTCGATGCAGAGCTTTGCCAAGCGGCCGACATGGAGCCGAGGATCGGCTCCGAACCCAGGTGTAAGAACAAAGGCGAGATGAACACTCCACATGGAACGTTATGGTAAGGACATAACTTCTATTTTTGCCCCATTTGAATTATTCGACCATTGCTCATTATTACGTTGTCTGTTCTGGTAATAATCGACATTATCATGTTGATTCCAATTTGAGTTGTTGTTATTAGCTTGCCACTAATGTCGATTACCAATCTGCTCAGTTCTCCGAATTTCATTGTTGCCCCATCCTGTATTATTTCCGCCTCATACTTCCTCATTTGTGATGGCATCACTCAGGTCATTAGAGGTGATTGCTGTGTCATTTCCTCCCTCTACGTCTTGCATATTCATAGGGTGGGTGTGGTTTTGTGCATTCCACACTTCCGCTTGTGATGGGCGAGGGAAGGCAGTGCCATTCTTGTATTAGAGACGGTCCCGATTCAGCTTTTTTATCTTGGTCGCCTTGAATTTATTTAGGTGTTGATCTGTGCTCTGAAAAATTTGCTGATATTCGAATTTATACCTGCAAAAGTCAGCATGATTTCTTATAGACCTGTCATGTATTTGTACATCATGGGCTTTGTCCTTAGCTGTCTTATGCTAGTGTTTGATCATTAATGCTAATAAATCAAGTCCTTGGTGGTTAAAAAGATTTATAAGTTCTTTATGAAAGTCTGAGTCTGGTGTCAGTCCTGTCAGATACTGACAAATTCTAAGTCCCTTAGGGACTATTTTTAAGTGAATACATTCATTAAAGTATTCTATTTCGAGACTTAATTTTTTGTATTTCAACAGTTTATTGTCCAGTGTTGCTAGATTATCTCTCATGGCGTTACCTTTGGCCGGTGGATCCGTTGATGTATTAGATGCTTGTTCTTTGAAATTCAAAGGTGCTGCAAGCCAAACTTGCAGATTTGGCTCCCCAATAAGCCTCAGAGGTAGATTATTCCTTTCATTGTAATCCAAATTGCGATCTTCCCCTTGCTCGTTGTTCAGATGTCTCAAATTAGTCCTGCTGGTTCCTTCCCCAGCAGAATTTTGGATTGGAGGTTGTGAAACTGCACCAGAAAAAACAGGTAGGTGCTGCAACATTTGCCTTGAGGCATACTCTTTCTGTATAAAGCTCATTCCGAGTTGATGTTGTTCTAGTCTTTTATATAAAGCCTCTACCTGCTTCATGAGGGGAGATATCATCGCAGTCAAATTATTCAGTATCTCCCTCTCGTTCCCTGGTTCCGTGAACAAGGATGATGAACTATCCAGTCCATCAGCTGCCATGAACTTAGTACAAAAACAAACAAACCAACTTGATAAACAACCACAAAATGCAGACTGATGAACAAATTCCAAGTAAGTTTCAGGCAGGCAGGTAGACTGGACTCCAGATGTAACTTTAAATCAAAATAAATTAATTTGCATAAAGCTTTTTTCATCCAGTTCTATACATGAACTTCTTCAGATACACTGTTACTAAAGAAAACAGTGCTTAAAATACCCTCCCTTACTAGTCATGTGATCAAAAGACCAATCAAGGATTTCAAGTACCCTCTACATCACTTATATTACTCAGACTTCTCTCATACAAAAGCATGTACTAAAACTTTTTTTTTTTTAAATAAATTTTGAACACACTTTTACATTTTGGATAATACAGCAGATGCGCCCCGACCCAAGAGGTGGTCCAATGACAGCAATGTTGGCATTATCTGAATTGTTGTGGCAAATACGCCTGGACGCATATACACTTCCAGGTTTAAATGACATGTGTTCTATCCACAGCATCTTAAAATTGAAAAATTTAAAAAGATAGTATGTATGAATGAACAAAACAAAATCACCTCCACTGGCTTTACCATAAAGGGTACCCTCCAAAAAAGTATACGAGCACCAAAAGCAGTCCAAATAGTAACCCACAAACGTAATGGTCACTCGTTTTCTTGAATAAAATAATATTTAATAAACAAACGTAGACATACAGATAGAACTGGGATTGAGAGCGCTTTCATCTATCACAGTAAGACTTCATCAGTATCCATTGTTACCAATGGTAACATGCCTTAAATACACCACCAATTAATAAGTTAATTAAATAATCACTTAATTGTTGCAACAAATAAAAACACTTTAAGGTTTTTAAAAAAGACTCCTGCTATCCAATATATACTGTGCTGAATTATACAAAGTGCAAAGTGCAAATATTTTAAAAAATTGTATATTAAAACCATTAAATCAAATGTAGTTATATGTATATCCATATATAAAAATATAAATATATAAATATATATAAACATATATTAGTATTTATGTAGAATATTATATGTTTAAGTGCTTCAGTAATAAATAGAAACCCAATATATACACGAGATACAGTTAAACCATACTTAATTATATAATATATATATATATATATATATATATATATATATATATATATATATATATATATATAAATGTGTGTAAAGAGTGTACTAATTTAATAAAAGTATATAAAATAATAAACATTTCATGTAAAATATAAGTGAAGATAATGTGTCTCCTATAAAATGGAAACTTACTATATTGTTGACTTATTTGATTATATGTATGTAAAAATATATACACACATATACATATATATATATATATATATATATATATATATATATATATATATATGTGTGTGTGTAAAAACATATATATCAACTCAATTTAGGATTACTGGCAAGGAGTTTTAAAGCAGGTTTGATAGAGAGGTGATCATTCATCCCATTGGAGCCACAGGTATCTAGCCTGAGTTGCCAGATCAATTCTCTATACTCCAATAGAGATTCCCAGTCACCTCCCCTATCACTTCTTTTTACCTCTTCAAGAACCCAAAACTTAATATTAGCTTTTTCACATGTTTCAGTATGCCTGTACAACGCATTATTATTATTCCGTTTGTTTATATCTCTTATATGTTCATATATACGTTGTTTTAACTTACGTTCGGTTTTACCGACGTAATATTTGCCACAGGTCAAACAAAAAGCTAAATAAACCACACCAGTGGTTTAACAAGTGTGGTAACCTTTACTTTTCAATTTTAAACCTATGTATGTTAAGTTGTCAATCTCGCCTTCATTCTTGCTTGATGGGTTCGGAGCCGATCCTCGGCTCCACTCACTGCTAAGCTCGAGAGTCACTTTTACCAGCTCGAGGCAGCCCCATATCCCATGATGCAAGGCGGTAAGTACCCAGATCTCGTTTGCCGCTTCGCTGATGAGGTCCTCCTTTTACCAGCTCCTGGTAAGTGTTTTATATTAAACTGTCTTTAGCCCCTTTTCACTTTTAAACTTAATATCTAACATTTTTAGTTTATATTAAGCCCTTTTTTGACTAAAATTACCCTTCCTCCTTAATTTTTTTAGTCAGGCCTTCTTGTGGTTACCACCTGTCCCACTTTGCGAGGGACAGTCCCTCTTTGGGCAGTTGTGCCCTGCAAAAAAATTGTAAAAATGGCCAATGTCCCGAGATTTTAGGGCAAAATTATTTCCTATATTTTATGTAATAGTTTCATAAAACAGTTATTCTGTATCTGAAACACCTAAATGTCATCAGAAACAGAATAAGCAACTAAAATGCTACAAGGATAAGCTTTTATTTAGGCGCAAAAGTGAAGTTCTGTCTTTTGTACTGGTCGTGGGTATGTTTTGGCCTGCAAAATCTGATGTTTGTACCATAGTTGTCCCACTTTGAGCATTTGAAAAGGTGGCAACCCTAGGCCTTCTCCCATCCCCCCCCTGTCAGAGTGTGTGTGTGTGTGTGAGAGGTTAGTTTCTCTATTTTTTAGATAACTTTGTTATCTTATTGGGACTGTGTTGTGGTGTATTGTTGATACAACTATGTCCAAAGAAAGGGTCTCAGGCTTTAAGAAGTGTGACTCGTGCTGTCAGAAGATGTCTCTGACAGACGGTCACACTTCTTGTTTATATTGCCTGGGACCTCTCCACCTGCAGGACTCCTGTGCGATTTGTCATTCATTTAGCCAAAGAGTCCTGCAGGAGAGGAGGAATAAATTGATTTTAAGGGGTCTTCTTAAACCGGAGGGCTCTCCGGCTAAATCGGCTCCGAGCAAGACTTCAAAGTCTTCCAAGGCCCAGGCTTCTGTGTCCAAGCCTGCGGCCTCGGTTCCGACTCCTTCGGAGTCGAGATCGGCTCCGGCTGGAGCCGATCCTGGTTTGCAAAAACCTTCGGCACCGATGGCTATCGGTGCCGATACTGTTTCAGTCACATCGGTGTCGGCTCCGACTGGCTCTGACCACCATGTGGCTCAGGCTTCGGTGTTGGCGCCAACCGGCACTGACACCGTTACTGTCATGTCTGTATCGGCTCCGGCTGGAGCCGATGCATCGAGACTTTCTGTCGGAGCCGAAAAGTCCTCGGCTCCGACTGCATCTATGGTTTCTTCGGCACCGATGGTTCCTTCGACAAAGAGGTCCAGGTCCCCTTCCTTGGAACCGATACTCTTGGCTCCGGCCTCACCTCTCCTCTCGGAACGGAGCCATCAGAGCCGATCATCTAGGTCATCCAGGCTTTCTGACCATGATTTAGAGAGGGTGGTCAGTAGATTATTGAAATCACAGGCACTGGCCCAGATGTTGCATAGTCCGTCTCAACAGATGACTATTAGTCCACACCCTCTTGAAGTTCCTCCTTCGACTCTACCTCAGAGTTTGGAGCTGGAGTCTTCGGGGATAGTTTCTGCTATGGCTGAGGGGCAGATACACCCCCCTTCTGCACCCTCGGCATCTACTCTTATCTCCTCTTCTAGACCTTCCTTAGAGGGATTCGGTGGTCGGGCTTCCCTGGTCTCCTCCGAGGGGGTGAGTGGCATCGGACCCTTGTCCGACCCCACTCTTCCCCTTGGAGCCTCGGCCTTGGTGAGCTCGGCTCCGACATCTGCCTCGGAGCCTTCCCTTTCGGTGGGCCCTGGAGTTCCGGTTTCTTCGGAACGGGTTCTCTCGGACCTCCCTGGGAGGGGGGCCTTCGAGGTGATGAAGAGTGTGCTGGCCACTGGGCTCAGCCAGCAGTCTATTCCCTTAGCTCCTCCCTCTACAGTGCCTGTCGATATCTCTGCCATCTCTCTTGCTCCCGGACCCAGAGATCCTCCGCCTCAGGTTTCCCCACTGGGAATAACCCCCTCTTCCGAGGATTCTCCTGATCAGTCAGGAGATCCTCCGCGCAAGAGGATTTGTAAGAGGAAACACCTAGACTCCCCTGAGTCTATCACTTCAGATACCGACTTAGATGAGTCGGAGGGATCCCCAAGATCCCCCTCTGAGGATGTCTCCTTTTCAGACATCCTAGAACTCCTAAAACAGAGGGGAAAATGGCCCTCCACAAATCCCTCTGAGGATGAGTCGGTATACCTAGAGGCGTTTGGATCTCGGCCCTCCACCTCCTGGGTGTCTCCGCCTTTCGACCCCCTTATGGAGGTTATTGCTCGAAAGGCTTGGGCTGCTCCTGACTCTGTAGAGCCAGTTCCTGGTAGGCCGTCTAAATTTATTACTGCCCCTTCGGATAAGCAATTCCTTACGAAAGGTGTCCCTGCTGATGCCATGGTGGTGGCGGCTGCCACTAAGAAGGAACTTGCAGATCCTTCCGTATCTGTCGATCCTCCTAATAAGGATTCTAGGACCATGAATAGGTATGGTAAGCGGATGTTCTCTTCAGCGACCTTTGCTATGCGCTCGCTGAACTACTTATGCCACTTCACCAGACTCCAAAGGGACATCCTTAAGGAACTAGGTGAAGTAGTACAGGATCCCACAGCTGCAGGGGCTCAAGAAAAAATTGCTTCGCAGCTAGGAATCCTTAATTCTATTGCTAACTCCTCCATGCGACTGATATCATATGCAGCAGATGGAGCGAGTAGAGCCGCAGGTACAGGGGTGGCTCTTAGATGCCAAGCCTGGATGCGGCTCTGTAATTTTGCAGATCCCTTTAAGGCGTCCTTCACAAATTCTCCCTTTGATGGGTCAGCTTTGTTTGGCCCTCAAGTGAAGGATACATTGACCAGGTGTGAACAGGACGGCAAGACTCTTTCTGCCGTAGGGGTCCGTTTTTCCACCCCTTCTAGACCTTACCCTAAAGGACAGAAGGGTGGAAAGATGTGGTTCCACAAATCCCAAGGAGTCACGCTGGATACACGTGGTCAGTTTACCCCTAGAGGCAGAGGGGGTAATAATAACAGACGCCGCTCTAGAGGCAGAGGGGGTCCACAGAACCAGGGAAGCAGAGAGCCTCTCTCTGACAAGCCCTTTCAGCATCCCTGAGATGTTGCCCGACTGTCCATCCTTGGAGGCAGTCGGGGGAAGACTATCGCTGTACCCAGAAGCCTGGCGTTCCCTCACTCAAGACAGATGGGTACAGTCGATCATATCCGAGGGTTACAAAATTCCTTTAGAGGAAAGTCCCTTCTCTCACTCAAATTCCCTTCCAGATGTACCACCCGGTCTAAGGGAAGTTGCAGAGTTAGAAGTATTAAAACTTCTACAAAAAAAGAGCCATTCAGCCAGTTACAGCAGACCATTCAGAGCCCGGAATCTACTCAAGAT
This sequence comes from Protopterus annectens, assembly GCF_019279795.1. Lineage (NCBI taxonomy): Eukaryota > Metazoa > Chordata > Ceratodontiformes > Protopteridae > Protopterus > Protopterus annectens. Next base: position 130,882,397 of record NC_056733.1, read on the forward strand.
TCTTTTTGGTCCCCAAAAAGACGGGAGACTGGAGACCAATATTGGATCTCAGCAGACTCAACAAGTCTGTGAGAAAGACAAGATTTCGAATGGTCACACTTCAGTCAATTTTGCCCTTCCTAGAGAAGGACAACTGGATGTGCTCAATAGATCTTCAGGACGCGTACTATCACATAAAAATTCACAGACGCTCCAGAAGATTTCTCCGCTTTTGGCTGGGGTCCAGTCATTTCCAATTCAGAGCCCTGCCCTTTGGTCTCACTACAGCCCCCAGAGTGTTCACCAAATGTATGGCAGTGGTTACGGCTCACCTGAGACGTCAAGGATTCCAGGTGTTTCCGTATCTCGACGACTGGCTCCTTTCAGCCACCACCAGGCATCAACTTCTTCAAGCCAGGGATTACACAATAAATCTTTGCACTCAACTGGGAATTTCGATCAACTACAAAAAATCCTCCTTATTGCCCTGCCAGTCTATTACTTTCATAGGCGCAAACTTAAACACTGTTCGGATGTCAACAACCCTCACAGACCAAAGAATCTCAGATATTCAAAGTCATGTGAGGATCATCCTAGCCAGCAAAAAAGTTCAAGCCAGAATGGTTCTAAAGGTGTTGGGCCTCATGGCTGCGGCCATTACCCTTCTTCCCCTGGCCCGCTTCTACATGCGCCTGCTTCAGTGGATGTTGTTCACTCAGTGGTCTTACCAACAACTTCCAATGCGTCACCAAATACTGGTGACACAGATTTGCAGGAATCATCTTTCATGGTGGATTACTTCTCCCCAGATTCACCAAGGCAGACCCTTTGTATCCCCGGCCCCGGTAGCCACTGTCACTACGGACGCCTCCCTGATCGGGTGGGGGGGTCATTATCAGGGCAGGATGGTTCATGGGATGTGGCAACCGTTCGAATACCACCTGCACATAAATGTCCTAGAGATGAGAGCAGTGCTTTTAACGTTGCAAGCCCTCAATGACTTTCTTCCCTTGGGAACAATTGCAGTTCACACAGACAACATGTCTGTAGTATGGTATATCAACAAACAGGGCGGAACCAAGTCCTACCCCTTGTGTCGAGAAGCTCTCAGACTTTGGCAATGGGCGATCTCCTCTCATCGGTTTCTGGTAGCAACACATATCCCTGGGAAAACCAACATTTTAGCGGACAGATTAAGCAGAGCTATTCTCATGCCTCACGAGTGGTCTCTCAAACAATCTATAGTGGAGGAGATTTTTCTAGAATGGGGCCGTTCATGTTGCGATCTTTTTGCTACTCCCCAAAACAGCAAATGCCCAGACTTCTTTTCTCTCTTTCCACTGCCAGGCCATCCCCCCAGAGACGCTCTAACCCAGGATTGGCCCCAGGGACTTCTTTATGCCTTTCCTCCCTTTCCGCTGATTCCACAAGTACTCCAGAAAGTCACCGTTTTGAGAGCCAAAATGATTCTCATTGCTCCCTATTGGCCTCGACAAATTTGGTTCCCGTTCCTCCATCTTCACCTTTTGGTGCAGCCGTGGCATCTGGACCCAGTACCAGACCTTCTGATTCACCAATCGGGTCAGCTGCACCGGTCTATCCCTTCTCTCAACCTCACAGCATGGTTGCTCCACTTCCTTCCTTAGCCAGGCTTCCTATGATCTCTAATCCTGTTAGAGACATCATAGTAGCTTCCCTGAAATCCTCTACTAGAAGGATTTATACCAGCAAATGGAAACGCTTTTCTTGTTGGGCAAAAGCTAAAAATATTGATCCCTTTACTGCTCCAGTCCAAGCAGTTTTGGATTTCTTAGCGGAAATCTTTCACGCGGGCTCTTCTTCTTCCACGGTCAAAGTTCAGTTGGCTGCTATCTCGAACTTTCATGTCGGGTTCGCCAGATCACAACATTATGTCCCACAGGCTTTGTAGAGCCTTCTTAAAGGAATTTTCTCTTGAAACCTCCAGTCAGGAGTCCTCCTCCTCAATGGGACCTAAATTTAGTGCTGACATCCTTGATTCTTCCTCCCTTCGAGCCAGCTGTTTCATGTTCCCTGAAATTTCTTTCATGGAAAACTCTATTCCTGGTTGCTATTACTTTGGCTAGGAGAGTATCTGAACTTCATGCTCTCTCTGTTCGTCCCCCCTATTTGGTCTTCCACAAAGACAGAGTATCCTTGAGAACTAATCCGACCTTTTTGCCTAAGGTCGCCTCAAAGAGTAATTTGAATCAGTCTATTGACCTTCCTGTATTTTTCCCAAACTACTCAAACAGATCGGAACAAAAATTACATTATCTTGATGTTCACCGCCAACTCAGATATTATTTGGGCAGAACAAAACAATTCAGGAAATCCGATCAGCTCTTTATTTCTTATGCTGATAACAAAAAAGGCCTTCCCATCTCAAAAGTGACCTTATCTAGATGGCTTTCTTCTGTCATCTCTGAAATCTATCAGCTCAGGGGAAAACAGCTGTGCTCGAAACCTAAAGCGCATTCAACCAGAAGCTTAGCCACTTCCACAGCCTTTCAGGCTAGACTTCCATTAGACACTATTTGTGCAGCAGCCACTTGGGCCACTCCTCATACCTTTGTTTCTCATTACAAATTGGATTTGGCCTCCAGGGACAGAGCCAGTTTTGGCTCTACAGTTCTCAAGAGTCTGTTCCATTGAGCCACCCAGGATAGAGGTGCTAGGGACGCAGTCCCATCAAGCAAGAATGAAGGCGAGATTGACAACTTAACATTGAGAAGTTATGTACCTACCATAACGTTCCATGTTAGTTGTCTTCTCTCGCCTTCTTTCTTGCGACCCTCCCTCCTCCCCCCTGGCCTGGACAGACCTTTTTTTCTCCTTACATGGAAGAATGCTTCTTAAGACCATACAGTTCTGGTCTTCCTAACCCATCCTTCAGGTTTTTTCTCTGCCTTCTTTCTTCCTTTTGGGAAGTTTTTTATGCTAGGTGTTATTGCCTATAGACAACAAACGAGATCTGGGTACTTACCGCCTTGCATCATGGGATATGGGGCTGCCTCGAGCTGGTAAAAGTGACTCTCGAGCTTAGCAAGTGCCGAGTCGGAGCCGAGGATCGGCTCCAAACCCATCAAGCAAGAAAGAAGGCGAGAGAAGACAACTAACATGGAACGTTATGGTAGGTACATAACTTCTCATTTTCAACCAAAGCATCTTTTCACCCAGTATAAAAGTGCATTGTGCACATCTCCCACATTTATGTGTCCCCACATTCTGTTGTGTTCCACATGCACATTTTATTTTGTTTTGTTCATATTATTTCTGACGAGAAGGAGTGGAGGTTTTAGTATGTATGAATGGTTGAATAGGAATTTAAATTTTTTATTTTAAATTTTTACATTCATGCTTTTATTCATGTTCGTTTATTTTTTTAAAAAGTTTTAGTACATGCTTTTGTATGAGAGAAGTCTGAGTAATATAAGTGTTCTTATGTAGAGGGTACTTTAAATCATTGATTGGTCTTTTGATCACATGACTAGTAAGGGAGGATATTTTAAGCACCATTTTCTTTAGTAACAGTGTATCTGAAGAAGTTCATGTATAGAACTGGACAAAAAGTGTTTTATACAAATAAATTTATTTTGATTTAAAGTTACATCTGGAGTCCAGTCTACCTGCCTGCCTGCCTGGAACATATTTGGAATTTGTTCATCATAAAAATGTCTAGGGATCTAAACCTCTTCTCCAACAGCAACAGATTGGTTTGGATGGAGAGGTATATCTAGCAAAGGATACCACTGCTGTGGAACAGAATCCCTATCTGCATAAAACAATGTTCATCCCTGTCCATATTTAAGCACAACTTAGATCTATGGATGGGAAATAGAAAATTCATCCTAGGACTGCCCCTATACTTCTAATGGGAAGAAGCTGTTCCTAAATACTTTATCCCATGAATGGTTCCTTTAAATTATCTATGGTATGGTCCCAGTTATTCTTATTAGAGGATATATATAATTATCGACCATGGGATAGCTAAGACCAATCTCTAACCAACCAGAATAGGTTAATTCAAGCACAAAAAGGGAAATGCTAGAGTTAAAATGGCCGACAAAGGCAGCAAGCCTAGTACTTATCTATGAACCTGTGAACCTATAGTAGGATCTTAATCTTATTCTACCAAAAACTGGCTGTTACCCTCTTCAAACCAGTTGAACCAGCAATGATAACTTAGGTACATATCTTCAAAAAACATTCCTAGTTGCAGTCACATCAGCAAGGAGAGTTTCAGATCTACAATCCCTGTGCTCTCGACCTTTGTACATAATTCTTCGCAAGAACAAGGTTACTCTATGCACTAAGCCTGTTTTCTTGCCAACATAGCTGCCTGTTTCAACCTCATTCTATGAATAAACATACCAGTTTTCTTTCCAGATTTTTCTAACAGAGGGAAATATAAGATCTGACGTTGTCAGTTTTCATTCTGTCCTCAACTTAGGGTTCGGATTCGATCCCTGTGATCCAACTTGGCCATTGCAAAAGCTTGTGGCAACCAGACCTTTACCCACAGTGCACCAACCTTAAGTACCTCAGATCTCGTTTACCGCTTCCAGCAAAAGACATGGTTTTTCAGTGCTCTCGAGCAACTCTTTATAACTGAGATAAAATAATCATTATTTCCTTTAAAAAAAAGTTGTTTTCTTTCCTTTCAGTCTAATTACTGTGTTGTATTACTCTTTTTGTCTAAAACCTCTCTTTTTTTGTACTAGTGTATTTCTTTCATACTTCTGTTAGTACTCTTACATTTTTCAGTGTATTTTCCTGTGTGAATACCATCATTGGTAGTCTTTCCTTTCATCTAAAAAAAATTATATATAGCTTTATACATTTCTAAATATTTTTTGTGTTATTTCTTTTATCTTTCACAGTGTCAGGAAGGCAAATGGCAGAGAAACCAGCTGGTTTCAAGAAGTGTACCAAATGCGGTCATAAAATACAACTTTCAGATATACATTCTTTATGTTTTTACTGTTTGGGATCGCATCACCTCCAGGAGGACTACTCCATTTGCCACTGTTTCAACCCTAGAGCTCTTGTGGAGCATAAAAGTAAGTTAATTTGTAAAGGGTTGCTTTCATCTTCCTTTTCTGAGGCCTTATCTGGAGCTTCCCCTGAGAAAACTCAAAAGACCATTTCTCCCAGTACTTCTACAGCTTCTACAAAATCATCTGGGAAATCTAAGGAAAGACCTCTTTCAGATCTGACTGACCCTTCAGATCCTAAAAAGAAAATGATAAAGTTGCAGGATCCAACTTTGGATCCAACACCAAAAACGTATCTCACAGCTCATTCCACACCCTTTCCAAGGACCAGATATTCTCCCTCAGTAGATCCTGTTCCATCTAGAGTCCCTTCTTCATTTTTGGAGAGACCTTGGTTTCCTTCCCTCATGTCAGCTCACTCTTCCAGGAACCTTATGGAAGAAGATGCGGAGAGGTTAGTGAGAAAGATTCTCTTGGCGCAGAATATGTCGTGTCCCATTGGCTCCTACCCTATTGGGTCAGGCGATATGACATTCCACCACTCCCCCTGTGCAAGTTCCTTCTCTGACTCCATACCCAGTCTTGGAGATACTGGATCCGAGTCATCCGGGTCTGTCTATACTTGATCCAAGAGTATCCTTATCCTCAGATCTGAAGCTTGTTCTGAGCTGTTTGGTAATATTGGATCTAGAGAGCATTTCAGAACCAGAGCTGTCCTGTCGGGTCTGGGGTGTCACAGTCGACTCTGAAGTTCTTGGAGCCATTTCTGCACCTCAGGGCCTGGATTAGTTTGGCTACAACTTCTGCCTTGGGAGAGTTCTCCTTGGAGCAGGGAGGGACTTTGGGACAGAGGCTTCCCATTACAGATCTGGGGTCCTACCCTGTTCCTCTGTGGGAGAATCTGCCCTTGTGGTGATGGAGAGAGCCTTGTCAGTATCCTCAGCAAAGACGGCTGCCTTCCCCTTGGATTCTCACTCTTCAGATTTGCCACCTGTTCGCTTAGAGTTTCATCTATCACCTTCACAGGGACAGCCGATACCAAAACCCCAGGCTTCCCAGCAGGATCTTTCCACCTCTTCTGATACCTCCCCAGAGCACCTCACTGAGGAGGTCCCTAAGAAGAGAACGTGCAAGAGCAATCACTTAGACAATCCTGAGGAGTCAGTCATTGAAGACACAGACTTTGATGAAGATGAATGGTCCCTATGGTCACCTCCTCAAGATGTCCAATTTGAAGACATTCATGAAATCCTGAAACAGAGAGGTGGCTGGAAGTCCAACAATCGTTTGTCGGAGCAGTCTGTGTTCCTGGAGATGTTCGGTATCAGCCCGTCTATCTCCTGGATGACCCTGCCCACCAATGACCTCATAGATTTGATCTCACGGTGGGCATAGAATGCCCAGGACACCATTGAACCAATCCCCTGGAGACCAGACAAAATTTTAACAGCACCAGAGGACAGACAGTTTTGGACAAAAGAAGTGCCTTTTGATGCCTGGGTCATGGCGACGGCCACAAAAAAAAGGAACTATCTGAATAGAGTTCCACTGTCCATCCTCTGAACAAGGAGTCTCAGTCGATGGACAGGTTTGGGAAGCATGTCTATGCTTCAGGTACCTTTGCCTTAAGGTCTCTGAACTATTTAACACATTTCACTAGGTTACAGAGACACCTGGTAAAGGAGCTCTCTGATACCCTTTCAGGATCCATGTCTGAAGCGGTACAGGCATCTGTTACTTCTCAGTTGTCTACCCTGCAATCAATCTCTAATTTTTCCATGACATTAATTTTGCATGCGGTTGAAGCAAACTGAAAGGCAGCATGTTCCAGCATTTCCATAAGGAGACACGCCTAGATGCACTTATGTGATTCTGTGGAGCCTTTCAAGTCTTTATTCATCAATGCCCCCTTTGATGGAATGTGTTTGTTTGGCCCCAAAGTTAAGGAAACTTTATCCAGGTGTGAAAAGGGCAGAAAGACCTTGTCTGCCATGGACGTATGTTTTTCCAAGCCTCAAAGATCCTTCTCCTGGAATTATCGAAGTACTGGAAAAATGTGGTTCAGAAAGTCCCAGGGTCTTTTCCAGAACACATGGAGGAGGTTCTCCCAGGGGTAGAGGGAGGAACTCCAATTGTAGATGCCACCCTTGCGGCAAAGGTGGCCCGCAGAGCCAAGGATCTAGAGATTTCTTTTTCGACATACCCTTCCAGTGCTCCTGATAGGAGGCCTGATTGTCCCCCTCTGGAGACAATCAGGGGTCAATTTTCCCTGCACCACAGAGCCTGGCTAGAGAGATAACAGCAGATACATGGGTGCATAGGATCATTTCCAGAGGTTATATAATACCCTTTTCCCTTTCTCCTCCAATCTGAAGAAAAATCCATGATGTTCCCTCCAGTCAGAGGGAAGAAGCAGCACTTCACATACAAAAGCTGCTAGAAAAAAAGAGTCATCCACCAGGTCCCACCAGACCAGATAGAATCCAGAACTTACTCAAGATTCTTTTTAGTGCCAGATAAAACAGGGGACTGGAGACCAATCTTGGATCTTAGCAACCTGAACAAATCAATTTGATGCACCAAGTTTCAAATGGTCAGAGTTCAGTCCATTTTACCATTTCTGGGCAAGGACAACTGGATGTGCACAACAGACCTTCAGGATGTGTACTTACACATAAAAATCAACCGGCACTCCAGAAGGTATTTACTCTTCCATCTGGGAGCCAGTCATTACCAGTTCAGACTTCTGCCCTTTCACCTCACCACAGCTCCCAGGGTGTTCACCAAAAGTATGGCAGTAGTGGCAGCTCACTTGAGACTGCAAGGATTCTGGGTGTTTCTATATCTAGACTATTGGCTCACTACCACCCAACCAGGAATCAAGTAATAGAGGCAAGAAATCAGGTTCTTCAGACATGCTCTTATCTGAGGATAACCATAAACTATGAAAAATCTCACTTGGAACCTTCTCAAAACCTGGAGTTTATAGGAACATTGTTCGGTACAAAGTCAGTGATAACGTCAATGCCTTCTCTAAGAGTTCAGACTTTAAGAACACAGGTCAGGAAAATAATTTGCAGTACCAAAGTTTCTGCCTGCTTGGTTCTTCAAGACCTAGGATCATTGTCAGTGTCAGTAACTCTTAGTATCTTTAGTCAGGTTTTACATGAAAATTCTACAATGGATGCTAGCCGCACAATGGTTAGTACTTCACCAACCAATGTTAACCCCAATACGTATTACACAGATTTGCAAGAGAGATCCCAGCTGGTGGATTCAATCAGAACACGTCCCACAAAGCTGTCTGTTCATTCCCCCTCAGCCCAAGGCCATGGTGACCATGGACGCTTCCAGTTAGGGTGGGGGAGGGCATTACCTGAGGAAGACAGACCAAGGCACTTGGTCTCCTGAAGAGGCCAATTTGCATATCAGTGTTCTAGAGATGAGAGTGGTGCTTTTAGTGTTGCAGGCCTTTCAAGAAGCTCTCCTATTTCGGATGATTACAATTAAAATAGACATGTCAGTAGTTTGGTACATCAACAAACAGGGAGGGACCAAATTTTACCCCTTGTGTCGAGAAGCACTCACAGTGTGGTAATGGGCGATCTCATCCAAGTGCTTTCTCATAGCAATGCACATTCTGGGGAAGTCCAGTAGACAAGCTGAGCAGGTGCATTCTTCTACTTCATGAATAGTTGCTGTTGTGTCTTTCGGCTTTTCCCGGTTAGGCGTTGCCACAGCAGAACTCCGGTCCGCTAATGATTAGTAGTTGATTTTTACGTGCCGAGTTACCAGCCCTGACGCACAACCTTCAACGAAGGTACGCCCATTCACGCATGTCTCCACGCAGAAGATGCTCTAGCTGAGAATCGAACCGGACAGCGGCTTATTGTGAGGCGACAGTGCTACCGCAGCACCCACCACCACTGCGGGTTTTACCTCATGAATAGTCTCTCAACCAAAATGTATTTATTATTTACTTATTTATTGACATTTGTTGACCGGGAAAGTCCACTGGGTCAGAAACCCATTTTCAGTAGAGGCTCGGGGAGAAAAGCTCCACAGTTAAAACAAACAAACATATAATCAAAAAATAATATATACTTATTATACAGGAAAAATACAACGTTAAGATGCATATGGACTAATAATAAAATACTTTCAATCACATAACATACTTTTATTCCACTTGAGAGTAGTCAAAGAACTCGTACAGTGATGCATATCATAAGTAAGAGAAATAATGAATCAGAGGATGAAGAAAAAAGATGATATCAAAGATGGTTGTAAAGGCAGGCTCTGATTAAATTATGTTAGAGAAGTTATGGAGGCTTACACTGTATATCACAGGTACAGCTGGGATTTTGTAAGAAGTGTGATTTTAGTGCAGCTTTATAGGCCAATAGGGAGTCAAGTTGAGTGATAGATGAGGCGAGGCTATTCCACAGTTTGGCAATGTTGTATGAGTGTAGGCATTGTCCTGCTCTCTTATTGGGTTTAACAACATTTAGAAGGGTTCTTTCTTCAGAACGGAAGGTTCAATTTGGGGTGTATGTGTGTAAGATAGACTGGAGAGCGGGACAACTATCAGGTTGGAAAATTAGTTTATGAGCAACTATTAGTTGAGTAAAGTATAGATAGTGGTGAAATTCTAGCCAGGACAGGTTCAAAATAACGTTGCAGTGATGTGAGCAGTTGGACAAGTTAGAGGCAAATCTTAATATCTTGTAAAAGCATGACTGCAGTTTACTACTGAGGGATGTATGGAGGTTGGTGAAGATGGGGCATTCATACAAAATAGATGGGATAAGGAAAGTGTTAGCTAGTTTTATCTTAGTTTGTATATGTAGGTAGAGTGTGTGACGATATAATTTGCCTAATTTAAAATGGGTTTTCTTTACTGTATTGAGTATGTGTTGTTCAAAGGAGAGTTTATCATCGAAAGTAATTCCTAGAAGTTTTGCATATTACACCTGTTCAATTTCATTTTTTTTATGGGAGAAAATCTTGAATTCTATAGCTGGAGATTTTGATGAGAATATTAACAGTTTCGTTTTTTGGGGTTCAGCATTAATTGGGCATCATTTAACCGGGTTTCTATGGAGGAGAAGGCATCTTGGGTGATCTTCTGGAGGTTAGTGATATTGTTGGAGGAGATGATAGTTGTATCATCTGCATATTGAATCAATATGCTTTGTTGGAAGACCAGCATCAAGAGCTTTATTGACAGTATCAGAGGAGGAGGAGAGTAAAGCTGTGGTCGTACTATGACCAGGGCAGAAGCCATGTTGGCTGGGAGACAGGTGGTTGTTGTTAATGAGGTGCTTTAGTAACGTAAAATGTGTGAAAAAGTAAAATGTGGCGGATATGATTTTTCATCAGTGGGGCCAGCCTTGGTGTGATCTTTTTGCTTCTCCCCTGAACAAGTGCAGCAGCTACTTTGCCCTGATTGCCCCACAGGGGGAGTCATCGAGTGATGCTCTACTTCACAATTGGCCCACACCGGCCTTTCATTTATGCTTACCCACCAATCCTGCTTATGTCCCAGTTTCTGCAGAAAGCTGCCATGTTGAAGAGAAAAGTTATCCTCATTGCACCTTTCTGGCCTCGACAGCATTGGTTCCTCTTCCTTTGGCCTCACTTACTCCACCAACCATGGATTCTGGATCCGACTCCAGACCTCCTGTCTCACCCGATAGGCATGATTCATACAGACATACAGAAGCTCAGGCTGACTCCCTGGGTTCTCCATTTCCATTAGTGGCCAAACAACCTATGCTTTCTTCTCCATTCAATCAGATACTTTAATCTTCACATAAACCATCAACATGTAAACTCTATACTCCAGTAAATGGAGAAGATTTGCTTACTGGGTCCACAAGAATAATGTTGATCCATTTTCAGCCCCTTTGCATAGTATTCTTGAATTCTTAGCCATACTTTTTAAAGATGGATTGAGCTCCTCCACAGTGAAGGTCCAGCTAGCAGCAGTCTCAAATTTTCACACAAGATTTGAAGGTGTTTCTGTATTTCTCTTGCAAAACAGTTTATCTGAAGTAGTTAACTTCATTTGATCAGCAACCTGTGGGTATCGGATCCGACAGCTTTCCAAGCTAAAGCTCCGAGCTCTCAGCTCCTCCCCCTTACCCATAATACCCTGCTACCTCCCTCCAGTCCTCAGATCACATTTGCCACGACTTCTGAAGCATAAGGGACGAGCTCTTAGCATTTTAGGTGAGAGGAATTTAGGAGATTTCTTGTTAAAATCATAGCGATTTTGGTGTGTGAGCGTGTGTAGTAGATCCATAATTAAGTTAAACCATTTTTTAATTTGTTTTAGTGTTTTCCCTTCCCCTTACTGTGTGTGTTAGGGTGTGTGCTTGTGTGTGATGACCGAGGGCCCTAAGGCCATTTTTTCAAAATGTGCTGAGTGTGGTCATAAGCTGTCCCCAGCGGATGGCCACACTCAGTGCGTTCTCTGCCTGGGGTAGCCCACTTAACATCGGGCTGCCAGATTTGTGCAGCCTTTATCCCCCAGGCTCTGAGGGACAGGAGAAACAAGCTAACCCTGGCGGGACTCTTGCCCCCGGATTCTTCTTCCTCCTCTCCCTCAGTGGCACCAGTCACGGCTGTGACTGTCCAGCCTTCATCTCCCCCTCCCCTGATTGGGACTCAACCGCCTGCTGTTCCCCTCTATTTGATCTTTTACCAAGAGTCATTTTAAGAACTAACATAACACTACCTTTCTCCCTAAAGTGGTTTCAGACTCTAATATTAATCAATCAATCAGTTTGCTGGTATTTTTCCCCAGGTTTTCTAACAAAGATGAATACACATTGCATTTATTGGATGTCCACAGGCAATTACATTTTTACCTGCACAGAACACAGAGTATCAGGAAGACTGGCCAGTTATTTGTCTCCTTTTCTGACATAAAATTTGGAAATCTTGTTGCTAAAATTACTCTTTCCAGATGGCTTACTGATTGGATTTCTTACATATACAAAACAAATGGGGCATTACTTTATCAAAACCATTATAAGTTCATTCCACTAAAGCCACGGTTACGTCATCAGTCTTCCAATCTAGAGCTTTCATGGATGACATTTGTGCAGCAGCTACTTGGGCTACTCCCCATACATTTGTTACTTATTACACATTGGATATGGTCTCCAGGGGTAGAGCACATTTGGTTCAGTGGTGCTCAGGAATATCCTTCCTTGAGTCCACCCAGGATGTAGAATCTGCTGGAGGGACAGATTTGTCTCCCAGGGGTTACCGCACCTTTGGAACAGATTCCCACTTCATGTCAAACAGAGCACCTCAATGGCCCTCATCAAATGCAGTTTGGATGAGTGGATGGGTAACCATAAATTCACCCTGTGGGTTTCATCAGGTGTCCCTCTTGGACAGGGGCGATAGGTGCTGACTGTGGAAATAAAGGTAGAACTTGGTTAGGCTTGTAAGGGCCCTAGGGCCATTATTTATTTATTTTATTTCATTTTATTTTATTTTATTTTATTTAAGATTTGTTAACTGAGAAAGTCTGACTTGGAACGAGCCAATTTTCAGCAGAGGCTCAGGGAGAAATGTTCAAGGCGCATACCTTTGTAACTTAGACTAGTAACTTCCTATGATCCTATGTAGGTAGCTAGGAACTTTGGCCCATGAGTTGAGGACAGAATCAAAATTGACAACGTCAGCTAAACAAGTTGTATACTCATCATAACATTCCATCTGTGTTGTCCATTTTTATTCTTCCTGAACTCCACTGTCACCAACCCCCTGCCTTGTAGTCTCCTGGAAGAGCGAGTGTTTTTTTCTAATTATGCTTTTTCCTTGGAACATGGATTCATAGTCTCCTCTATCTGTCTTTCAATGCTTCTTTCTGCTGATATTAGCAAACAAGATCTGAGGTACTTGGGGTTGGTGCTTTGTGGGTAAGGGACTAGCTCAAGAGTTTTCTGGTTGTCACGAGATTTTGCAATGGCCAAGTCAGATCCAAGGGATTGGATACCAACCCATAAGTTGAGGAAGAATGAAAATGGACAACACAGATGGAATGTTATGGTGAGTACATAACTTCTTTTTGCATTGCTTGATGCTCACAAACAACTAAAATTTTGCTTACATAGAACTAGAAGTTTAGTGAAAGATGACCAGCCTTTCATTTCCTTTAGTTTTAAAAGACTGAGCCCAAAGAATTTCTGAGGTTACCTTGTGTGTATGTGTATGTATGTGATGGTATGTATATATGTCTGTGTGTGTGTGTGTGTGTGTGTGTGTGTGTGTGTGTATGTGTGTGTGTGTGTGTGTGTGTGTGTGTATGCATGCATTTGTTTGCATGAGTATGTGTATGCATGTATGTATGTGTACATACGTGTGTGTGTGTGTGTGTGTGTGTGTGTGTGTGTGTGTGTGTGTGTGTGTGTGTGTGTGTGTGTGTGTGTGTGTGTGTGTGAGTGAGTACATATCTATATATATATCTGTCCTTATTAGAAAATCAAATGCTCATATTAGCGAACTACACAACAGCAAACTAGGAAAATTGAAAATCCAGAAGCCCAAAAGGAATGGGGAAAACAACTTCTGTTTTTAACACCTCCCGCAACCCCTGATAATTATATATATCAACTCCGAGATCACTTCACAGTTGTGAAAGGACCAATACCCCATTTCCCACTTTGTCATGATTCTGCTTATTAGAAGCCCTGTCCCTTTTGAGCTCTGTGTTTTTGCTTTCCTTAACTCACTGTTTTATGGTTCACTCCTTTGAGCATTAGATCATCTATTAGGGACCCAGATACACACAGGCACGCACGCATGTACACACACACACACACACACACACGCACACACACATATAAAAATATATAAATAAAATCTCCATGTGTATGTTCGTATATAAATCATATATTTTTTCCTATACTTAGTTTACTTAAACACACCATCTTTTTCAAGGGAATCTTAGTACATACAGGTAATGCATACTTCTCAATTGTCTAGATTGTCGCAGAAATATCCAGATTTTTGCCTCCTATTTTTATGTTCCTCAAAAGATTTGTGGCTTTCTAGTAAATCATTGAGGAGTGAAGTTACCACATAATGACAGACATTTGAGTCTCAGACTTCATATCCTTCAGAAAATGCGTACTAATGTAAAACATGTTATTCAAGTTTGTTACAGCAGTGATTAAAAAAATCTGTCACTGTTTTGGGCCTTTGTCCTCCCGTTATATTTGTCTTTGTCCTGATTTCTTGTGCTAAGAGGTTCATAGGTATGAAGGTAAGATATCCAGGCTTCAAGGCAAGCTTTGATGTGAGATTATCTTCCATCTTCATTTATTTCTCACATACAGAGCCCATGATATAAGCCATCAACATAAATGTTATCGAGTCCTTTTGTTATCACTTATTTTCTACCATACAAGTGTTGTCTGTCACTTCTATGGTTATGGAAGAAGGAGGCTGCATTTGTTTGGTGAAGTTCTTTTAAGAAAATGAGTTACTTTTTTGTTGATTGGTTCAGTGTCCCATCACCTCTCTCTGTATTTAGACTACCACTGGAGTGATTTTACTTTAAGCTGTCTCATTCAGTAATGGCATGGTGGTACTTAAGATGTTCATGATTCACACTGCTCCAGTAGCTTTTAGGCTATATGGGTTGTTTCCAGCCTAGATAAAAACGACTGACCATCTTCAAAAAGCTCTGCACCCCTGACACCTTCACTCTGACTGCTAATTGGCTAATCACAAGGAGGGAAATCAGTAGTCAGATAAGATTTCTTCACTGGTTTATTTCTGTCTCAAGAAGAAGCATCTCTTGGACTTGACAAGAGCAGCAGTCATCTAAAAGCTTCATTTCTGTCAAATAAGTTTCTGTTGGGGATCTCCCCCGCACAATAATTATTACCCTTTTAAGAAAAATAATATATATTTTATTTTTTGACTGAAAGTGGAATTTCCTCTCTAAGAAACCCAGAATTGTTTCAGTTTCAAACTGTTTCCTGTAAGGCACCACTGTTGTTAATTAGAGATCTATGTTAATGTATTTGGGTCTAATTTTGTGAGAAATTATGTACTTCTTGTGTAAATTTGATTTTTCAGGACAAAAAAGTTCCAGAAGTATGGCCAGAAATGTTTGTGTCAGTGTAATTGTTATGCTCACTTCGTGACAACCTACTTGCCATATTGCTTTTCTATCAGTGTGTTTTTTTTCAGCTTTGGAATGTACTGGCAGGGAATTTGTGTTCTGCTTATGCTATTCGTATGATAAAGAGACTGGAGAAAGTATTGTGTGTGTAAGCTTAATGCTTGTGAACACTCAGTGACAACTTAACTTTCAACTAACACACTCCAGGAACACTTACCACCTTTGATTCATCTTCCCCAAATATTACATGGATATATACACTGCTCCAACTGGTTCTTCTCCCACTCTACCTAGAAAGAAAAAAAAAATCACTTACCAAGGATTCCATGCCATTGTCACAGATTCAGTCTAAACCTCAGCCAATAGTGGATAAACCTGCAATGGCCGCTGTTTTTCTCCTCAGACCACTCACTTAACCTCTCTGGCTTTCTCTGTTATAGTCTTTTTGGCCATTGTGAACTGGGGGTCAGTTATGTTCTGTCCTCTTCAGCTGTTCCACTGTGAGGATCATGGGAAATCCACTTTTTCTAGATTTAGGACACACTCTGGGAGATTGTTTTTTGGGGTAACCAGGGCAAGAGACCACTAGACTGGACATTCTCTCTTCTTATCTGTCTCCTTCTACTGGAATTCCTATTAAGAAAAAAACATGATTAAACATTGTTCTTCTGAAGAAGTAATTACTGTTAAAAGAGATGAGTTTCTTACCTTGGTATGACAGGCTTTTACAGGGAATAAATACTGATTCACAGAAACCATTACAGGTCAGCATACCCTGTAGAGTAATTCCTGATGAAATAGAGTCTGATGATTCAAACTTTGACAGATATAGAACTTCTATAGATTTTTAAGCCCAGCTCTTTGATTGAGAGCAAAATATTAATTCTTATCCTCCTGTGGAGCAATTTTCTTTTAATCAGGTCATAGCCAGAATGAATGAGGGGTACTTTTATGGGAACAAATAGATGTTTCCCCTGAACTGAAGAGATACTATGGCATGATACAAATGGATATACTTCATATCTCTCCTATTGCTCCTGTACTGCCAGTGCTTGTTAAAATGGCAGAGTGGTTTAAAGTGCTACATTGTGGTCACAGTCTTCCTTGGAGGTGTGGATTCAAATTCCATTTGAGCCAAATGAGTCAGGGTTGGGGGTTTGCTTAATAGTTAAGGTGTTTACCTCAAAGGCACAAGGTACTTAGTATGATTTATACCTTTGGCCACTGTCTGGTTATTGGCTAGCCATGTAATAATATGTAGACTGATTGCATTGTAGTGACCTATGAACTTATGTGTTGAATGCTGCCTGTAATCATCTTGATACCCAGCTGTCAGTTCCTAAAAAATTTCTCTTTCTTACACAAGTAGTCTCTTTACCATTGTTGGTATATTTTTCCTTACCACTTTATGGTATTTCTCTTGATCTGATGTTGTTAATCTTCATTCATTCCGTACTGATGGGTGTTGTTTCTGTCCTCAGAACTGAATTGGCCAGTATAACAAGCTTGCCCCAGCCAAAAAACTCTCGTGCTAAGCTTTACCCATAGTACCCCTCTCTACAATACCTCAGATCTCATTTGCAGTGTACTGAATCAAGACGTATCAGGCCAGCTCTCAGCTAAGTCATTTAAAATTTTTTGAAATTTGTCTGTTGTTAAACCTTCCTTTTTGTTATTTCCATATACCTTGTTAGCCTATTGTTAGTCGCATACTTATTGCTTATCTGTGTGTGTCCCTCTCTTTCTTTCCTCCTTTTTACCAAGTTTGGTACTGTTTGTACCATTGCTGGTACAGGCCTTCCCTTATGTCTGAGGTAATTCCCAGTACCATTGTTGGTATTCCCTTTTCTCCTTTCACCCTCTACTGTACAAAAAAAAATAAAAAAAAATCCTTTCTTCTTTGTTGTTGAGAGTGTGTTTTCTGTGTTTGATCGTTTTATGTTTTTGTGGCTAAATTGTAATGTGATGTTGTCCTATCTTACCTTCATTCTTCACTGGTTGGGTTCGGAACCTATCCTCAGTTCTGACTCGGCTGTTTACAAAAGCTAGAGGTCTTCCACTGGCTCATGGCTGTATCCCTATCTCATCACTCCCTAGGAAAGCTCTCCAGATTTTGTTTGCCGGTAAACAAATCGGGTGCTTCCATATTGGCTCAGGCTAAGTGAGAAAACTTCTTTATTCATTTATTGGAAATTTTTTTATTCTTGCTGGTTGTAAACTTAGTGATTAGTGTTTTACTTACTTTCTTAGTTAGTTTAGAGAGTTGTGTTTTTTGCTTCTGGCCCTCGTTTTACTGCTAGGCCTTTGTTTCCTTCCCTATCCCAGCTTAAATTCTCTTTTTTTAAGCTTGTTTTTAGTTAGAGGGCTTCCTGTTACTATATTTTGGTTAATATACAAGTTTGTTAGTTACTTAATGCTTCACGTTGTCTTTCTGCTCCTTTTAAAGCATCACCCGTTTAAGTTAGAGGGCTGCCATTGCCCATTTGAATTAGAGAACTACCTTTGTTTCTTCCCTTTCCCTTATCACTAGGCAGCTTCATTTAAGTTAGAGAACTGCCACCCCTTCCTTTCTTTTCTCTGCTTTAATTATTAAAGTTGTTATTCCTGTGATAATATATATATATATATATATATATATATATATATATATATATATATATATATATATATTTTACTTTGCAATGCTATTTGTAGTTTTTTGACTAACTATACTGTTAAGTTGTTGTTGTTGTTATTCTGGTTATTGCTGTGGTTGACTGTTGTATTCTGAATATGTCTAAAAATCACAAGGAAATCAAGCCTTCTGGCTTCAAGAAATGTGGAAATTGTAGCCAAAAGATGTCTTTAACCGATGGTCACACTATTTGTGCATACTGTCTGGGAGCTGCATCTACCGGAATCATGTTCCATTTGCCACTCCTTCAGCTCAAGAGTACTGCCTGGGAGAAAAAATAAACTTATAGTCAGAGGATTATTGAAGTCCCCCTTCGCTAAAGCGCTGGAAGAAGGTCAGGGCACTTCTAAATTAGCCAAATCTCCATCTTCAAAGTCAGACAAATCTAGCAAAAGGTCATCTCCTTCTACTGGGCTTTCGGAGCCAGCTAAAAAATTGACTAAAGTGGGATCCCTGGATCTGAGCAATTCTGGGCCCAGGAAATCTCCTTCATCGGCTCCTTCTGTCTCAGTGCCAGTGGAGTTTGAATTATGGAGCCGGTCCCCAGAACTGGAGCTGGTTTCTCTTGTCTTAAGGTCTCCTATACTGCAAACAGTCAGATTCCTGCTCTCCCCTCTCTGTCCTCCAGGAGTCTTTTAGATGATAATGATTTGGATCGGGTGGTGCACAGACTCTTAAGGACATCGGTGCTGGCCAAACTGCTATCAGCTCCAACCCAGAGGGATCCAGAACTGAACAAGACCTCCTCTTCGACGTCGATTCCTCCTCTGAGCCAATCTGGGACTTCGGAGCCGAAATGTCTGGAACCTATTGTAGAGGAACCGTTGGCGCGAAAACCTATTCTGGGTTCTTTGGGCCCGATATCTGCTCCAACGTCCTCGGTTCCATCTGCACTCGAGGAGTCTATGAGCCAATGCTCTCTGGTCAGGTCCAGGAAGGAAAGTCGGATCGCACAGTTGTCGGATCCTGCCTTCCTCTCGGGGTTTCAGTGTAGGTGAGCTCGGCTCCTACATCAGCCTTGAAGCCAACCCCCCTGGTTCTGGGGATTCCTTCTGGCTCTTCGGAGCTGG
Organism: Protopterus annectens; assembly: GCF_019279795.1. Taxonomy (NCBI): domain Eukaryota; kingdom Metazoa; phylum Chordata; order Ceratodontiformes; family Protopteridae; genus Protopterus; species Protopterus annectens. The sequence goes on from NC_056733.1 coordinate 130,901,288, forward strand.
AGGTATCGTTGGATCAGGGGAGGGGGGCCTTTGTGGTGATGAGATGAGTACTGTCTCCACAGACAGCTCCACTCTTAGGTCCTTGCATTCTTCCCCCAAAAGCACCAGCATCTGTCTCTGCACCACACCATCCACAGACACGCGGAGACTCTAGGCCTCAGGGTACCCCATCGGGTGAACCCCTCTCTTCCGAAACCTCTCCAGAATACTCTTCTAAAGAGGTCCCTTATAAGAGACTTTGCAAGAGGAAGCATTTAGACTCCCCAGAGGAGTTTGTCACTTCTGATGCAGACCTCGATGAGTCAGAAGGCTCCCCATGGTCACCCTCTGAGGATGTCTCCTTTGCAGACATCCTAGAAATCCTTAAGCAGAGAGGTGGCTGGAAGTCCATTAACCCTTCTGAGGATGAGTCTGTATTCCCGAAGGCTTTTGGGTCTCACCCTTCCACCACTTGGGTGTCTCCCCCTTTTGCCGAGCTCATGCAAATAGTTAGTCAAAAAGCGTGGGAGTCTCCAGACTCAGTGGAACCAGTTCCTTGGAGGCCAAACAAGTCTATTACTGTGCCTGCAAACAGGGAATTTCTTACTAAGGGTGTCCTAGTACATGATATGGTGGTGGCTGCATCCACAAAAAACGAACTTTCAGAGACATCCTTGTCTGTCCATCCACCGAACAAGGAGTCTCATCCGATGGGCAGATACAGGAAGCGCATGTTCTCTTCAGTGACATTTGCGCTGAATTATCTGACTCATTTTACTAAATTGCAGAGAGATCTCCTGAAAAAGCTAGGAGATACTCTACAAGGTTCAGTAGCTGCAGGGGTTTCAGACAAGGTTTCCTCTCAGCTCTCCACCTTAAACTCTGTGGTTAACCCCTCCACGAGGCTTATTTCCTATGCAGCAGATGGAGCGAGCAGGGCAGTGGGTTCAGGAATTTCCCTGAGGAAGCATTCTTGGATGCGCTTGTGTGACTTTGCCCTTTAAGTCTACTTTTGTTAATGCCCCCTTTGATTGCTCATCTTTCTTCAGGCCAAAAGTTAAGGACACACTCACCAGGTGCAAGTAAAAATGAAAACCTCTGCCATAGGAGTCCATTTTTAATTACCTTCTAGACCTTACCCAAAAGGTCAAAAGGGAGGAAAGATGTGGTTCCAAAAATCCCAGAGAGTTTTTCAGGACACACATGGTGACTCTTCCTCCAGAGGCAGAGGGGGAAGCTGTAATGCTAGACGCCATCCACGTGCCAGTGGGGGTCTGCAAAATCAGGGCGACAGGGATTTATTCCATGGTAGGCCCTTTCAGCACTCCTGAAGGGAAGGCTGCCTGTCCATCTCTGGAGGCAGTTGGGGGTCACTTATCTTTGTACCCAAAAACCTGGCTGGAAATAACAAAAGACAAATTGGTACAAAGCATCATATCCAGAGGCTACTCTATACCCTTTTCCTTCCCCTTCCCAAACATAAAGAACATCCCAGATGTTCCACCCAGTCAAAGGGAACAGGTGACTCTAGAAATTCAAAAGCTGCTAGACAAAAGAGTCATCCAAATAGTCCCCGCAGACCAAATAGGATCCAAATCTTACTCAAGATTCTTTTTAGTTCCAAAGAAAACAGGGGACAGGAAGTCCATACTGGATCTCAGCAGATTAAACAAATCAGTAAAGAAAAGGAAGTTCCAGATGGTAACACTGCAGTCAATATTCCCCTTTCTGGTGAAAGATGATTGGATGTGCTCTATAGACCTCCAGGATGCGTACTACCACATAAAAATGGACAGGCCATCCAGGAGTCATCTGCGCTTCCAGCTGGGAACCAGTCACTACCAGTTTCGAGATCTGCCCTTTGGTCTCGCTACAGCCCCCAGAGTGTTCACCAAGTATATGGCAGTAGTCATGGCTCACTTAAGATGTCTGGGATTCCAAGTGTTTCCATGTCTAGACGACTGGCTCCCAACCTCCATCACCAAGCATCTACTAATAAAAGCAAGAGACACCATATTACAGCTCTGCTCTCACCTCAAAATCATGAGAAATCTGCCTTGTTGCCATCTCAGCGTATCGTTTTTATAGGAGCAGATCTAGATACAACAAAAATTATGGCAATACTACCCTCAGGAAGTGTTCAAGTCCTACGACATCAGGTTTTGCACCTTCTTTCCAGGAAAAGACTACAGGCAAGAACAGTCCTGAAAGTCTTGGGAACCATGGCAGCAGCAATCGCCTGCACATGAGAATTCTGCAATGGCTGCTGTTCAGTCAGTGGTCTTTGCAGGAACTACCCATGTCCCACCAAATTCTGATAATGGAATCCTACAAGAAAGACCTTCGCTGGTGGCTTCACTCCACTCATGTGACATTAGGTCGACCCTTTGTTCTTCCATAATCTTTAGCTACAGTGACCACGGATGCTTCCCAGATAGGGTGGGGAGGTATTATCTGGGAAGAACAGTCCAAGGAACTTGGCAGGATCAGGAGGCCCATTTGCACATCAATATCCTAGAGATGAGAACGGTACTTTTGGTGTTGCAGGCACTTCATGACTCTCTTCCCCTGGGAACTATTGCAATACAGAAGGACAACATGTCAGTTGTTTGGTATATAAATAAACAAACAAGGAGGAACCAGGTCCTACCGCCCATTGTCGAGAAGCCATGAGAGTATGGCAATGGGCAACCTCCTCCCAATGCTTTCTGATAGCAACGCACATCCCAGGGAAATCCAAAGTTATAGCAGACAAACTCAGCAGAGCAATTCTGATGCCTCACGAGTGGTCCATAAAACCAGAAGTAGCCGAGATGATCTTCCACAAATGGGGCCAGCCTTGCTGCAACCTTCTTACCACGTCCATGAATGCCAAATGCATCAGCTATTTTGCCCTAATCCCGAGTCACCAAGGAGTCACCAAGGGATGCAGTTGTACACGATTGGCCCTCGGGTCTCCTCTATGCCTTCCCTCCCTTTCCCTTGATACCCAAGGTTCTTCACAAAGCCACCTCATTGGGAAGCAATTTGATTCTCATCGCCCCATACTGGCCTTGTCAAATCTGATTCCCCTTCTTTTGGCCTCATCTCTAGGAGGTGCCGTGGGTTCTGGACCCAGTTCCAGACCTTCTGACTCATGCATCAGGGATGTTCCATCCCTCTCTTCAAACCTTCAAACTGACAGATGTTATGTGATCCTATCTCGCCTACATTCTGACTGATGGGTTCGGAGCCGATCCTCGGCTCCGACTCGGCACGCTTATGCCAAAGAGCGAAGTCTCTTATTGGCTGAGCTTACTATATCCCAGGATGCACCACTACCAGTCCCCCAGATCTCGTTTGCCGCTAACAAGCAAAGATGTGGTCTCGAGCTGGCTGAGCTAAGTAGTGCTTTTTTCACTTACTTTCCTGTCAGGAATTTCCTAAATCTTCAACAAAAAGCTGTTTTAACAGCTATCTTGTGTTTTTGTGTTTGAGTGAGCATTTTCTGAAAAGTTCTTGTGTAGTGAATGCGTTTTTTTCTGACCAGAGGTCCCCTTTGAGTTTAAGGGCCTTCCCCTGTCAGTCCATTGTCGTTTTAGTCCCGTTTTATTTAGGGGCTTTTGGACCCCTTTGGTTATTTTTGTCTATTTGTGACAGCCTTTGTTTTAAAAAAAAAGAAAAAAAAAAAAAGGAAAGAAAAGAAATTTTTCTGTCATTGTTAGTGTGTTTGGTTTTGGCTAGTTACACTAAATTGGTTGCCATAATGTCTCAGGCTCCTAGGCCTTCAGGTTTTAAAAAGTGCACTAAGTGCAGCTTCAAGATGTCAATCACAGATGATCATTCTCTGTGTGTGTACTGTTTGGGCGCCAGACATTTGCAGGAGTCCTGTAGCGTGTGCCACGCGTTTTCCTCGAGGGTCCTCCAAGAGAGGAAAAATAAACTTATTTTAAAAGGCCTTATTAAACCCTAATTTGAAGAGGCATTAGCTTCCTCTCCTTCTCCTGCTAAAAAGAAAAGGGCGTCGGCTCCGACCAGTCCGTCGGAACCGACCGCCAAAAAACATAGGCAGGCTTCTCCTTCGGCTCCACGGACTTCGGAGCCGAGGGCGGAACGGTCTGCCTCGATGCCTCCAGCCTCGACTCCTCTGGGTTCGGAGCCGACGGCTGGGGCATCAAGAGGCGGGTCACCTTCATCGGCTCCATTGATCTCGGAGCCGATGAAGGTTGTCCGCTCAGACACTTCCTCCTCGGCGCCGAAGCCCTCTTCGGCACCGATGGAAATTGGTTTGGACATTCCTTCGGCGCCAATAATTGTCGAGTCGATTCGGAGCCGGTCCCCTAGTCCCTTGGAGCCGTTGGAGAGGCCTACTCGGACCCATTCGGTCTCTTCCAGGTCATCAAGGATGTCAGATTCGGACATAGACAGGGTGCTCCAAAGACTTTTCCAGTCCCCAGTCTTTCAGAAATTTGTTTCGGCTCTGACCCAATTGGCTTCGGAGCCGATAGCCCATTCCATTGCCATTCCTCCTCCGACCGCTTCGGCACCATCGGAGCAGGTGCTGATGGAGCCAGTGGAGATCCTAGGGTCGGTTCCGACCCTTACTCCAACCCCGGCCTTCGGGTCCGAGTTTAGCACATGGACTTCTTCGGCCGGACCCGGGGGTGACGTTTCGGGACCAATGCTGTCGGTTCCAAGCCTCCCTCTCGGTGCTTCGGCCACGGGACTTCCGTCTGCTATCATGGCTCCGGAGACTGGACCCTCCCAGGATTCTGGGGGTCCGGCCTTCAGAGCTATGAGGAGTGCCTTGGCCAAGTCTTCTTCGGCCATCTCTACGGCTTTACCGGCACCTTCCCTGGGCATGGAGACTGGGTCTTTGGCAGTTCCCCTGTCTCTAGGCAGCGGAGCCCGGGGCCTGCGGTTACCCCCACTGGGGGTTCCCCTCCTCCTGAGGGTCTTTCGGAGTTGTCTTGGAGGAGCCCCAAGGAAGAGATCGTGCAAGAGGAAGCACGTGGACTCCCCCGATGAGTCTCTTACATCGGACACTGATCTTGATGATGCGGAGGGGTCCCCAAAGTCGTCCTCGGATGATGTCTCATTTGCAGACATTCTAGAGATCCTCAAGCAACGAGGCGGCTGGAATTCCAAACCCCCCTCCGCTGATGAGTCGGTGTTCCTCAAGGCCTTCGGGACTCAGCCCTCCACCTCCTGGGTGTCTCCGCGCACCGACGAGCTCCTGGATTTGGTTTGTCGGAGGGCGTGGGAACATCCAGATACTGTGGAACCAGTGCCTTCTCGCCCTAACAAATTTTTGTCTGCCCCACCCGAGAAGGAGTTCTTAAAGGCGTGGCTGTAGATGCCATGGTGGTGGCATCTGCTACCCAGCAGGACGTGGCAGAGGCTTCAACGTCCGTCCATCCTCCTAATAAGGAGTCTAGGAGCATGGACTGCAGGAAGCGCACCCTGACTTCAGCGGCCTTTACTCTGAGGTCCCTGAATTATTTGGCACATTTCACCAGACTACAGAGAGATCTGGTCAAGGAGCTCTCAGACTCCCTCTCAGGTAACCTACCTGAGCAGCTAGCCCAGTCGGTTAGCTCTCAGTTGGCTATCCTTACCTCGATTTCTTACTCGTCCATGAGGCTCATTTCATATGCGGCCGAAGGGGCGGGCAGAGCGGCAGGCACAGGCGTGGCTCTACGGAGACAAGCCTGGCTCCGTTTGTGTCATTTCGGAGGCCTTCAAGTCTTCCTTTGCCGACGCTCCTTTGATGGGTCCTCTTTGTTTGGACCCAAGGTAAAGACACTCTTACCTGCTGTGAGCAGGAGGGAAAGACTTTATCTGCCGTAGGAGCACGTTATTCCACTCCCTTTCGGCCTTATCCCAAGGCTAAAAGAGGAGGGAAGATGTGGTTCCGCAAATCACAGAAATTCTTTCCTCAACAGCAGGAAGATTCCCCTTCCAGAGGCAGAGGACGGGGAAATTTTTCTGGGAGATGCCGTCCCAGAGGCAGCAGAGGCCCCCGCAACACTGGAGACCGCGAGTCCTTTCGTGGCTCTTCAGCCTCCCACACTCCATGAGGGATTGCCCGGCTGTGCTGCTCCAGAGCCAGTCGGGTGCCATTTTGCCAAGCACCTAAAAGCCTGGGAGTCTATTACTCAGGACAGATGGGTGCTTCGGATTATTGCCGGAGGTTACACCATTCCCTTCACACACTCACCCCCACCGTCCAAAAAAATCCCGGACCCACCACCCAGTCAAAGGGAAATTGCAGCCGTAGAAGCTTCAAAGCTGCTAGAAAAAGGAGTCATCCAACCGGTCCCCACAGACCAGATCGGATCCGGAAATTACTCAAGGTTCTTTTTAGTGGCAAAAAAGACAGGGGACCTGAGACCCATTTTGGATCTCAGCAAACTGAACCAGTCCGTCATGAAGTCCAAATTCCGAATGGTCACTTTACAATCCATTCTCCCATTGTTGGAGAAAGATGTTTGGATGTGCTCCATAGATCTCAAGGACGCCTATTATCACATACCGATACATCAGGCGTCCAGGAGGTATCTGCGCTTCAGCCTGGGAGACAGTCATTTCCAATTTTGTGCACTGCCCTTTGGTCTCACCACAGCCCCAGGGTGTTCACCAAGTGTTTGGCAGTAGTGACTGCTCACCTGAGGAGTCTCGGATTCCAAGTGTTTCCCTATCTGGACGACTGGCTCCTGACTGCCACCACCAGGCATCTACTACTAGAGAACCTACAAGCCACCATCTCCCTGGGTGCTTCCCGGGGAATTACATTCAACTGGTCAAAGTCTGTCTTGCTGCCTTCTCAGTGCATAAGATTCATAGGAGCAGAGATAGACTCAAAATTAATGCGAATCTTCCTTCCTACCGAAAGGATACAAACATTACAAGATCAAGTCCGAGCCCTGCTTCTAAGATCCAAAGCCCCAGCCAGGATGGTCCTGCAACTTTTAGGTTCAATGTCTGCCACGGTTCTCCTAGTTCCTCTGGCAAGATTGCACATGAGGATTCTTCAGTGGCTGTTATCGACACAATGGTCTTTTCAGGATCTCCCCCTCAATCATCACATACTGATTACAGAAACGTGCAAGCGGGACCTCCGCTGGTGGCTTCTGCCATCCAATCTGAATCAGGGAAGACCTTTTGTTATACCCCTCCGGTGGCCACCTTGACAACGGATGCCTCCCAGGCAGGGTGGGGGGCATTGTCTGGGCAGGTCAGTTCAGGGTTCTTGGCTTCCAAACGAAACTTTTCTCCATATCAATGTGTTGGAAATGAGGGCTGTACTTCTGTCCCTACAAGCCCTCCACAAGTTTCTCCCTCAAGGCATTATCGCCATCCACACAGACAACATGTCGGTGGTCTGGTATCTAAACAAACAAGGAGGGACCAGATCTTACCCCCTTTGCAGAGAGGCCATGAGGGTGTGGGAATGGGCAGTGGCTACCAAGCGCTTCCTGGTAGCGACCCACATTCCAGGAAAATCCAATGTATTGGCAGACAGACTGAGCAGGACTATTCTCTCTCCTCACGAGTGGTCTCTGAACGAAACAGTAGCAGCTCAGATTTTCAAAAGATGGGGGATTCCGTGCTGCGACCTGTTTGCAACACCACAAAACACGAAGTGCAAAAGGTTCTTTTCCTTGACCCCACGTCAAGGGGAGGCAGCTACGGATGCTCTAGTCCAACCTTGGCCAACAGGACTGCTTTATGCTTTCCCTCCGATTCCACTCCTCCCCAAAGTCATCCAGAAAGCTTCCCAATTGGGGTCCACAATGATTCTAATTGCTCCGTACTGGCCTCATCAGGTATGGTTCCCCTACCTACAGAAATATACTCTGGACGGTCCTTGGTTCTTGGATCTAACTCCGGACCTTCTGGTTTATCAGTCGGGACAACAGCACCAGTCCCTTCACACTTTGAAATTAACAGCTTGGCTCCTCCACTTCCGACTTTAGTCAGAAATCACACCTTGGACCCGGAAGTTATTCACATTTTATCTTCAGCCCACAAACCCACCACTAAGAAATTGTATCACAGTAAGTGGAAGAGGTTTGCTATCTGGGCTCAACTCAGAGGCTTAGACCCTATTACTGCCCCGATACCAGAGGTCTTGAAATTTTTAACATCCTTGTTTAATCAAGGATCTTCAGTCTCTACTATTAAAGTCCAACTAGCAGCTATCTCCAAATTTCACGAATCCATAGACCCACCGTTGATGAGCAGCAGATTATGTAAAACTTTCATGAAAGGTGCTGTGCTTTTAAGACCCCCAGTTTTTCATCCTGCGCCTCCGTGGGATCTTGATTTGGTACTTCGTGCCTTAACATCTTCCCCTTTGAACCAGCTGCTACATGTGAGTTGAAATATCTGTCTTGGAAAACTGCCTTCTTAATTGCAATTACCTCTGCAAGAAGAGTTTCAGAACTTCAAGCCCTATCTATCAAACCACCGTACTTGATTTTTCACAAGGATAGAGTATCACTTAGACCTAATCCATCTTTTGTCCCAAAAGTTTGCTCTAATCTCTGTCTCCAACAATCTTTAGAGCTACCAGTTTTCTTTCCAAAATTTTCAAACAAAGCGGAATATACCTTCCATACGTTGGATGTTCACAGGCAATTACGCTTCTATCTAGATAGGACTCAGCAAATTCGGAAAACAGATCAATTGTTTGTGTCCTTTTCAGATAATAAACTGGGTAAAACCATCACAAAAGCTACTATTGCCAAATGGATCAGAGATTGCATAACTCAAGCTTATTCCTCTTCAAATAAGCAACTTACAACATCTGTCAAAGCTCACTCTACTAGAGCTATGGCTACCTCTACTGCATTCCATTCCAAGCTCGCTATTTCTGAAATTTGTGCTGCGGCTACTTGGTCCAACCCGCACACTTTCATTTCCCACTATAAATTGGATGTGGCATCTAAAGGACGAGCATCATTTGGTTCCACGGTACTCAGGAGTGTTTTCCAGTGAGCCACCCAGGATTTAGGTGCTAGGCACGCTGTCCCATCAGTCAGAATGTAGGCGAGATAGGATCACATAACATCTTTTAGTTATGTACTCACCATAACTTCAGATGTTTGGGATCCATCTCGCCTACATTCCTAATACCCACCCTCCTTCCCCCTGCCTTGGAGATCAGAAGAGATTGAACGGTTTCGGTTCTACTGTTTTTTATCTTGTATCATCTGTCAATGTTATATAAGCAGTGCATGCGTGTGTGCATGTATGCGGACAAACTAGATCTGGGGAACTGGTAGTGGTGCATCCTGGGATATAGTAAGCTCAGCCAATAAGAGACTTCGCTCTTTGGCATAAGCGTGCCGAGTCGGAGCCGAGGATCGGCTCCGAACCCATCAGTCAGAATGTAGGCGAGATGGATCCCAAACATCTGAAGTTATGGTGAGTACATAACTAAAAGTTTGGCTGCTCCGATTCCAAATATAGCCAGGTTCCCTAACCTTTCTTTGTCTGTGAAACATATCTTGATATCATCTCATAAGGCTTCAATGAGAAAATTATACTTGAATAAATGGAAAAGATTTTCTTCTTGGGCATTGAATAACCACATAACCTTTTTATGTACCTATAGGTGCCATTCTTGAATTTTTAGCAATGCTATTTAATGAAGGTGCAGCGCCAGCTACTATTCGAGTGCAGTTAGCAGCGATATCTAATTTTCATATAGGTGAATTGGGCCCAAATCTAATTTCTTACAAACTATGCAAAGCCTTTCTGAAGGGTGCTGTTTTATTAAGACCATCCAGTAAACCCCCCTCTACCACCATGGGACCTAAATTTTGTTTTATCCTGTTTGATTCTTCCCCCCCTTTGAACCTGCACCATCCTGTGATCTAAAGTTTTTGACATGGAAAACAGTTATGTTGATTGCCATCACTTCTGCTAGAAGAGTTTCAGAGCTACAAGCACTTTTTATAAAGCCCCCTACATGCTTTTACACAAAGACAGAGTTTCTCTGAACAAACCCATCTTTCCTTCCAAAAGTATGCTCAGAGTCTAATTTGAATCAGACCATAGAACTACCAGTGTTTTCCCCAACTATGGCAACGAGGCAGAATACATGCTACACCAACTGGATGTACATAGACAGTTATGTTTCTACTTACATAGGACAAAGGAATTCAGAAAGTCTGACTAATTATTTGTCTCATTTTCAAAATCAAAAAAGGTGCTGTTGTATCTAAAGTCACACTTTCAAAATGGTTTTCAGATTGTATTACTTTTACATACAAATCTCACAACAAAGCTCTCCCCTTTAAAGTCAAGTGTCATTCTACAAGATCCATAGCAACCTCTTCTGCCTTTTGGGCCAGACTACCAATTGACACTATTTGTGCCGCTGCAACATGGGCAAGGCCTCATACCTTTATCACTCATTACAAAGTAGATTTGGCCTCCAGGAACAAGGCCTCCTTTGGGTCCACTGTTCTGAAGAATATTCTCCCGTGAGCCACCCAAGAAAGATGTTGCTTAGGACGCTCTCCCAACCAGTGAAGAATGAAGGCAAGATAGGACTACATCACATAAAAAAGTTATGTACTCACCATAACGTTCCATGTGTGTTGTCCATTTCACCTTCATTCTTACATCCCACCTGCCTTCTCCTGACCTTTGACTCCTGGAGGACAGAATAGTCATGACTGGAAATATATGATGTGAAGTTGTTAAATCTCGCCTTTTATTGTCACTGATGGGTTCAGAGCCGATTCTCGGCTCCGACACGGCCGATAGCAAAGCTCAAGGTTTGCCAGTAGCTCGAGACCAAGCCACTTATCCCACAATGCACTGCTGGAATTACCTCAGATCTAGTTTGCCACGGCAAGAGAAATCTCGGTGATCCAGTCAGCTTGGACCATATTTTGCTAAAGTGCAAGTTTACAAATTTCTTTCTCCCTCTTTTTGATATATTATTCTCTATTTAGTGTGTGTGTGTGTGTGTGTGTGTGTTTCTCATTAAAATTCTGTAGTTACAAGCAGGTTAGATTGTAGTAGATAGTGTCCTGTGTTGGCTTAGTTTCTTAGAGTGTTGGGCCTTTTGTTAGCCCTATTTAGATTTAACAGATTTCTTCTTGTTATTAGTATTGTTTAGTGTGGGCCTAGTTAGCCCTGTATTTAACCTCTACAGGTTAATTTTGTGGTGTGCCTGTTTCAAACTTTGAACATGTCGGATGAGAGGGAAAAGTCTCATCCCAAATTAGGGTTTAAGAAATGTCCAGATTGTGGACAGAAAATGTCCATCACTGATGGGCATGTCTGATGTGTTTACTGTCTGGGGCTAAATACCTCCAAGACTCTTGCATTATTTGCCACTCTTTTTCTTCTAGGGTTCTCTTAGAGAGAAGGAGAAAACTTATCGATAGGGGGTTGCTGCAGCATACTTTCTCTGAAGTGTGGGGCAGCCAGGAACGTGCTAGCACATCTTCAAAATCATCTAAATCTTCAGGAGATTCTAAAGTTACTAAGAAGGCAAAAAGATTAGAGGGTACAGGGTCATCGGTTCCACAGTCCTCAGAGCCGAGTGTCCCTTTGGTTCAGAGCCAACTCCCAGTCTTGGAGCCGATTTCTGAGGTTCCCTCATCTCCTCTGCTGCAGTCAGCACCTTCGGTGCATTCCTCTAAGTCTTATGTCAGCCTCTCAGATATGGATATGGATCGGCTAGTGCAGAAGCTTCTACGGGCACCAGGACTTGCTAAATTGTTGTCATCTCTGACCATTTCGTCGGAGCCGAAGACCATTGAACCGGACTTGACTACTCCTCCGAGCTGTACTGGACACTCGGAGCCTAACCCGAACCGATAGATGTAATGGGATCCTATCTCGCCTACATTCATAACTGATGGGTTCGGAGCCGATCCGTCGGCTCCGACTTGGCCACTATACACTAGAACGAAGTATCTCATTTGCTGGGCTTCCCCTTATCCCAGTATGCACCACGCCTGCTTCCCCAGATCTCGTTTGCCGCTTTTCAAGCTGGACGTGGTCTCGACTTGTCTGGAGCTAAGTGTATTTTCTTCACCTTTTTGGTCTTTTTGACTAGGGGGTTTCTGTCAGTTTTTCAACAAACAGCTGTTTTAACAGCTTTGTGAGCGTTTGTTTCTCAGTTTTGTGAAATTTGAATATTTTATAAATTTCGCGCTTCTAGTGTACTGGGCAAGGCCCGTTTAAATTAGAGGGCCTTTGCCCTTTGCTGTGTGTTTTACTTTGGTTGTGTGACTGAAATAGTTTTCCTGTTCTACTTCTGTGTATTGTATTTTAGTTTCCTGTTGTATCGGGCTTAGCCCATTTAAGTTAGAGGGCTTTAGCCCATGCATTTGTCTGCTTTGTGTACTGTTTTTTCTACCTGTTCAAGATGTCCAAAGAACAGAAATCAGGGTTTAAAAAATGTGCTAAATGTAATTATAAAATCTCTATCACAGACAGCCATGCTGTCTGCATGTACTGTTTAGGGCCCAAACATCTACAAGATACATGCAGTGTTTGTCACGCTTTTTCTTCCTGGGTCCTACAGGAAAGAAAAAACAAGCTGATACTCAGAGGTCTTATTAAGCCTTCATTTGAGGAAGCGTTGGTCTCATCTCCTGCTTCTAAAAAGAAGAGAGCGTCGGCTCTGACCAGTCCGTCGGGCCCGACACCCAAGAAGCATAGATCGTCGGCTCTGACCAGTCCGTCGGACCCGACATCTAAGAAACATGGATCGACTTCTTCTTCCTCGGCTCCAATGGCTTCGGAGCCGATGGCTGAAGGGTCTGCCTCGGTGCTTCTTTCCTCGGCTCCATTGGTGTCGGAGCCGCAGGTTAGTGCATCGAGAGGCCAATCACCTACTTCAGCTCCTTTGGTTTTGGAGCCGTTGGAAGTGTGCAGCTCAGACTCTTCCCCCTCGGCCCCGGAGCCTCCTTCGGCACCGACACCCTTACAAATGGTTCCGGTCTCGGGTCCGATAGTGTTGGAACCCTTTCAGAGCTGATCCCCTGTTTTATCGGAGCCAAGGCAGAAGTCTTCTCGACCCCAGTCTATTTCCTCCAAATCCTCTAGGTTGTCGGATTTGGATAGGGTTATCCAGAGGCTGTTCCAGTCCCCAGTTTTTACTAAAATGATCTCGGCTCCAGCCCACTCGGCTTTGGAGCCGATTCCCCATTCCATGCATTTGATTCCTCCTCCGACCCCCTTGGAGCCGTTGGAGTCGGTACTGGTAGAACGCAGCGGAATCGTCCAGTCGGAGCAGGGACCCCCTTGGAGTTTCTCTTCTCCGACCTTCATTCCTACCCTGTCCTCGGTGTCAGGGTTTGGTACCGGGTCTTCCTTGGCAGGGGCCGAGGGTAACACTGTAGAGCTCGCTTCTTCGATGCCCAGTCTTCCCCTCGGAGCATCAGCCGCAGGTATTCCCGGTACCACCATGGTCTCTCAGCAAGTGCCCTCTGCAGAGTCTGGAGGTCCTGCTTTTGAGGCCATGAGGATTGCGCTGGCCATGACCTTGCCGGTTCAGCAGGTTTCTACCTCACCGTCCCAAGTTCTGGGTACTGGTGCCTCTGGAGACATTCTTTCCCATGACAGTGGGGCCCCAGGGCCTGAGGATACCCCCTTAGAGGGTTCCCTTCTTCCGAGGGGTCCTTCTGAATCTGCTTCGGATGAACCCCCAAGGAAGAAACTGTGCAAGAGAAAGCACGTTGATTCCCAAGATGAGTCCGTCACTTCAGATACTGACCTCGATGATGCGGAAGGGTCCCCAAAATCGTCCTCGGATGACGTCTCCTTCTCTGACGATCTTGAGACAGAGAGGCGATTGGCAATCCAAAGCCCCTACCGCTGAGGAGTCAGTCTTCCTCAAGGCCTTCGGGGCCCAGCCCTCCTCCTATTGGGTGTCTCCACCCTTCGACGAGTTATTAGATCTAATCTCTCGGAGGGTGTGGGAACATCCTGATACAGTGGAACCAGTGTCTGCCAGACCTAATAAGTTTCTTTCAGCCCCTCCCCAGAAGGAATTCCTTACTAAGGGTGTTGCAGTTGATGCTATGGTGGTGGAATCTGCCACTCAGCAGGACATGGCAGAGGCTTCAACGTCTATTCATCCTCCTAATAAGGATTCTAGGAGCATGGATAGGTACGGGAAGCGTACCCTTTCTTCAGCGACCTTTACTCTGCGGTCGCTGAACTATCTCTGTCATTTTACAAGGCTCCAAAGGGACCTCCTCAAGGAGTTAGGAGAGTCTCTTGCGGGTAATCTTCCTGAGGCGTTAGCCCAGACCGTAGGCGCCCAGATGACTACCCTATCTTCTATTGTCAACTCGTCCATGAGGCTCATTTCCTATGCAGCCGAAGGGGCGAGTAGAGCAGCGGGCACAGGAGTGGCTCTTAGGAGACAAGCCTGGTTACGCTTGTGTCCACTCACGGAGGCCTTTAAGTCTTCCTTCGCCGACGCCCCCTTTGATGGGTCTTCTTTGTTTGGGCCCAAGGTGAAGGACACACTTACTCGGTGCGAGCAGGAGGGCAAGACCTTGACTGCCGTTGGGGCCCGTTTTTCCGCTCCCTCTAGACCTTACCCCAAGGCCTAGAGAGGAGGGAAAATGTGGTTCAGAAAATCCCAAAAGTTCTTCTCTACTCCACCGAGTGATCCCCCCTCCAGAGGCAGGGGGGGGGATTCAGGAAGACGCCGCCCTAGAGGTGGCAGAGGCCCCCGTAACTCTGGAGACCGCGATTCCTTTCGTGGTTCCTCCTACCCTCAACATCCCTAGGATGTTGCCTGGCTGTGCTTCTCCGGAGCCAGTCGGGGGTCGTTTTGCGAAACACCCACAGGCTTGGGAATCTATCACCAAGGATCAGTGGGTGCTTCGCATTGTAACCGGAGGCTACCTTATCCCCTTTTTCAAGCCCCCTCCTCCTACAAGGAGAATCCTGGACGTGCCACCCAGTCAACGGGATCTAGCAGCCGTAGAAGTTTCAAAGCTGCTAAGCAATGGGGTCATCCAGCCTGTCCCCGCCGACCAGATCGGATCAGGAACTTACTCAAGATTATTTTTGGCTCCAAAAAAGACAGGGGACGTAAGGCCCATTTTGGACCTAAGCTCATTAAATCTTTTTGTGAAGAAGTCCAAGTTCCGGATGGTCACCCTTCAGTCCATTCTCCCGTTATTGGAGAAGGATGACTGGATGTACTCCATAGACCTCAAGGACGCTTACTATCACATTTTGATACGTCAAGAGTCCAGGAGTCATTTACGCTTCCGCCTAGGAACAAGTCATTTCCAGTTTCGTGCACTGCCCTTTGGTCTCACCACAGCCCCCAGGGTGTTTACCAAGTGTCTGGCAGTGGTGACAGCTCACTTGAGAAGTCTAGGATTCCAAGTGTTTCCCTATCTCGACGACTGGCTCCTCACTGCCACCTCCGAGCATCTACTGATTCGAGCGCTGATGGCCACAGTAACTTTGGGTCTCTCGCTGGGAATCACTTTCAATTGGGAAAAATCTGTGCTGCGGCCATCTCAGTGTATCACCTTTATAGGTGCAGAGTTAGACACAAAAAGGATGCGAGCATTTTTGCCATCAGAAAGAATTCAGGTTCTACAATCACAGATTCTAAATTTGTTACCCAAATCTCGAGTTCCTGCCAGACAGATTCTTCAATTATTGGGCACGATGGCTGCAACTATCCTCCTAGTACCGTTAGCCAGGCTGCACATGCAGGTGCTGCAATGGCTATTATCGGTTCAATGGTCGTACCAAGAACTTCCCCTGAACCACCTGGTTCTAATTACGGACAGTTGTCGTCGGAACCTCCGTTGGTGGCTGCATCGGTCCAACCTGGACCGGGGGCGTCCCTTCACCCTTCAGCCCCCTGTTGCCACAGTGACCATGGACACCTCCCAGATAGGGTGGGGGGGGTCATTATCTGGACAGGTCTGTCCAAGGCACTTGGCAGGATTGCGAAGCGCACCTTCACATCAATATCCTGGAAATGAGAGCGGTGCTTCTGGTTTTGCAAGCACTTCATCAGGCTCTCCCCCAAGGTACTATTGCGATTCTATCCGACAACATGTCAGTAGTTTGGCGCATAAACAAGCAGGGCGGAACCAGGTCCTACCCCCTTTGGAGAGAGGCCATGAGAGTATGGCACTGGGCCATAGCTACTCGACGTTTCTTAGTAGCCACGCACATTCCGGGGAAAGCCAATGTGATTGCAGACAGGCTCAGCAGGACTCTCCTGTTGCCCCATGAGTGGTCCCCCAACAACAGAGTGGCTGCGCAGATCTTCGCCAAATGGGGTCTCCCTTGTTGCGACTTGTTCGCCAGCCCCAACAATGCGAAGTGCAGAGAGTTCTTCACTCTGACTCTCTCCCAGGGGCAGTCTCCCAGGGACGCTCTAGCCCACAATTGGCCCCCCGGTCTCCTTTATGCCTTCCCCCCCGATCCCCCTTCTTCCGAGGGTGATTCAGAAGGCTCTTCATGTAGGGAGCCACATGATTTTGGTCGCCCCACATTGGCCCCGTCAGGTTTGGTTCCCATTCCTTCAGAAGTATGCGGTACAGGGCCCTTGGATTCTGGACCCAGTGCCGGACCTGTTGTCTCATCAGTCGGGACACTCTCATCCGTCCCTTCAGTCGTTGCGACTGGCTGCTTGGTTACTCCACTTCCATCCTTAGTTAGAGATAACTCTCTTTCTCCAGAAGTGATGTACATTTTGTCCTCTTCCTACAAGCCGTCCACCGTTAAGCTGTATTCCAGCAAATGGAAAAGGTTTGCCTTTTGGGCCCAGCAGCAAGGCATTGATCCTCTTACGGCCCCAGTTCCGCAGGTCTTGGAATTTCTAGCTTCATTGTTTCATTCAGGCTCTTCAGTCTCCACAATTAAAGTTCAACTGGCGGCTATATCTAATTTTCATGTTTCTATAGAGCCTTCCTTTATGGCTAACAGACAGACTTTGCAAGTCCTTTCTTAAGGGATCCTGGCTCCTCAGGCCTCCTATGGCTCATCCTGTGCCCCCTTGGGACTTAAATTTGGTTCTGGCCTCCTTAACTGCCCGTCCATTTGAGCCGGCAGCCACTTGTGATATAAAATTTCTGTCGTGGAAAACCGCCTTTCTAGTGGCAATAACTTCTGCTAAGCGGGTTTCAGAGCTTCAGGCTCTCTGCTCTACTCCTCCTTATTTGATTTTTCATAAAGACAGAGTTTCCCTCAGATTGAATCCATCCTTTTTGCCTAAGGTAACATCCCCTTTGTGCATCCAGCAATCATTGGAGCTCCCCGTTTTCTTTCCAAATTTTTCTAATAGAGCAGAATATACTTTCCACCAGTTGGATGTTCACAGGCAACTGTGTTTTTACTTAGAAAGGACCAGTCAGACACGAAAATCTAACCAACTGTTTGTGTCCTTTGCGGAGAATAGGTTAGGTCTACCAGTTGCCAAAACCACCATAGCCAAATGGATTAAGGATTGCATCTCTTTCATTTATTCCCAGTCAGGCAGAGAGTTACCTTTCCCACTTAAAGCTCATTCTACCAGAGCTATGGCCACTTCTGTAGCTTTTCACTCCAAAGTTTCAATAGATGATATTTGTGCGGCTGCTACTTGGTCTTCTCCGCACACCTTCATTTCTCATTACAAGGTTGATGTGGCTTCCCGAGGCAGAGCTTCTTTTGGTTCCGCAGTTCTCAGGAGTGTGTTCCAATGAGCCACCCGGGATTTAGGTGCTTGGGACGCTGTCCCATCAGTTATGAATGTAGGCGAGATAGGATCCCATTACATCTTTTAGTTATGTACTTACCATAACTTCTGATGTATGGGATCCATCTCGCCTACATTCATACATACCCACCCTCCTTCCCCCTACCTTTTGGATTTGGAGGAAATATTGCTCTTGCTGAGCTCTCCTCTGGAAGGGCTCTAGTTGGTTACAGTTATTGGTATGTGTTTTCTGTACCTGTATGAATGTATGAAAGCTAACAAACAAGATCTGGGGAAGCAGGCGTGGTGCATGCTGGGATAAGGGGAAGCCCAGCCGATGAGAGACTTCGTTCTAGTGTATAGTTGCCAAGTCGGAGCCAACGGATCGGCTCTGAACCCATCAGTTATGAATGTAGGCGAGATGGATCCCATACATCCGAAGTTATGGTAAGTACATAACTAAAAGTTTTTGAACCTATGGAACCGAGACCCGCACCGGTGTTATCGGTTCCATCTACTCGGACATCCTCGGTGCCGACCGAGGATGCTAGGAGCCGACACTCTCCTTTCGGGTCCAGGGAGGATAGTCGGACCAATTTTTTGGTGCCGACTCTTCCTCTTGGGGCTTCAGCTTGGATGAGCTCAGCTCCTACCTCAGGCTTGGAACCTATGTTTTCAGTGTGGGAGGATCGGACGGTCCCTCTGGATCCGTCTACCCCTTCTCGTTGGAGCCATGGTGCTTTTGATGCCATGAGGAAAGTCCTGTCTCCTAAGACATCGTCGGCATCAGTTCGGGCTTCCTTCTCCCCTCAAGCACCTATGTCCGCTTCTACGTCTACCGGTCCCCTTAAGCGTAGACACCCTGAGCCTCAAGTAGCCCCACAGGGCGCCCCCTTGTTCTTCCGAGACCTCCCCAGATCTCCCCACTGAGGAGGTACCCAGGAAGGGAATGTGCAAGAGGAGGCACTTGGACTCCCCACAGGAGTCTTTGACATCCGACACTGACTTGGATGAGTCAGAAGGGTCCCCTCGATCCCTCTCTGAGGATATCTCCTTTGCGGAGATACTAGAGATCCTGAGTTAGAGGGGCGATTGGCAGTCCAAAATCCCTACTGAGGACAAGTCAGTGCTCTTGAAGGCTTTTGGGTCTCAACCTTCCACTTCTTGGGTGTCTCTGCCTTATGATGAGCTCATGGAGCTGAACTCTTGTAAGGCGTGGGTGTCACCAGAGGCCATGGAACCTGTCCCTTGGAAGCCGAATAAGTACATCTCTGCTCCAGTGGACAAAGCCTTTTTGACCAAAGGAGTGCCTGTTGATGCCATGGTGGTAGCTGCAGCCACCAAAAAGGAAGTGTCTGAAACATCTGCGTCTATCCATCCTCATAAAAGAGATTCTAGGATCATGGATAGATAGGGGAAACGCATGTTTAGTTCAGCGACTTTTTCCTCTGCCATCGCTGAACTATTTAACCCATTTCACGAAACTACAAAGAGATCTCCTGAAAGAGCTAGGAGATACTCTCCAGGGTACGGTAGCTGCAGGGGTTGCCAACAAAGTCAACAGACAACTCGCTACCCCAAACTCAGTTGTGAACTCATCTATGCGTCTCATATCTTATGCAGCTGATGGTTCGAGTAGAGCCGCTAGTTCAGGCATTGCTCTGCGGAGACAAGCCTGGATGCATCTCTGTTCTTTTGCGGAGCCCTTTAAGTCTTCCTTTATCAACACCCCATTTGATGGCTCATCACTGTTTGGGCCTAAAGTAAAGGAAACGTTAACCAGGTGTGAGCAGGAAGGCAAGACCCTATCTTCCGTTGGAGTCCGTTTTTCTACCCCTACTCGGCCCTTTCCCAAGGGCCCTAAGGGCAGAAAAATGTGGTTCTGAAAAGCACAGGGAGCCTTTCAGGACACACGTGGAGAAACCTCCTCTAGAGGCAGAGGAGGGGGTTTTAACGGAAGACACCACCCGCACGGCAGAGGGGGTCCGCAGCAACAGGGTGACAGAGGCCAGTTCTCTGGTAAGCCCTACCAGCGCTCCTGAAAGGAGGCCCGGCTGTCCGGCTCTGGAGGCAGTCAGGGGTCGCTTATCTTTGTACCCAGAAGCCTAGCTAAACATAACATCAGATACATGGTTACAAAGCATCATTTCCAGAGGATAATTCATACCATTCTCTTTCCCTCCCACTCCTGTAAACAGAATCCCAGATGTTCCACCCAATCTCAGGGAACAAGCAATCGTAGAGATCCAAAAATTGCTAGAAAAAAGAGTCATCCAGCCAGTCCCAGCAGACCAAGTTGGATTCGGAACTTACTCTAGATTCTTTTTGGTACCAAAGAAAACAGGGGACCAGAGACCTATCTTGGACCTCAACCGACTCAACCAATTCTTAAAGAAAGAGAAGTTCTGAATGGTCACGCTTCAGACCATTCTTCCCTTCCTAGGGAAAGGTGATTAGATGTGCTCCATAGAGGACGCATACTATCACATAAAGAAGAACATTTGGGATAACCTGTGTTTCCGGCTGGGAGCCAATCATTGCCAGTTTCGAACCCTGCCCTTTGGTCTCACTACAGCCCCCAGAGTGTTCACCAAATGCATGGCAGTGGTCCCGGCTCACCTGAGGCGTCTAGGATTCCAGGTGTTTACATACCTAGACGATTGGCCCCTCACCGCTACCACCAGGCATCAATTGACTCAGGCAACACAATATACTCTGACACTCTGCCATCAATTAGGCATTATAATCAACTTTGAAAAGTCTGCCTTATCGCCATCGCAGCATACCGTTTTTATAGGAGCAGAGTTAGATACCTCAACCACCACTCTACGTCTTCCAATCAAAAGAGTCTCACTTCTTCGCCAACACATCATCTCATTGGTGTCAAAGAACAAAGCTACAGCAGCATAGGTCTTGAAGGTGCTAGGTTTGATGGTGACAGCAGTCCTAGCTGTACCACTCGCAAGGATGCATGTGCGAATCCTTCAATGGCTCCTTTTTGCTCAGTGGTCTTACCAGAAGCTACCGATGCACCACATGATTCTCATCACAGATTTTTGCAAGAGAGACCTTCAGTGGTGGTTGACGTCTCTTCATGTCACAATCGGAAGACCCTTTGTTTCCTTCCCCCCAGTAGCCACTGTGACCACGGACGCTTCCCTGATGGGGGGGGGGGGCATATTCAGGGAAAGACTGCCCAAGGCACATGGACGGATCAAGGGTCGCATATCAATGTTCTGGAGTTGAGAGCGGTACTTCTGGCATTGCAGTACTTTTAGGACTGTCTTCCTTTAGGGACAACAGCAATTCAGATGGACAACATGTCAGTGGTCTGTTACTTGAACAAACAAGGCAGAGCCAAGTCTTAGCCCCTTTGTCGAGAAGCCCTCAGGGTATAGCAGTGGGCTGTGTCATCCCACCGTTTTCTGATAGAAACTCACATCCTGGGGAAATCCAACGTGATAGCGGACAAGCTGAGCAGGGCAATACTGTTGCCTCACGAGTGGTTTATCAACCAACGAGTTGCAAATTTGATTTTCCGCAAATGGGGCCAGCCTTGCTGCGACCTCTTTGTCAGTCACATCAATACCAAATTCAGAAGCTACTTTGCCCTAATACCACCTCCAGGACATTCCCCGAGAGATGCACTCGTACACGATTGGCCTCCAGGTCTCCTATATGCATTCCCACCTATTCCATTGATACCCAAGGTTTTACAGAAAGCAAAATCACTGGGAAGGACAGTTATCCTCATAGCCTCCTACTGGCCTCAAGATTTGGTTCCCCTTCCTTCACCATCATCTGCTGGAGGATCCATGGATCCTGGACCCAGTTCCGGACCTTCTGACATACCCGTCAGGGAACCTCCATCCTTCACTGCAGTCTCTAAAGCTGACTGCTTGGCTAATCCACTTCCCCTAATTGCCAGGCTTCATTCACTCTCAGATAATACAAGACAAATCCTTTTGTCTTCTCACAAGCCATCCACCAGGAAACTATACCGCAGTAAGTGGAACAGGTTCTCAATTTGGGCCAATATACAGAAAATCGACCCTTTCTGAGCTCCTGTATCGTCCATTTTAGAATTTTTGACAAAGATTTTTAAGGAAGGAGCAGCAGCTGCCACAGTTCGAGTCCATTTAGCTGCCATATCAAATTTACACCTTGGATTCGATGGGTTGAACGTTATGGGCCATAAGTTATCTAAGGCTTTACTTAAAGGTGCTTTTCACATGAGACCTCCTGTCAAAATCCCTTATTCTCCCTGGAATTTGAATTTTATGCTGTCTCAAATAACCCCCCCCCCCCCCTTCGAACCAGCATCTTCTTGTGATCTGAAATATTTGTCCTGGAAGACTATATTTCTAGTAGCCATTACTTCTGCCCGCAGAGTGTCAGAACTTCAAGCATTATCTATCAGACCTCCTTGCATGATTTTCCATGCTGAGAGAGTATCTCTCAGAACAAACCCCTCCTTTTTGCCTAAAGTCTGTTCTGAATCTAATATCAATCAGGTCATTGAGTTGCCAGTCTTTTTTCCCAACCACTCTAACAAATTGGAATACATGCTGCACAAACTTGATGTACACAGACAGCTCAGATTTTATCTTGATAGAACTAAGGATATTAGAAAATCAGATCAACTTTTCGTATCCTTTTCGGAGGCCAGAAAAGGTAATCCAGTGGCTAAAACAACCCTAACTAAATGGTTATCAGATTGTATGTCCTTTGTTTATGCAAATGCAAGCATGCTATTGACACACAAACCTAACATTCTACCAGAGCCATTTCTACGTCTTCTGCCTTTCAAGCTAAATTGCTCCTTGACAATATTTGTGCTGCAGCCACTTGGTCTAAGCCTCATACTTTTATCACGCATTACAAGGTAGATAAGGCTTCGAGGGATAGGTCTTCCTTTGGTTCCACAGTACTGAAAAACGTACTTCCATGACCCACCCAAGATTGGGGGTGCTAGGGACGCCACCCATCAGTGAGAATAAACGGCAAGATTTAACAACTTCACATAAAGAAGTTATGTACTCACCATAACGTTCCCTGTGAGTTGTTTATCTCACCTTTAGTCTCACGTCCCTCCCTCCTTCCCCCTCCTGGCTGACAGTTGACTTAGAGGCTAGTACCATCCTGGTTATTCAATACTTCTTCTCCTTTGAGAAGTGCTTCCTTATAGAAAAAGAAAAAAAGGTATATCTACTCGCAGCAAACATGATCTGAGGTAATTCCAGCAGTGCATTGTGGGATAAGGGGCTTGGTTTCGAGCTACTGGCAAACCTTGAGCTTTGCTATCGGCCGTGTCGGAGCTGAGGATCGGCTCCGAACCCATCAGTGAGAATAAAGGCGAGATAAACAACTCACATGGAATGTTATGGTGAGTACATAACTTCTTTTTCTCCAACCTTCTTCATTGCTGTATAATTTTTGAATAAGTTTTATTGTGACGTGTTATATCAGCAAACAAGATCTGGGGAGCTTTCCTTGGGCATGATGTGATAGGGATACAGCCACGAGCTAGTGGAAGACCTCGAGCTTTTGTAAACTGCTGAGTCGGAACCGAGAATCGGTTAGAAATCCAGCCAGTGAAGAATGAAGGCGAGATGGACAACACACATGGAACGTTATGGTGAGTACATAACTTTTTTTTTTCCTGTCAATATGTCTGAGAAAAAGGGTACAACTGGGTTTAAGCGCTGTTATCAGTACGACAGGAAGGTGCCTAATTTGGACAGCCATACATCCTGTGTCTACTGTCTCGGGGTGCCACACCTTTCTGTGAAACCCCCTTGTGAGATTTTTAAAGCATTTATTAAACTTATGCTTAAAGGTCTCCTTAAATCTCCTTTTGCAGAGGCTATCTCTGAGGTGGAGGGCTGATCCCCTCCAAATAAAGAGCATAAAAAGAGGAGTAAATTCTTACCCTCTTCTCTTCACACCAGTGAATCCAAATCAAAGGAGTCAAAAGCAAAAATGTCTAAATTGGCACCAACATCCTTGGCACCGGGGCCTCAAACCCCCTCCACAGTGCTGTCTTTGGTTCCGGCACCTCAGCAGCTGACTATGGTGCCGTCCTCGGCACCTATTCCTCAGACTACTACTATGGCACAGATTGTGACAGCAATACCAACTTTTCTTTCGGCACCAAAAATAGTCATTCCAACAGTGGTCACTTCCCCCCTACCTATACATCAAGCTGGTCCTACGATCTCGGGGCTGAAAGGTGAAATAACCCCTGAGACCCAATATTCCTTTTTGGTGGATCCATTTTTTGGCCAGCAATGCAGCTCTTTTCTAGAGTGTCTTGACTACCTGTCGGGGATATCCACCTGCTCCTCCAGGAGCCTTTCGGAACTGACCTAGTGAGGCTGGTGGATCAGCTCCTGGCAGCCAGAGGATTTCCAACACCTTCCAAACCCTCCCTCCCACCCGGAGCTGAGGATTTTCCTCCACGGACTTTTACATACTTTCCTCCTTCAACCTTCTTGGTGGTATGCGAGCATTCGACACCAATGCCAAACTCTGGTTCCAGCTTCTTCGGCTCCATTGGTAGACCTTACCATGGCTCCGGAGTCAACCCTTTGGCCATCGACTCACCCGGAGCCGGGCCATCCTTGGGATCGACATTGGTCTTTTGGCATCATGATCCATATTGCGGCACCTGCTTTTTGCATGGTGCCATCTACTACAGTTCAGGCTGCTTTGATGGAACGAGGTCCTCTCATGGCTCCTTCCCTGGGAGTGGGTTAATTGGAGAGTGGTGTTACCGTGGTCTCAAGGTTGTCCTTCTCGGTTCCGGGCTCCTATCCCTCTTCAGGCAGGCCTGTTTTCCAGGTGATGGAGAGGGCATTTGCTCTGCAGGCTCCCAGCTGGTCCCTTCAGCGCCGGAGACTCATTAATACCTTTCCTCTGAGCCGCAGCTGACACAGCCCACTACTCAAGGACACCGGGCACAGGAACCTCAAGGCATCCTTCCACAAGGATCCCAGTCTGCAGAGTCCTCCTCAGATGCCCCCGCCGAGGAAGTATCTCGCAAGAGATTGTGCAAGAGGAAGCATGTGGATTCCCCTGAAGAATCCCTCACTAAAGATACAGACAACAATGAAGGGGAAGGGTCCCTATGGTCGCCCCCTGAGGATGTCTCCTTTGGAGTCATTTTGGAGACCCTGAATCAGCAGGGAGACTGGAAGTCCACCACACCTTCCCCAGAGGAGTCTGCATTATTGCAGGCTTTCTGTGCATGGCCGTCTACTTCCTGGGTGACCCTGCCTGCAGATGGCCTGGTTCAGATCATTGTGCAGTGTGCCTGGAAGAGTCCTAATACCACTGAACCTATCCCCCGGAGACCAGACAAATTTTTTTCTCCTCCAGAGGACAGCCCATTCTGGTCCAAGGGCCTACCAGTAAATGCTATGATTGTGGCAGTGGCCACTAAGAAAGAGCTCCCCGAGGAGCGCTCTACTGTCCATCCCCCTAACAGGGAGTCTTGGGCGATAGACTAGGGAAGTGGGTGTATTCTTCAGTGACCTTCGCATTTCGGTCCCTGAACTGTCTGGCACACTTTACCCGGCTTCAGAGAGACCTAATCTCAGAACTCTCAGAAACCCTTACAGGTGCAATTTCTGATGGGGTACGTGACAAATTTGCCTCACAGCTCACCACCCTGGAATCTGTCTCTAGCTCATCCATGTGGTTGATTTCTCATTCTACAGAAGGGGCAGTGTGTGCAGGTGTTGTCACAAGATGTCACGCCTGGATGCACTTATGTGAATGTTAAGTTGTCAATCTCGCCTTCATTCTTGCTGGATGGGTTCGGAGCCGATCCTCGGCTCCGACTCGGCACTTGCTTAGCTTGAGAACTCCTTTTACCAGCTCGAGGCAACCCTATATCCCATGATGCAAGGCGGGACTACCTCAGATCTCGTTTGCCACTTTGCGAAGAGGTCTCCTTTTTTGCCAGCTGAGGTAAGTTTGAGTTTTTCAAACAGCTTAAGTCAGGGTTTATCTTCCCCTTTTCCTATTTTTTAGTGTGTAGTGTCCATACAATCACCCTCTTCCCCTTATAGTTTAAAAAATTTTTTACTTTTATAAAAAAGTTTAAAAATTTTCAGTTAGGCCTAGGCCTCCCTTATTAATCCCTATCTGTGTGTCTGTGTTTGTGGGATTAATTTGTGTGACTGTTTTGGGGTGTGTGTGAGTATTTTTGTTACTCTTTTTCTTAGACTATGTCTAAGGAGGTAAAGGTCTCGGGCTTCAAGAAGTGTGACTCGTGCTGTCAGAAAATGTCTCTGACAGACGGTCACACTTCTTGTGTTTACTGCCTGGGGCCTTTACACCTGCAGGACTCCTGTGCTTTGTGTCACTCTTTTAGCCAGTGAGTCCTGCAGGAAAGGAGGAATAAATTAATCCTCCGTGGCTTGCTAAAGCCGGAAGGTTCACCCACTAAACCTGGGTCCAGTAAGCCTTTCAAGCCATCTAAGGGTCAGGCTACAGCTTCCAAGCCTTCCCCGGTGGCTCCGACTCCTTCGGAGTCGAGATCGGCTCCGGCCGGAGCCAATCTTTCTTCTTCTCAGCTAGGGTCGGTTCCGATTGGTTCCGACACCCAATCTGCTGCTGCCTTGTCGGCTCCGGCTGGAGCCGACACAGTATCCAGTATCGGAGCCGAGAAGCCTTCGGCTCCATCTGGAACCCATAGGACGTCGGCTCCGATGACTTCATCCAAGAAGAGATCTCGGTCCCCGTCTTTGGAATCTATCCACTCGGCCCGGGTCTCCTCTTTGTCGGAGCGGAGTCATCGGAGCCGATCTTCGAGATCTTCCAGGCTGTCTGACCACGATTTAGAGAGGGTGGTAAGCAGGCTGTTAAAGTCGCAGGCACTGGCCCAAATGCTCCATAGCCCGTCTCAGCTGACTTCGGCTATTGCTTCACCCCTTGAACTTCCTCCTCCAACTCCCCACCAGAGTTCGGAGCCGGAGCTTCTCGGGACAGCGACTGTGTCGGCGCCGGAACCGATACATCCTTTTTCGGCTCCGTCGTCTTTGGCTCCGATCTCCTCCTTGAGACCTTCCTTGGAGGGATCCAGTCGTCGAGTTTCCCTTGTCGGCTCCGAGGGGGCTAGTGGCATCGGACCCTTGTCCGACACCGCTCTCCCTCTCGGGGCTTCGGCTTTGGTAAGCTCGGCACCGACATCGGCCTTGGAGCCTTCCCTCTCAGTGGAGCCGGGAATTCCTATTTCCTCGGAACGGGAATATTCCGGTCTCCCGGGGAGGGGAGCCTTTGAGGTGATGAGGAGTGTCCTGGCACCTGAGCCAGGTCAACGGTCCATCCCTCTAGTTCCTCCCTCTTTGGTGCCTGTAGACGCCTCTTGCCAGCCTCTTGCTCTCAGGCCCAGGGATCCATTGCCCCAGGTTTCCCCATTGGGAATATCTTCCTCTTCCGAGGTTTCTCCTGATCCTGCAGGGGAACCCCCTCGGAAGAGGACATGTAAGAGGAAACACACAGACTCCCCTGAGTCTACTACATCTGATACCGACTTTGATGAGTCGGAGGGTTCCCCACGATCCCCCTCTGAGGATGTCTCCTTTTCAGACTTCCTTGAGCTCCTCAAACAGAGGGGGAATTGGCCCTCCATTGACCCCTCCGAGGATGAGTCGGTATACCTGGAGGCTTTTGGATCCCGACCCTCCACCTCCTGGGTGTCTCCGCCTTTCGACCCACTTATGCAGGTAGTGGCTCGGAAGGCGTGGGCAGCTCCAGATTCTGTGGAACCTGTCCCCAGGAGACCATCCAAATTTATTACGGCCCCTACGGACAAGCAGTTTCTTTCCAAGGGCGTCTCTGTGGATGCTATGGTGGTGGCGGCCACTAAGAAGGAACTTGCGGATCCTTCAGTACCTGTCCATCCTCCTAACAAAGATTCTAGGACCATGGACAGGTATGGAAAGCGGATGTTTTCTTCAGCGACCTTTGCTATGCATTCGCTGAACTACCTTTGTCACTTCACCAGGCTTCAAAGAGATATTCTCAAGGAACTAGGTGAAGTGGTCCAGGATCCTTCTGCTGCTGGGGCTCAAGAAAAGGTTGCCTCACAGCTAACAATCTTGAATTCCTTAACCAACTCCTCCATGCGGCTCATATCCTATGCAGCCGATGGAGCGAGCAGGGCCGCAGGCACAGGAGTGGCTCTTAGACGTCAAGCCTGGATGTGGCTTTGTAATTTTGCGGACCCCTTTAAGGCGTCCTTCACCAATACCCCCTTTGACGGTTCAGCTTTGTTCGGACCTCAGGTGAAGGAAACCTTGACCAGGTGTGAGCAGGACGGTAAAACTCTTTCTGCCGTTGGAGTCCATTTTTCCACCCCTTCTAGACCCTATCCCAAGGGTCAGAAGGGAGGGAAGATGTGGTTCCGCAAAGCCCAAGGAGCTACACCGGACACACGTGGTCAGTTTACCCCTAGAGGCAGAGGGGGTAACAATAATAGACGCCGCCCTAGAGGCAGGGGGGGTCCTCAGAACCAGGGCAACAGGGAGTCTCTTCCTGAGACCCCTTTCAGCACCCCTGAGGTGTTTCCCGACTGTCCACCCTTGGAGGCAGTCGGGGGAAGGATTTCGCTGTACCCAGTAGCCTGGCATTCCCTTTCACAAGATATGTGGGTACAGTCGATCATATCCGAGGGTTACAAAATCCCTTGAAAGGTATCCGACCTCAACAATCCCTTCCAGACATCTCACCCGGTCAAAGGGATTTGGCAGAACAGGAGGTTTCAAAGCTCCTAGAAAAAAGAGCCGTCCAGACTGTTCCGGCAGACCAAGTAGGATCCAGCGTCTACTCGAGATTCTTTTTGGTCCCCAAAAGGACGGGAGATTGGAGACCAATATTAGACCTGAGCAGTCTAAACAGATTTGTCAAGAAGGCAAGATTCCGGATGGTCACGCTTCAGTCCATTCTGCCCTTTCTGGGCAAGGACAACTGGATGTGCTCTATAGACCTTCAGGACGCGTACTATCACATAAAGATTCACAGGCGCTCCAGAAGGTTTCTCCGCTTTCGGCTAGGGACCAGTCATTACCAATTCAGAGCCCTGCACTTTGGCCTAACTTCAGCCCCCAGAGTGTTTACCAAATGCATGGCAGTGGTCACAGCTCATCTGAGACGTCAAGGATTCCAGGTGTTTCCTTATTTAGACGACTGGCTCCTCTCCGCCACCACCAGGTGTCAGCTTCTTCAGACCAGAGACTACACTCTGCAGCTATGCAGGAGTTTGGGAATTTCAGTGAATTTTGAAAAATCTTCTCTGCGGCCTTGCCAATCTATCACCTTTATAGGCGCAGAATTAAACACCGTCAAAATGTTAGCCAGACTAACAGATCAAAGAATTCTGGACATCCAAAAATACGTTCGGATTTTATTGCAGAGCAGCAAAGTCAAAGCCAGATTGATACTAAAGGTTCTAGGTCTTATGGCTGTGGCCATTGTTCTTCTACCACTGGCTCGCTTCCACATGCGTCTTCTGCAGTGGATGTTATTCACTCAGTGGTCGTTCCACAGTCTTCCGATGGGGCATGAAATCTTAGTCACACAATCGTGCAGGACTCATCTGAACTGGTGGATATCTTCCCCTCTTCTTCATCAGGGCCGACCTTTTGTTCCCCCTCCTCCGGTTGCCACAGTTACTACGGATGCCTCTCTGATCGGGTGGGGGGGGCATTATCAGGGCAGGATGGTCCACGGGACGTGGCAACCCATAGAATACCATCTGCACATAAATGTCCTGGAGATGAGAGCGGTGCTTTTAACGTTGCAAGCCCTCAACGACTTTCTTCCCGCGGGGACTATTGCAGTACAAACGGACAACATGTCCGTGGTCTGGTACATCAACAAGCAGGGCGGGACCAGGTCCTATCTGTTGTGTCGAGAAGCTCTCAGACTTTGGCAATGGGCAATCTCCTCTCATCGGTTTCTGATAGCAACGCACATCCCCGGCAGGTCCAACCTCTTGGCGGACAGGCTGAGCAGATCCATTCTCATGCCTCACGAGTGGTCTCTCAATCAATCTGTAGTGGACCAGATTTTTCTGAAGTGGGGCACACCTTGTTGCGATCTTTTTGCTACACCCCAAAACAACAAGTGCCCCGATTTTTTCACCCTCTTTCCCCTACCAGGCCAACCCCTGAGAGACTCTCTAACCCAGGATTGGCCCGGGGACTTCTGTACGCTTTTCCTCCTTTCCCTTGATTCCACAAGTCATTCAGAAAGCCACCGTTTTGAGGGCCAAGTTGATTCTCATTGCCCCTTACTGGCCTCGACAAATTTGGTTTCCGTCTCTGCATCGTCACCTCCTGGTGCAGCCCTGGCATCTGGACCCAGTTCCGGATCTCTTGATCCACCAGTCGGGTCAACAGCACCGGGCCATTCATTCTCTCAACCTCACTGCTTGGTTGCACCACTTCCTTCCCTAGCCAGGCTTCCTATGATCTCTGATCCGGTCAGAGAGATCTTAGTGGCTTCTTTAAAGTCGTCCACCAGAACCGTTTATGCTAGCAAGTGGTGACGTTTTTCCATTTGGGCAAATTCCAGAAATATTGATCCCTTTACTGCTCCTGTGCATTCTGTTTTAGATTTCCTGGCTGAAGTTTTTCAGTCAGGATCTTCTTCATCTACAGTAAAAGTTCAACTGGCTGCTATTTCCAAGTATCATGTTGGCTTGCAAGATCATAACATTATGTCTCATAGACTATGCAAGGCCTTTCTGAGAGGAGTGTTTCTCCTAAAGCCAATAAAACATCCTCCTCCACAATGGGATCTAAATTTAATGTTGGCATCCTTAATGTTACCACCCTTCGAACCGTCTGCTTCATGTTCATTGAAATTATTGACCTGGAAAACTATATTTTTACTGGCTGTCACTTCAGCAAGAAGGGTTTCCGAGATTCAAGCTTTCTGCATCCGTTCCCCTTACTTGGTTTTTCACAAGGACAGGGTATCCTTAAGAACGAACCCGTCCTTTCTCCCCAAAGTTGTTTCTCAAACTAATATTAATCAATCCATCGATCTACCAGTCTTTTTTCCAAATTATTCTGACAGAGCTGAACAAAAGCTTCATTTTTTGGATGTCCATCATCAGCTCAGGTACTATTTGCATAGAACGAAACAATTCAGGAAATCGGACCAATTATTTGTCTCCTATGCAGAAAACAGGAAAGGTCTTCCAGTGTCTAAAGTGACCTTATCCAGATGGTTGTCTTCCACCATTTCTTATGTGTATTCACTCAGAGGCAAGCAGCTACCTTCTAAACCGAAAGCACACTCAACCAGGAGTCTATCCACTTCTGCAGCCTTTCAGGATAGACTACCCATTGATACCATTTGTGCAGCAGCTACTTGGGCCACTCCTCATACCTTTGTCTCTCATTACAAGTTAGATTTGGCCTCCAGAGACAGGGCCAGTTTTGGTTCCACAGTTCTCAAGAGTCTGTTCCATTGAGCCACCCGGGATACAGGTGCTAGGGACGCGGTCCCATCCAGCAAGAATGAAGGCGAGATTGACAACTTAACATTTAGAAGTTATGTACCTACCATAACGTTCCATGTTAGTTGTCTTCTCTCGCCTTCTTTCTTGCATCCCTCCCTCCTTCCCCCTGGCCTGGACAGATCTTGAAGAGTTCCTCTTATCAGGTTGTTTCCTCCTGAGCCTTCATTAGAGGACTCCTTTATTATGAACTTGGGTTTCCTAAAATATATTAGGTTAGTCCTTAGCAGGGTAGGTTAGCTACCAAACGAGATCTGAGGTAGTCCCGCCTTGCATCATGGGATATAGGGTTGCCTCGAGCTGGTAAAAGGAGTTCTCAAGCTAAGCAAGTGCCGAGTCGGAGCCGAGGATCGGCTCCGAACCCATCCAGCAAGAAAGAAGGCGAGAGAAGACAACTAACATGGAACGTTATGGTAGGTACATAACTTCTAATTTTTGTGGATCCCTTTAAGTCTTCCTTCCTGAATGACCCCCATAGAGGACTCTTCTCTTTTTGGTCCTAAGGTAAAAGACACATTAGCCAGGTGTGAAAAGGACAGTAAGACCTTGTCTGCTGTAGGCATACGTTTTTCCACCCCCCAATGACCCTATTCTAGGAATCAGAGGCGTGGAAAGATGTGGTACAAGAAATCCCAGGGTCCTTTCAGTCACACACATGGTGTGTTTTCCTCCCCGGGGCAGAGGGGGGAACTCAACTGGAAGGCACTTCTTCAGAGGCAGAGGGGGTCTGCGTAATCAGGGATTCAGAGATTCTTTCTCTGTACAACCCTATCAGTGCTCCTCTGGAAGCAGTCGTGGGACGATTATCTCTGCACCACCTTCCCTGGCAAAGAATAACCACAGATCTTTGGGTACAGACTTTAATTGCCAGAGGTTACCACATCCCTTTCAACCTTTACCCAAGACCACTAAAGCAGATTCTCGATGTTCCACCCAGTTAAAGGGAAGTAGGTGCTCAAGAAATCCAAACACTGCTTCAAAAAGGGCCATCCAAACAGTCCCACCAGACCACATAAGATCCGGATTCTACTCGAGGTTTGTTTTAGTGC
Source organism: Protopterus annectens (assembly GCF_019279795.1). Lineage (NCBI taxonomy): Eukaryota > Metazoa > Chordata > Ceratodontiformes > Protopteridae > Protopterus > Protopterus annectens. The sequence goes on from NC_056733.1 coordinate 130,933,539, forward strand.
CAAAAAAGACAGGAGATTGGAGGCCAATTCTGATGCTCAGCATCTTAAACAAATTTGTCAAACAAATAAAATTCCGGATGGTCACAGTTCAGTCTATACTTTCTTTTCTGGAGAAAGATGATAGGATGTGCTCGGTAGAACTTCAGGATGAATATTACCACATAAAAATGGACAAATGCTCCAGAAGGTTACTCCACTTCCGGCTGGGAGCCAATCACTACCAGTTCCGAGTGCTGCCCTTTGGTGTCTCTAAAGTCCCCAGAGTGTTCACCAAATGCATAGCAGTAGTAACAGCTCACTTGAGACTGCAAGGATTACGGGTGTCTCCATATTTAGACGATTGGCTCCTCACTGCCCCAACCAAACATCTATTGGTTTCAGCTATTCATTACACTCTACAACTAATGGAACACTTAGGGATAACAGTAAATAAAGACAAATGCAATTTGACTCCTTCTCAAAGACTGGATTTCATAGGAGCAAATTTTGATACTCAATCTTGCCTAGTCTCCCTCCCACTCCACAGGCTGAAAAGACTCAGATCTCAACTCCGGGTGATACTCTGTCAGGACAAAGCTTCGGCTTGGGGAATCCTCCAACTACTTGGGTCAATGGTAGCATCAACAACAATAGTTCCACTGGCAAGACTACACATGAGACTCCTACAGTGGCTTTTACTAATGCAGTGGTCTCTGCCTTTTTTAATTTCTCCAAGTCTTTTGGGTTTCTAATACCATGATGGGAATGGACCCCATTCCTAAGTCAAAGTACGATTAAAGTTCATGAAATTAGTTTTGTTTCAATCTTTGATGTTAGCCAAAAGTGCTCTTCGCAGAACCCGTAGTGTGTCCAGTAATGAATCCTTCTGCAATTTGTACGGTGTTACATGAATTGATAACATATCTAAATACGATTGTAAATGTTTTTTTATAAGACCAGTTGCTCCTACTATTATTCTAACTGTCTGGGTATAAAAATAATCCCACGTGCAGAAACCAGCGTAGCCCAACTATTGAACTACAGTCACAATGTGGATGGCATAAATTCGCTCTAAAGTAGCACAATGCAGCAACAATTAAGGCTTCGATAGCTGATTTAGATCCTTTATTATAGAAAGACAACAAGACAGAACACTTCGAACAAGCGCTTTCGCCTGGTTGTACCAGGCTTTCTCAAGTTGATTTAAACTAGTAGTTCTTGTCCCTTTTATATTTTAAAAGTTAGTCATGTGCTTTAATTAGCACTTACTAATTGAAATGATTAAACCAAACTCGTACTGTTACAAAAACATAACTAAAAAATGCTGCTATGCATTAAGTTTGTTAAAAAATGCAAGCGTAAATTAAGCATATGCTCACATATTATTCTAAAATCTACTGTAGTGAAAAGTATTCCTTCAATTATATAATAAAACCATCACTAAAATAAGCATAAATTAAAACATATTATACATAATTTTTAAATATTTAAATATGTATACACAATAAGTGCAAGGGAAGCCCAGAACATTGCAAGACTATTCATAGAGTAATTAAATTGGTGAAGTAAAATTGCCTATGAATATATAATTAAATAGCAGAGAAGAAATGACACTAAACGATTAAAAAATCTATATAAATGTGAGATGGGTCAAAATGTAAATTTATATAATAAAAATAAACCCTGTAACCCAAAAGGTGCCTTCTGTGAATATAATTAGAGCAGTTTATCTCTATTCATCTTTAGCACACTCATAAGGCTTATACTATCATTCAAGCCCGGGGGTTGGGTGGCGTTTAACTTGATCTGCCAAATTAATTCTCGGTTTTCTAACCGAGATTCCCAGTCTCCACCCCTGGGGTCTTGGGTAACCTGCTCTATCACGAAAAACTTGAGTTGCATGTTAGGACAACTTAAAAGATGTTTATAAAAGGCATTGGTGTCTCTTTTTCTTTCTATATCATTGAGATGCTCGTAAATCCGCCTTTTAAGCATCCTCTCTGTCTTCCCTATATAGAAGCTATCACAAGACATGCAGGCTCCCAAATATACCACCCCTTTAGTTGTGCATGTGTGTCGACCATGGGAATTCAAATAAAACCTTCTAGCAGCTAAATAATAGCTTTCCTTTTCTATAATATAGGGGCACTGGTTACAGGCACCACATTTTTGTGTGCCTAATTTCTTTGAAATTTGCCCTACAATTCTGGGGTTGTTATTTCCTTTTCTGAATTCAAATAGCCCTTTTAGATTAATGTCTCTTTTCCTAGTATAGCTTACTTTGTCCGGCAAAAACTGGTGAATGTCACTGTGTGAAGCTAAAATAGGCCAAAAAGTGTTAATGGTATTTTCTACCAAATCAGAGTCCCCATTGTAGGTGTAAACAAAGTTGTTTTTTAATGATGAGTTCCCCTGTTCCCTGTTAGGTTGTGTTACAGGCAGTCCTTTTCCTAGAAGAGGGGGGTACAAAGAATCTCTTTTCTCTATTACCTCTGATGCTAGTGTTTTTACCAAAATACGAGGATATCCTCTTTGCAAGAACATGTCCTCCAGGGTACTTATCTCTTGTAAAAACAGTTCCATTGTACTGGACATCCTCGAGGCTCTTATAAATTGCCCCTTTACTATTCCTCTCTTAGTATAATGGGGATGTCCACTATCATAGTGTAGAAAGGTGTTAGAATGTGTCTTCTTTCTGTAAATACATGTTTGAAAACAACCTGCTTCCATGTCTTTGCTCAATAGAATATCCAAGTAATGTAAAGAAAAATCACTGATTTCATATGTAAAAGCCAGAAATGTAGTAGTCGAGTTCAGGTAACTAAAAAAGTCCATAAACCTGTCCTTACTACCTTTCCACAAAATACATATATCATCAAGGTAACGTTTATAAAATAAAATATGTTCCTTCCATTCCGTAGTATGAATGAAGACCTTCTCCCATCTGTAAAGGACAATGTTAGCATAAGAGGAAGCGCATGAAGCGCCCATAGCCACCCCTTTTTTCTGTTTAAAAATCTCCCCATTGAAATAAATGAAGTTGTTTAATAAAACAGTCTCCATAAATTGGACATAAGGGCATTATAAACATTACCTTGATGATATATGTATTTTGTGGAAAGGTAGTAAGGACAGGTTTATGGACTTTTTTAGTTACTTGAACTCGACTACTACATTTCTGGCTTTTACATATGAAATCAGTGATTTTTCTTTACATTACTCGGATATTCTATTGAGCAAAGACATGGAAGCAGGTTGTTTTCAAACATGTATTTACAGAAAGAAGACACATTCTAACACCTTTCTACACTATGATAGTGGGCATCCCCATTATACTAAGAGAGGAATAGTAAAGGGGCAATTTATAAGAGCCTCGAGGATGTCCAGTACAATGGAACTATTTTTACAAGAGATAAGTACCCTGGAGGACATGTTCTTGCAAAGAGGATATCCTCGTATTTTGGTAAAAACACTAGCATCAGAGGTAATAGAGAAAAGAGATTCTTTGTACCCCCCTCTTCTAGGAAAAGGACTGCCTGTAACACAACCTAACAGGGAACAGGGGAACTCATCATTAAAAAACAACTTTGTTTACACCTACAATGGGGACTCTGATTTGGTAGAAAATACCATTAACACTTTTTGGCCTATTTTAGCTTCACACAATGACATTCACCAGTTTTTGCCGGACAAAGTGAGCTATACTAGGAAAAGAGACATTAATCTAAAAGGGCTATTTGAATTCAGAAAAGGAAATAACAACTCCAGAATTGTAGGGCAAATTTCAAAGAAATTAGGCACACAAAAATGTGGTGCCTGTAACCAGTGCCCCTATATAATAAAAAAGGAAAGCTTTTATTTAGCTGCTAGAAGGTTTTATTTGAATTCCCATGGTCGACACACATGCACAACTAAAGGGGTGGTATATTTGGGAGCCTGCATGTCTTGTGACAGCTTCTATATAGGGAAGACAGAGAGGATGCTTAAAAGGCGGATTTACGAGCATCTCAATGATATAGAAAGAAAAAGAGACACCAATGCCTTTTATAAACATCTTTTAAGTTGTCCAAACATGCAACTCAAGTTTTTCGTGATAGAGCAGGTTACCCAAGACCCCAGGGGTTGAGACTGGGAATCTCGGTTAGAAAACCGAGAATTAATTTGGCAGATCAAGTTAAATGCCACCCAACCCCCGGGCTTGAATGATAGTATAAGCCTTATGAGTGTGCTAAAGATGAATAGAGATAAACTGCTCTAATTATATTCACAGAAGGCACCTTTTGGGTTACAGGGTTTATTTTTATTATATAAATTTACATTTTGACCCATCTCACATTTATATAGATTTTTTAATCGTTTAGTATCATTTCTTCTCTGCTATTGCATTATATATTCATAGGCAATTTTACTTCACCAGTTTAATTACTCTATGAATAGTCTGGCAATGTTCTGGGCTTCCCTTGCACTTATTGTGTATACATATTTAAATATTTAAAAATTATGTATAATATGTTTTAATTTATGCTTATTTTAGTGATGGTTTTATTATATAATTGAAGGAATACTTTTCACTACAGTAGATTTTAGAATAATATGTGAGCATATGTTTAATTTACGCTTGCATTTTTTAACAAACTTAATGCATAGCAGCATTTTTTAGTTATGTTTTTGTAACAGTACGAGTTTGGTTTAATCATTTCAATTAGTAAGTGCTAATTAAAGCACATGACTAACTTTTAAAATATAAAAGGGACAAGAACTACTAGTTTAAATCAACTTGAGAAAGCCTGGTACAACCAGGCGAAAGCGCTTGTTCGAAGTGTTCTGTCTTGTTGTCTTTCTATAATAAAGGATCTAAATCAGCTATCGAAGCCTTAATTGTTGCTGCATTGAGCTACTTTAGAGCGAATTTATGCCATCAACATTGTGACTGTAGTTCAATAGTTGGGCTACGCTGGTTTCTGCACGTGGGATTATTTTTGTTACTTGATTTGTTTCTGGATTGTTGGTTAACTGTCTTGGTATCTTTCTTTCACATGGCTCTCGTTTCTGCCTGCAGATCAATGTATTTTATGACTGATCAATACTACTTTTGTCTTCTATTCTTGAACCACTATATCTGTTTTTTTAGCATCTATCTTTTGAACTGTTGGCATTGGGTGATCCCATGTAATATAAACTTCATCATTTTCTCTGATTCTTTGTGGCTTATGTTTCCAGTGTTTTTCAGCCACTTTGATAGCATAATGTTTGTACAATCTCCAGTGTAACAGTCTCACCACATTATTATGCCTTTCATTATACAGTTCCTTTGCCATTAGTGCATCACAACCAGCAACAAGGTGTGTGACTGTTTCCACTTCAGTTTTACAAAACCTACATGTCTGTTTGTCCCACATGTTCAATGGACTTTGTAAACCAGTGTGTATATAGCCCTGTATCTTGGGCTGCCAATATTAACCTTTCATTTGATGTGAATTCACCTCTGCCTTACCATTCCTGCATTCGTTCTTGATCAACATGAGGCTCTTCCAGAAGTTTTCTACACTTGCAACTATATTTATGTTTTTTCCACATTTATTGCCTTCTCATCTGGTCTTTCACCTTATGTTCTTTTTTTGTTTTTTTAGCACATTCAGTTGCTGCCTGGTTTTTATCTACTTATAGGTTCATAGGTTGGTACTAGGCTATCGGCCCTAGGGCCTTTACAAGCCTAGCCATAAAAGTTCCCTGGCTATTTCTTCCCACACTATTTACTTCCCTGAACCCCTGTCTATCAGGGCGACTGACGTGGTCCCCAAGGTGAATTTCCTTTCTCCCATCCAGTTGTCAAGGTTCCTTTTGAAGAGGGCCAAAGAGGCACTCTGCTTGACATGTATGGGCAGTCTGTTCCAGAGTCTGGGGAGTCTGTGGGTCAGGAACCTATCCCTCAAGCATATTTTGTTTATTGTGATGACAAGGTTTAGATCCCTGGAGCATGTGGCTCTGAGGGATTGGGATTTATTTAAGTGTAGCATGTCCAACAGCTCTGGGTTTGACATGGCCTTGTATGTTAAGTAGAGATCGCCACTGAGTAGACGGGCATCTGCTTTAGGCCTGTGATTCTTTTAGTGAGGTATTTCTGCAGCCTTTCCAGTTGTTGTAGATGTCTTGAGAGGTAAATACCAAACAGGGCATTGTATTCTATAATGGGTCTAATGAGGTATGAGTACAGTGGGAGAATGACCTCCTTTTTTCTGGATGAAAAGCCCTTAGTGATGAGGTGTGCCACATAGAAGTATTTCCTGACTGTTGTGGCGATGTGGTTATCGAAGGTGAGACCACTGTCCACCTGTGTCCCTAAGTCTCTTATAAAACTTTCAGTGTTTAGTGTACTGCCACCTATGTGGTAATTCACTGGTACATGTTTTTTCCCAAAGGGGATAACTATACAATGTTAAGTTGTCGATCTCGCCTTCATTCTTGCTGGATGGGTTTGGAGCTGACCCTCGGCTCCAACTCGGCCTATACTAAAGCTCGAGAGCTATTTATACTGGCTCGAGGCTACCCTATATCCCACAATGCTAGGTGCTAACTACCCAGATCTCGTTTGCCGCTTAAGCTGCGAGGTGCGTTTATTACCGGCTCTACAGGTTAGATATTATAATTCTTAAATTTCTATCTTTTAGCCAGATTTTCAGTTAGTTTTTAGTTAGCGACCATCCCATTAGCTTCCCTTCATAGCTAATCCCCCTTCCGGTCCCCTTTTAATCCTATATCCTAATCCCTTTGGTTATAAGGTTAGGCCTTTGGGCCTATTCTGTTTTCTTTAACTTGTCAGTTTCATTTTTGTGTGACTGACTTAGCTTCTTTTTAAAGGGTGTGTGTGTGTGTGTGTGTGTGTGTGTGTGTGTGTGTGTGTGTGTGTGTGTGTGTGTGTGTGTGTGTGTGTGTGTGTGTGTGTGTGTGTGTGTGTGTGTGTGTGTGTGTGTGTGTGTGTGTGTGTGTGTGTGTGTGTATTTTTTGTACCTTTAGGATGTCTAAAGACACCAGGGTCTCAGGCTTCAAGAAGTGTGACTCGTGCTGTCAGAAAATGTCGCTGACAGATGGTCACACTTCTTGTGTTTATTGCCTGGGCCCTCTGCACCTGCAGGACTCTTGTTTGGTCTGTCATGCGTTCAGTCCAAGAGTCCTGCAGGAATGCAGAAATAAGTTAATTTTGAGGGGCTTGTTAAAGCCTGAAGGTTCCCCGACCAAGTCATCGTTGGGGAAGCCTTCGAAGCCATCTAAGCCGTCGGCTCCGAGTTCAGAGCCTTCGACTGGTGGTGCTCTGACTGCTGTTACATCGGCTCCGGCTGGAGCCGATGTTTCCAAGACACAGTCTTCCTCATCGGCTCCGGCTGGAGTTCACTTTCCTCAAATTCAGGCTTCTACATCGGCTCGAGCCAAAGCCGATGATTCTAGGACTTAGTCGGCGCCGATAGTGGTGTCGGCGCCATCTGCTAGCCGTAAACGGTCCAGGTCTCCGTCCTTGGAATCTGTTCACTCGGCTCCGAGGTCTCCCTTACTCTCGGAGCGGAGCCATCAAACCCATTCCTCCAGGTCTTCCAGGCTCTCCGACCATGACCTCGAGAGGGTGGTTAGTAGACTTCTAAAGTCTCAGGCACTAGCCCAAATGCTTCATAGCCCTTCTCAACAGACAGTGGTTATTCCCACCCCATCTTCAATTCCTCCTCCGACTCTTCCTCTGAGTTCGGAGCCGGAGCTTGTGGGAGCCGTGGCCGTCGGCACGTCGGAGCCGATACCTCACCTTTCGGCTCCGTCATCGGCTCCGGTCTCTTCCATGGTCACATCCTTGGAGGGATCTGGGCGCATGGACTTCCTCGTCAGCTCCGAAGGGGCGAGTGGCATTGGACCCTTGTCCGACCCCATTCTCCCTCTCGGGGCTTCGGCGCCGGTAAGTTCGGCCCCGACATCGGCTTCGGAGCCGTCCCTCTCGGTGCCGGGAGGGGTCCTTATCTCTTCGGAGTGGGGACCTTCTACCCTGCCTGATAGGGGTGCCTTCGAAGTCATGAGGAGCGTACTGGCCCCTGTGCCTGCTCCACGGTCGGCTCCCTCAGCTCCTCCCTCTGTAGTGCCTGCTGCGGTCTCTACCCACCCTCTCATTCCTGACTGTAGAGATCCAACGCCTCAGGTTTCCCCATTGGGAATATCCTCCTCTTCCGAGGTTTCCCCTGATCCATCAGGGGAACCCCCTCGGAAGAGGAAATGTAAGAGGAAACATGTGGACTCCCCTGAGTCCATTATATCGGATACCGACTTGGATGAGTCGGAAGGGTCCCCACGGTCCCCCTCTGAGGATGTCTCCTTTTCAGACATCCTTGAGATCCTGAAGCAGAGGGGGAACTGGTCTACCCTTAATCCTTCCGAGGACGAGTCGGTTTACCTAGAGGCGTTTGGCTCTCGCCCTTCCACCTCCTGCGTGTCTCCGCCCTTTGACCCCCTCATGCAAGTGGTGGCTCAAAAGGCGTGGATGGCCCCTGATACGATGGAACCTACTCCACGGAGGCCTTCAAAATTCATAACAGCCCCTTCGGACAAACAGTTTTTAGCCAAGGGTGTCTCGGTTGATGCCATGGTGGTGGCTGCAGCCACTACGAAGGAACTGGCTGATCCTTCAGTACCTGTCCATCCTCCTAACAAGGAGTCTAGGACTATGGATAGGTACGGCAAGCGGATGTTTTCTTCAGCAACTTTTGTCATGCGGTCGCTGAATTATCTGTGCCACTTCACCCACCTTCAAAGAGACATGCTCAAAGAAGTGGGTGAGGTCTTACAGGACCCAACAGCTGCGGGGTCTCAGGACAAAATAAACTCCCAGCTGGCAACCCTGAATTCCATTGTCAACTCCTCCATGTGGCTTATCTCCTATGCGGCCGATGGGGCGAGTAGGGCTGCAGGCACAGGCGTGGCCTTACGGCGTCACGCCTGGATGCGGCTTTGTAACTTTGCAGACCCCTTTAAGGCGTCCTTCACTAATTCCCCATTTGACGGTTCAGCTTTGTTTGGACCTCAGGTGAAGGATACTTTGACCCGATGCGAGCAAGAAGGCAAGACTCTCTCTGCCGTGGGAGTCCGTTTTTCCACCCCATCTAGACCATACCCTAAGGGTCAGAAGGGTGGGAAAATGTGGTTCCGCAAACCACAAGAGGTTGCGCCTGACGCAAGAGGTCAGTTCCCCTCTAGAGGCAGTGGGGGGGGGGACAATAACAGACACCGCCCTAGGGGCAGAGGAGGTCCGCAAAATCAGGGTAGCAGAGAGTCTCTTTCTGGCAAACTCTTCCAGCATCCCTGAGAAGCTGCCTGACTGTCCGCCTTCAGAGGCAGTCGGGGGTAGGTTATCACTATACCCAGAAGCCTGGCTTTCACTCACCCAAGACAAATGGGTACAGTCGATTATATCCGAGGGTTACAAAATCCCCTTTATCCACACCCCAACTCAGCCAAAAGGACCCCTCCCAAACGTTCCACCCAGTCTAAGGGAACAAGCAGTACTAGAAATATCAAAACTGCAAACAAAAAGAGCCATCCAGCCAGTCCCAGCAGACCAACAAGGATCCGGAATCTACTCCAAGTTCTTTTTGGTACCAAAAAAGAAAGGGGACTGGAGACCAATATTGGATCTCAGCAGACTAAACAAGTCTGTAAGAAGAACGAAGTTCCAGATGGTCATGCTACAGTCCATTCTACCCTTTCTGGGTCAGGACGATTGGATGTGCTCAGTAGACCTTCAGGATGCGTACTACCACATCAAGATGCACAGGCGCTCCAGGAGGTTTCTCCGCTTCCGGCTGGGAGCCAGTCACTATCAGTTCAGAGCCCTGCCCTTTGGTCTCACTACAGCCCCCCGAGTGTTCACCAAATGCATGGCAGCGGTTACGGCTCATCTGAGGCATCAAGGATTCCAGGTGTTTCCATACCTAGACGACTGGCTCCTCACTGCCACCACCAGGCATCAGCTTCTCCTCTCCAGAGATTACACCATTCATACTTGCAAAGGGCTAGGTATCTCCATAAATTTCAAAAGGTCTGCCTTGTCACCTTGTCAGTCTATTACCTTCATAGGTGCCACATTGGACACAGTTCGGCTCTCCGCAAAACTAACCGATCAAAGAGTTCTAGATATTCGCAGGCATGTTCACATCCTTCTTCAGAACAACAAAATCCAGACCAGGTTTGTCCTGAAGGTATTAGGTCTCATGGCGACAGCCATTACTCTACTTCCCCTAGCTCGCTTTCATATGTGCATCCTTCAGTGGATGCTTTTTTCTCAGTGGTCCTTTCAACAGCTTCCAATGTCACACAACATTTTAATAACCCTGTCTTGCAAGAAACACCTTTCTTGGTGGATGGTCTCCCCTCAAGTCCTTCAGGGCAGACCATTTGTTCCTTCTCCCCCGGTCACCACGGTGACAACGGATGCCTCCCTGATCGGGTGGTGGGGGGGGGGCATTTTCAGGGCAGGACGGTCCAGGGCACATGGCAACCTTTCGAATGCCACCTGCACATAAATGTCTTGGAGATGAGAGCAGTACTTTTAGTGTTGCAAGCCCTTCAGGACTCTCTTCCCATCGGGACTATTGCAGTTCATATGGACAATATGTCCGTAGTGTGGTACATCAACAAGCAGGGCGGAACCAAGTCCTATCCCTTATGTCGAGAGGCACTCAGACTATGGCAGTGGGCGATCTCCTCTCAGCTGTTTCTGATAACAACGCACATCCCCGGGAAGTCCAACATCATAGCAGACAGGTTGAGCAGAGCCATTCTCATGCCACATGAGTGGTCTCTCAAACAAGCAGTAGTGGAAGAAATTTTTCAGAAATGGGGTCGACCTTGCTGCGATCTTTTTGCAACACCTCAAAACAGCAAGTGCCACGACTTCTTCACTCTCTTCCCGGCCACCCCCCAGAGACGCTCTAGTCCACGATTGGCCCCGGGGACTTCTGTATGCCTTTCCCCCCTTTCCATTAATCACTCAATTGATTCAGAAAGCTACCGCCGTGAGAGCCACCATGATCCTCATTGCTCCTTACTGGCCTCGACAGATATGGTTTCCGTTCCTGCATCGTTACCTCTTGGGGCAGCCCTGGCATCTGGACCCAGTGCCAGATCTCTTGACCCATCAGTCGGGACAGCTGCACCACTCCCTCCAATCTCTCAACCTCACAGCTTGGTTGCTCCAATTCCAACCCTAGCCAGGCTTCCCCTTATTTCCCATTCTGTGCGTGACATACTTATAGCTTCCCTAAAGTCATCTACCAGAAGGATTTATGCCAGCAAGTGGAAACGTTTTTCCTTCTGGGCAGGAGCTAGAAATATGGATCCTTTTACTGCCCCTATCGAATCAGTCCTAGACTTCCTAGCCGAACTTTTTCACTCAGGGTCTTCTTCCTCCACCATCAGAGTACAGTTAGCGGCTATTTCAAACTTTCATGTAGGCTTTTCGGACTCCAACATCATGTCCCATAAGCTTTGTAAAACCTTTCTTAAAGGTATCTTTTTGCTTAAGCCCCCAATCAGAGACCCCCCCCCACCTCAGTGGGACTTAAATTTGGTTCTAACTTCCTTGATTCTTCCCCCCTTTGAACCTGCAGCTTCCTGCTCCTTGAAATTGCTATCTTGGAAGACTCTTTTTCTGGACGCCATAACATCTGCGAGAAGAGTTTCAGAACTTCATGCCCTTTGCATTCGTCCACCTTATCTAGTTTTCCATAAAGACAGTGTGTCCCTCAGGACTAACCCGTCCTTTTTACCCAAGGTTTCTTCTGAGGCGAACCTAAACCAGACTATTGATCTCCCAGTTTTCTTCCCCAACTACTCCAACAGAGTGGAACAAAAGCTGCATTTTCTGGACGTTCATCGTCAGCTCCGTTACTATCTGGATAGAACCAAGCAAGCTAGGAAATCTGAACAGTTCTTCCTATCCTATGCGGCAGGGAAGAAAGGCCTTCCAGTTTCCAAAGTAACCCTTTCTAGATGGCTGGCCTCTGTGATTACTTTCATCTATGACCTCAGACGCGAAAAGCTGCCGTCAAGGCCCAGGGCTCACTCAACTAGAGCATTAGCCACGTCAATAGCTTTTCAGGCTAGATTACCAATAGATTCCATTTGTGCGGCAGCCACATGGGCCCTTTCCTCATACCTTTATCTCTCATTACAAATTAGACATGGCCTCCCGAAGCCGGGCTAATTTTGGTTCCACCGTTCTCAAGAGTCTGTTCCGATGAGTCACCCAGGGTGAAGGTGCTAGGGACACGGTCCCATCCAGCAAGAATGAAGGCGAGATTGACAACTTAACATTGAGAAGTTATGTACCTACCATAACGTTCCATGTTAGTTGTCTTCTTCTCGCCTTCTTTCTTGCGTCCCACCCTCCATCCCCCTAGCCTGGACAGACCTAAGGATCCTTGGGGATCTTCTTCCTGCCTCAGTATTAACCCACTTTGGCTATCCTTACTAGTAGCTATAGGTCTAGGTTACTTACAAGTGAGGTTTCCTCTTCTCCTTATTTTGGAGATCAGAACTGCTATGGTTTCAGCTATCAAACGAGATCTGGGTAGTTAGCGCCTAGCATTGTGGGATATAGGGTAGCCTCGATCCGGTATAAATAGCTCTCGAGCTTTAGTATAGGTCGAGTCGGAGCCGAGGGTCGGCTCCGAACCCATCCAGCAAGAAAGAAGGCAAGAAGAAGACAACTAACATGGAACGTTATGGTAGGTACATAACTTCTCATTTCTAGGCATTGAGCTTGAGCCCATGGCTCTGGCACCAAGCATCTGTTTCTGTAAGGCCCTTTTGTAGAGTATCCACATCATTTAGGGATTCAATAATGGCTCATAGTTTGCAGTCATCTGCGAACTTTGTTAGCCAGAGTCCAGTAGTGTTGGCCTGTACTTCAGAGAAGTAGATGCCAAACAAGAGCGGTCCCAGGACTGAACCCTGACGTACTCCACTTGTCTGGAGCTAGATTTGGAGTCAGCTACTTTTACAGTGTGGGTTCTGTCAGTAAGCCAGTTGGCAACCCGTCGAGTGACGTAGGGATTAATACCCAGCTTAGTAAGTCTATCTATCTGGTTTCATTTCTATACCTGCTTGATGTCGATATGCTTGTTTCAAAACTTTCACTACATTTGGATCTTGTGAGGTCAGCAGATATGTGTGGCGTCCCACAATTACAGATCTATACATGTAATCAATTTCAGGGAGACCCATCCCTCCTTCATAACGGGGAATATATAATCTTGGTATACACTGATTTTTATAAATCATTTGGTGAGCATGAAGCATCCTTCTTATTTTAATAGCCAATCTATCCAACACTTTTTGGGGCCAGTCAATCACTCCAAAACTGTACGTTAGGACAGGAAGAACAAATTGATTTATGGCTTGGATCTTGTTCCTAGATGTCAATGCTGTTTTCAGGATTAATTTAAGTCTTCTAAAGTATTCCTTACTGAGCTTTATTCACATTTGTTCATGTTTTATTGCTGATCCTTCATTAATTCCCAAGTATTTATACACTCCCTCTTCTTCAAGTTTTTTTATATCACATTCTTTTCCCAAACTGATGTTTTCCTGATGCTGCAGTTTTCATTTTTAAAAGGTTGCTTTTGCACATTTATCCAGACCAAATGACATTCCAATATCATCTGAAAAATTTTGACAACCTGCAGCTGTGCTTTCATTTCCTCATCTGATGAACTATACAGTTTTAAATCACTGACAAAGAGAAGATGAGAAGTCATTGGACTTTGTTGTTTTCTAGAAGCCAAATTCTAGCCATGGTCTAAGCTGTTAATTAAATAGCTTAATGGATTAATGCAAGGCAGAATAAGAATGGTGACAGAGAGTCACCCAGGAAACCCCCCTTTGGATTTTTATCCCTGGGATAATAATCTGTCTTTTTATCATGGCTTAATTGCAAAGTGGTCTGCCACTGTTTCATGGTTACTGTAATGTAGTCAAATAGTGTACGGTGTATCTTATACATTTTTAAGCACTCTTTTATCCATGAATGTGGGATCCTATCAAATTCTTTTTTGTAGTCAATCCATGCCATACTTCGATTCTTCCCATTCTTACAGTTCTCCACTACAACTTTTTTAACAACAAATGATCCTTTATTCCATATGACTTTCTTTTATTGCCCTTTTGTTCTACTGCCCTAATTGAGTTTTCTTCTAAATGACTATAAACTCTGTCGGCATCAGTTCCCAAGTATAGTTTATATGTCATCGGAAGACAAGTTATCGGTCTATAATTTTTAGGATAGCTTGCAGGTTCACTCTTAAGTAAGAACATTGTTTTTCCTGTTGTTAACCAGTGCAGTGTGTGTTCGGGGTGCGCATATAAATAGATGTTAAGTTGTCTATCTTGCCTTCATTCTTGCTGGATGGGTTCGGAGCCGATCCTCGGCTCTGACTCGGCCACTCTAAAAGCTCGAGAGCTAATTCCACCGGCTCGAGGCTCCCCTATATCCCACAATGCTAGGCGGTAACTCCTCAGATCTCGTTTGCCGCTATAGCGATCGAGGTGCTTTTCAACCGGCTCGTCAGGTTAGTTTTAAAAACTAGTTGTTATCTTAGATAGACCCCCTTTTAAGTTAGTTTTCTTCATAATTTTATAAATTAAGTAATTTCCTTCCATTCCTAGTTCAATTTTTCCCCCTTTTTTTCCTAAACTCACTAGAGTTCTTCCCTTGGGCTTTAGGCCCAGTCCCTCCCTTCCTAGTAGTTGGAGTGACTGTGTTTTTGTAGGGATTTAATTTTTACTAAATTACTTATTATTTAATTTAAAATTTAATAAGTGTAATCGGTGTGTGTGTGTGTGTGTGTGTGAGTGTGTGGTTACACTTTTTTCTTCTTTAGACATGTCTAAGGAATCTAAGGTTTCAGGCTTTAAGAAGTGTGACTCGTGCTGTCAGATGTCTCTGACAGACGGTCACACTTCTTGTGTATACTGCCTGGGACCTTTGCACCTGCAGGACTCTTGTGCTGTTTGCCATGGCTTCAGCCCTAGAGTCCTGCAGGAGCGTAATAATAAGCTCATTCTAAGGGGCTTATTGAAGCCTGAGGGTCCCCCGACTCAATCCTTGGGGAAACCCTCAAAGCCTCCCAAACCTTCGGCTCCAGTCTCTGAATCGTCTTCTGGGGCTCCGAAGGCTGTTCGAACATCAGCTCCGGCCGGAGCCGATAACTCTCGAACTCATGTCCCTACTATTTCCTCGGCTCCGGCTGGAGCCGAGGAGGACATAGCTGAGTCGGCTCTGATCAAATTGTCGGAACCGACCTCTAGAAAAAGGTCCCGATCACCATCTATCGGCTCCGTTCATTCGGCTCCAGCATCACCATTGCTGTCTGAACGGAGCCATAGATCTCACTCCTCTAGGTCGTCGAGACTATCAGATCATGACCTTCAGAGGGTAGTGAGTCAACTTCTTAAGTCCGAGGCACTGGCCCAGATGCTTCAAAGTCCGACTCAACAGTCGAGGACTATTCCTATTACTCAGAATGTTCCTCCTCTGACTCCTTTGAGTTCGGAGCCGGGGCGGCTCGGACCCGAGACTGTGGTGGCGTTGGAACCGATACCGTTGTCTTCAGTGCCGTCGTCTGCTCCGATGTCTTCCTTGGAAGAATCTTGGCGCCGGACTTCCCTCATCGGCTCCGAGGGGGTGAGTGGCATCGGACCCTTGTCCGACCCCGCTCTCCCTCTCGGTGCTTCGGCGCTGGTTAGTTCGGCTCCGACATCGGCCTCGGAGCCATCACTGTCGGTGCCGGGGGAGGTTTTCAGCTTTTCGGAGCGGAGGCCTCTGGCTCTGCCTGACAGGGGTGCCTTCGAGGTCATGAGGAGCGTGTTAGAACCTGGTTCAACTCCACAGTCGGCTCCGTCTGCCCCTCCCTCCACGGTGCCTCCGGTGATTTCTGCTCACTCTCTCATCCCGGACCGTAGAGAGCCAGCTCCTCAAGTATCCCCAGTGGGGATCTCCTCCTCTTCCGAGGCCTCTCCTGACCCGGTAGGAGAGCCCCCTAGGAAGAGGCAGTGCAAGAGGAAGCACATTGACTTCCCTGAGTCTGTCACCTCTGACACTGATTTAGAGGATTCTGAAGGTTCCCCTCGTTCCCCCTCTGAAGATGTCTCCTTTGCAGACATCCTCGAAATCTTAAAACAGAGGGGGAATTGGCCAGCCCTCAACTCTTCAGAGGATGAATCGGTGTATCTTGAGGCGTTTGGCTCTCGCCCTTCCACCTCCTGGGTGTCCCCTCCCTTTGACCCCCTCATGCAAGTGGTGGCAAAGAAGGCCTGGACGGCTCCTGACTCAGTAGAACCCACCCCCAAGAGACCATCAAAATTTATCACTGCCCCTAAGGACAAAGAATTTTTAACCAAAGGCGTCTCTGTTGATGCTATGGTGGTGGCTGCGGCCACCAAGAAGGAGTTAGCTGATCCTTCGGTGCCTGTTCATCCTCCTAACAAGGAGTCTAGGTGTATGGACAGGTATGGGAAGTGGATGTTCTCGTCAGCGACTTTTACTATGCGCTCGCTGAATTACCTGTGTCATTTCACTCGTCTTCAGAGGGATTTGCTCAAGGAAGCGAGCGAAATGTTAAAGGACCCAACAGCTGCGGGTTTTCAGGATAGGATGAACTCTCAGCTGGCGACCCTTAATTCTATAACTAACTCCTCCATGCGCCTCCTTTCATATGCGGCGGATGGAGCGAGTAGAGCGGCAGGTACAGGTGTGGCCTTGCGTCGGCACACCTGGATGCGGACCCTTTCAAGGCGTCCTTCACTAACTCCCCTTTTGATGGATCATCCCACTTTGGTGGAAACCCTGACTAGGTGCGAGACTGATGGCAAAACTCTCTCTGCCGTCGAAGTCCATTTTTCTGCTCCTTCTAGGCCTTACCCCAAAGGCCAGAAGGGGGGGAAGATGTGGTTCCGCAAACAATCTCAGGGAGATTTGCCTGACGCACAGAGTCGATTCCCCTCTAGAGGCAGAGGGGGGAACAATAATGGTAGACGCCATCCTAGAGGCAGAGGGGGCCCGCAGAATCAGGGCAGTCGAGAAACCTTTTCCGACAAGCCTTTTCAGCATCCCTGAGGTGTTGCCCGACTGTCCACCTTCGGAGGCAGTCGGGGGAAGATTATCTCTGTACCCAGAAGCCTGGCTATCCCTAACTCAAGACAAGTGGGTACAGCCTATCATTTCCGAAAGCTACAGAATCCCATTCCTTTTCATTCCAAAGCAATCCAAAAAATCCCTTCCAGACGTTCCACCCAGTCAAAGGGAGCAAGCAGCACTAGAAATTTCAAAGCTGCTTGCAAAAAGAGCCATTCAACCAGTTCCAGCAGACCAACAAGGATCCGGAATCTACTCCAAATTCTTTTTGGTTCCAAAGAAAACAGGGGACTGGAGACCCATTTTGGATCTCAGCAACTTGAACAAGTTTGTCAAGAAAACAAAGTTCAGTATGGTCACGCTGCAGTCCATTCTACCCCTTTTGGGGCGGGACAACTGGATGTGCTCAATAGATCTCCAGGATGCATACTATCACATCAAAATGAGTCGACGCTCCAGGAGATTCCTCTGCTTCAGGCTGGGAACCAGTCATTTCCAATTCAGGGCCCTGCCCTTTGGACTCACTACAGCCCCCCGAGTGTTTACCAAATGCATGGCAGTGGTCGCCTCTCATCTGAGACGACAAGGATTCCAGGTGTTTCCGTATTTAGAAGACTGGCTCCTTACAGCCCCCACCAAGCATCTTTTGCTTCTTGCCAGAGACTACACTTTTCTCACATGTCAAACACTAGGCATTTCAATAAATTACGAAAAGTCTGTCTTGTCGCCTTGTCGTGTTATTACCTTCATAGGCGCAAATCTAGACACAGTCAACATGTCAGCCAGACTCACAGAGCAGAGAATAGCAGACATACACAAACAGGTCTCTCTTGTCTTGCAGAGCAATAAAGTCAAAGCCAGATTGATCCTGAAGGTTTTAGGGATTATGGCGGTGGCCATCCCTCTTCTACCATTAGCTCGCTTCCATATGAGAATCTTGCAATGGATGCTCTTCACACAATGGTCTTTCCAACGACTTCCAATGTCCCATCCTATTCGGATAACACAATCGTGCAAGAATCATCTCTCTTGGTGGATCACATCTCCCCAGCTCTTCCTAGGGAGACCTTTCATCCCTCCTCCTCCGGGTGCTACAGTGACAACGGACGCCTCCCTGATCGGGTGGGGGGGGGGCATTACCAGGGCAGGATGGTCCAGGGCATGTGGCAACCTTTTGAGTGCCACTTGCACATAAATTTCCTATAGATGAGAGCAGTGCTTCTAGCGTTGCAAGCCTTACAAGACTCTCTTCCCAAGGAAACTATAGCAATTCAGACAGACAATATGTCTGTAGTGTGGTACATCAACAAACAAGGTGGAACCAGATCTTACCCCTTATGTCGAGAGGCACTCAGACTGTGGCAATGGGCGATTTCTTCTCAGCGGTTTCTGTTAGCAACGCACATTCCCGGGAAGTCCAATGTGATTGCAGACAAATTGAGCAGAGCTATTCTCATGCCTCACGAGTGGTCTCTGAAGAATTCAGTGTTGGAGAAAGTTTTTCGAAAGTGGGGCCGGCCTTGCTGCGACCTTTTTGCTACTCCCCAAAACAGCAAGTGCGACGACTTCTTCACCCTCTTTCCCCAACCAGGCCACCCCAACAGAGACGCTCTAGTACACGATTGGCCCCGGGGACTTCTGTATGCTTTTCCTCCCTTCCCACTGATATCTCAGCTAATACAGAAAGCCATCGCTCAGAAAGCTTCCATGATCCTCATTGCCCCTTACTGGCCTCGACAGGTTTGGCTCCCATTTCTCCACTGTTATCTGTTGGAGCAACCTTGGCATCTGGACCCAGTTCCAGACCTCTTGACCCATCAGTCGGGTCAGTTGCACCACTCCCTCCCTTCTCTGAACCTCACAGCATGGTTCCTCCAATTCCAACTCTAGCCAGGCTTCCTCTAATATCTCACTCAGTTCGAGATATTTTGATAGCCTGTCATAAATCTTCCACTCAGAAGATTTATCATAGTAAGTGGAAACGTTTTTCCTGTTGGGCGCAGTCAAAGAATATAGATCCTTTCACTGCTTCCATTCAATCAGTTTTAGACTTCTAGCCGAACTTTTCCACTCAGGTTCGTCTCCGTCTACCATCAAAGTTCAATTGGCAGCAATATCGAACTTTCATGTTGGAGTCTCAGAGTCCTCCATTATGTCTTACAAACTCTGCAAAGCCTTTTTAAAGGGAGTTTTTCTCCTCAAACCACCTATCAGGGATCCTCTTCCTCAATGGGATCTCAACTTGGCTCTAGCGTCCTTAATTCTCCCCCCCTTTGAACCTGCGGCTTCATGTTCAATGAAGTTACTATCTTGGAAAACACTCTTTTTAGTAGCTATCACTTCAGCTAGAAGAGTCTCTGAACTCCATGCTCTGTGTAGTCGACCCCCTTATCTTTTGTTTCATAAGGATAGGGTGTCCTTACGTACTAACCCGTCCTTTTTGCCTAAGGTAGCTTCAATGGCAAATTTGAATCAAACCATTGATCTTCCTGTGTTCTTCCCTAATTATTCGAACAGGTCAGAACAAAAATTACATTGCTTAGACATTCATCGCCAACTTAGGTACTATTTAGACAGGACCAAACAATTCAGGAAGTCTGATCAACTGTTTGTTTCTTATGCAGAAGGTAGAATGGGCCTTCCAGTTTCTAAAGTTTCTCTCTCTTGATGGCTTACTTCATTGATTACCCTTGTGTATGAGATCAGACATCAACAGTTGCCATCCAAACCCAGGGCTCATTCAACTAGAGCTTTAGCCACATCTATAGCTTTCCAAGATAGACTGCCTATTGATTCGATTTGTTCTGCAGCTACTTGGGCTTCTCCCCATACCTTCATTTCTCATTATAAGTTGGACTTGGCCTCTAGGGACCGAGCCAACTTTGGTTCCACTGTACTCAAGAGTCTGTTGCGATAGGCCACCCGGGACAAGGTGCTAGGGACGCGGTCCCATCCAGCAAGAATGAAGCCGAGATAGACAACTTAACATTTAGAAGTTATGTACCTACCATAACGTTCCATGTTAGTTGTCTTCTTCTCGCCTTCTTTCTTGCGTCCCACCCTCCTTCCCCCTAGCCTGGACAGACCTAGAGGAGTTTGTTTTGTTCCTTTTATGGAATTTCCTTGCTGGGCTTAGCTTTCAAATGAGATCTGAGGAGTTACCGCCTAGCATTGTGGGATATAGGGGAGCCTCGAGCCGGTGGAATTAGCTCTCGAGCTTTTAGAGTGGCCGAGTTGGAGCCGAGGATCGGCTCCGAACCCATCCAGCAAGAAAGAAGGCGAGAAGAAGACAACTAACATGGAACGTTATGGTAGGTACATAACTTCTAATTTTTACTCATGGCTAGATCCTCGTGCAAAGAAGTTAATACTTTAAGCCAAAAGTTTGGTACTGCATCTGGGCCTGGGGTTTTCACTGGCAAGACTACACATGAGACTCCTACAGTGGCTTTTAGTAATGCAGTGGTCTTTTTAAATTTCTCCAAGTCTTTTGGGTTTCTAATACCATGATGGGAATGGACCCCTAAGTCAAAGTACGATTAAAGTTCATGAAATTGTATTGTTTCACTCTTTGATGTTAGCCAAAAGTGCTAATGCAGTGGTCCCCTTTGACTCATCCTATGTCCTTTCAAATCAGGATAACAAATCGGTGCAAACAAGATTTAATTTGGTGGATGAAGCCGAAAGAGCACCTATGGAGTCGTCCTTTCTCCCCCTCTCAGCCCAGAGGTATAGTGACCATGGACGCCTGCCTGATTGGGTGGGGGGACCTTTCCAGTGAAGGACAGTCCAAGGCACTTGGTCACCCTTGGAGGCCAACCTATATATCAGTGTTCTAGATCTGAGGGCGGTGCTTCTATCATTGCAAGCATTTCAACCTGTTCTCCCTTCAGGAATGATTGCCATCCAGTCCGACAACATGTCAGTAGTGTGGTACATCATCAAATAAGGAGGAACCAAGTCCTAACCCATTGTGTCAAGAGACCATGAGAATTTGGCAATGGGTGATAGCTTCCAACTGCTTTCTGATAGCAATACACATTCCTGGGGATTCCAACATAATTGCAGACAAATTGAGCAGATGCATTCTCCTGCCTCATGAGTGGTCCCTCAATCCTGTCATAGTGCCGGAGGTTTCCAGTCGCTGGGGCCAGCCTTGCTGCAATCTGTTTGCGTCCCCCGCAAATCACAAATGTAGCAACTACTGTGCCCTAATTTCCCCACAGGGGGAGTCCCCAAGGGACACTGTTTTGCACGATTGGCCCATGGGACTTCTTTATGCTTACCCTCCCCTTCCTCTGATCCCAGAATTATTAATGAAGGCTTTTCAGTTGAAAAGCAGAGTAATCCTCATCCCACTCTACTAGCCCCAACAAATTTGGTTTCCCTCTCTTTGGCCTCATCTAGTAGATCAACCATGGATTCTGGATGCAATTCCAGAACTGCTGTTACACCCGCAGGGGTTGATACATCCAAACATATCGAGACTCAAGCTGACAGCTTGGTTCCTCCACTTCCAGTAATTGCCAGGCAAAGTAATCTAGCCTCCCCTGTCCGCCACATTCTTCTGGCTTCCCATAAACCATCCACCAGAAAACTTTAAGCAAGTGGAAAAGAGTCATAATTTGGTCTCATAGAAAGGGAGTGAACCCCTTTTCAGCTCCTCTTTCTATGGTGCTAGATTACTTATCTAATCTCCTTCATTCAGGAGCTGCAGCTTCATCTGTTCGAGTACACATGGCGGCAATCTCCATTTTCCAAAATGGTTCAAGGACTCTTCCTTGATTTCACACCACCTCTGTAAAACCTTTCTGAAAGGTGATACACACATTAGGCCTCCCTTCAAACAGCCGATCGAGACCTGGAGTTTGACATTAGTTCTGTAGTCCTTGACTCATCCTCCCTTTGTATCTGCTGCCAATTGCAATCTGAAATTCTTATTCTGGAAGACTTTGTTCTTGGTGGCCATTACCTCAGCAAGATGAATTTCTGAGTTGCAAGCTTTGTGCATAAAATGTCCTTACATAGTGTTCCATAAGGGCAGAGTATCACTCCGGACAAACCCTTCCTTTTTACCCAAAGTTATTTCTGACTTGGCTGTTACTCAAACAATCAGTCTTATCAGTTTTCTTCCCAAATTTTTATAACAAAGGAGAATATTCACTACATTTGCTTGATGTGCATTGACAATTGCATTTTTTATCTTGACAGAACAAAGTCTTTACGAAAATCTGACCAGTTATTTGTATCATTCTCAGGACCAAGATTGGGGAGACCTGTTTGCAAAGTTACTTTGTCTAAATGGTTGAGAGATTGCATTTGCTTCATTTATCAATGAAACAAAGCTGCCCTACCACCTAAAGTCAAAGCACATTCAACCAGATCAGTCTCAACATCCGTTGCTTTCCATGCAAGAGCTTCTATTGATGACATTTATGCAACAGCAACATGGTCTACCCCTCATACCTTTATCACTCATTACAAATTGGATATGGACTCCAGGGGGAGAGTTTCCTTTTGTTCAATGGTACTCCAGAATATTCTTCCATAGGGCCTCCCAGGAAACAAAGTAGCTAGGGACTCTGTCCCATCAGTAAGAAATTAATGAAGATTAACATCAGATAAAGAAGTTATGTTCTTGCCGTAACATTCCATCTGTTTTGTTGATCTTCGTTCATTCATTACAACCCACCCGCCATCCCCCTTCGAAAGACTCCTGGAGGTTCGGATATGGTCCTAGCCTATGATAAGAAAGTTGCTCAGATAAAGCCGAGGACGGAACCAACACCCATCAGTAATGAAGGAATGAATATCAACAACACAGATGGAACATTATGGTAAGAACATAACTTCTTTTTTACCATTGTTGGTAGTTATTTAACTTTTCCTCCTATCCATTGTTACAAAAAAAACTTGTTTTTTTTTGTCATCCTGTTTTTGTTCTTGTTTCTGGTTGCTGTGCTGTTACTAGAAGGGATTATGGCAGACAAACCTTTGGGTTTTAAGAAGTGTAGTATATGTGGGCACAAGATACCCCTATCTGATGCTTACTCATTGTGTGCCTACTGCTGAATATTTGAGCTGTTTGGTTAGCTGCTATGTACCTACATCAACTGTATTACAAGCTGCAATAAGTACAAACTTGCAGTGTTAAAAGATAGTACTGCATTTTATTTTTCTGTTTATTTGTTTAATTGAATATTGTGTTAAAGATAGTACTGCATTTTATTTTTCTGTTTATTTATTTGCATCACTGAATATTGTGATCTCTCTGTCTCTCTGCAGTAAGTCGGGGTTATTGTTCTCACTTCATTGATATTCGGTGTTGAACTCTTAGCCTAGAAGGTTTCTATGTGCTTATAAGTTTTAGTCACTTATCTGTGAATTTATTTCTGATGAATATTTGAACTGTTTGGTTAGCTGCTATATACCTACACCAACTGTATTACAAGCTGAGATAAGAACAAACTTGCAATGTTAAAAGATAGTAATGCATTTTATTTTTCTGTTTATGTATGTGTTTAATTGAATATTGTGTTAAAGATAGTACTGCATTTTATTTTTCTATTTATTTGTTTCACTGAATATTGTGATCTGTCTGCAGTTAAGTAGTGGTTATTGTTCTCACTTCATTGATATTCGGTGTTGAACTCTTAGCCTAGAGCATTTCTCTGTGCTTATAAGTCTTAGTCATTTATCTGTGAATTTATTTCTGCTGAATATTTCAGATGTTTGGTTAGCTGCTATATAACTACATCAACTGTATTACAAGCTGACATAAGTACAAACTTGCAGTGTTAAAAGATAGTACTGCATTTTATTTTTCTGTTTATTTGCTTCACTGAATATTGTAATCTCTCTTTCTGTCTGCATCCCGCCCTCTACTCCCTGTTCTTGTTGTGGTATTAATCTTGGTGGCTTTGGAATTGCTCGCCCCTACTGTAAATTTGTGTTTGAACACTCCTCCTGGGTCCATCTCATTTGCTCACTCAACCGAGTACAGTCAAATCATATTTTGATTTTAGACACTCCTACCACTCCCATCTGTTCAGCTCTATCCCACCTTAATCCCAGTCTAGTGTCATTAGCTCATTTTACCTACTACAGAGACAACACTTGAGTAGGCCAACCCACTTAGGTCCTTAACCTTGAATTATCTTCTATTTCTCCTTTGTCCATTTCCACTTTATTATGTGTTCTGACTGAGTGTGCTTCTGAGCTGATAAGTATATTTTTTGGCACTTTTTAACTGTTCAGAATTTAATTAAACAATAATTGAATACAGTTCAGAATACAGTTTGAATAAATTGCTTTAATATTGTTATGCACTCAAGTGTGCTAGCTTGCACTGCACTTGAATTGTTTTTAGTGGTGTTTTAGCTGCTTTTCTATAACAACAACAAAAAAAATTAAATAAATAATGCTAAGCTTGTTTCCTGCTTTTCCTGTAACTTATCTAGTCTAGGTACAGATTTGCTGTATCCAGGATTGTTTGTAAGCTTCTGAGCCCCCCAAGCCTTTCTGTGTTGGAGGGAAGCAGCTCATCAGTGGGAGTGGTAAGCACTAGGTCACCTATCTACCACAAGAGTGGTTCCTGGCCCAGAAATTGTAGTTTATTGCCCGTTTGGGCAGATTTTCCATCTCTTTCAACTTTCTGGTCTAAAAGCCCACATATGCGCTTGTTTCCTGCCTTTCCTGTAGCTAGTCTAGTCCAGATACAGTTTTGCTGTCTCCAGGACTGTTTGTAAGTTTCTAAGTCCCCAAAGCCTTTCTGTGTTGGAGGGAAGCCTTCAAGCTTATCAGTGGGAGTGGTAAGCATTGGGTAGCCTATCTACCACAAGAGGAATGGTTTCTGGCCCAGAATTTGTAGTATATTGGCCGTTTGGGTAGTTTTTCCATCTCTTTCAACTTTCTGGTTTAAAAGCCAGTGTTGCACTTGTTTCCTGTCTTTCCTGTAACTAGTCTAGTCCAGATACAGATTTGCTGTATCTAGAACTGTTTGTAAGCTTTTGAGAGGTGCCAAAGTCTACTCTTCAATTTTTTTCCCTTAGATTTGCTAGTTCTCACCTCTCCTGCACTTTTACTAGCTTATTAGTCTAGCACTTTACTATACTTGACTTCTGGTAGCAATTATTGTAGCACACAAAAGTACTGCCACCACTAAACATTCTGCATGGAAACAGCTCCAGTTCTTATTATTAATACCCACCCCTCCATGCATGTCTAAAGGTCAGTTCCCTGTGCTTTCTCCTATTAACCTGGTGAACTTGGGCATCCTGAGGCAATGTAGCAACTGCCTCATGTACACCGACAACCCTCTTCTCTTACCTCCCAACACTCAGACATGTGAGAAATGCACTTATATATCCAAAATTGAAAGCCATGCACTCTCCAACCAAGACCAGAATAGCTGGTCAAGAGGAGAAGGTCAACACTTGTACCACAACACATGGAACACATAGCGCCCCAGAGCACACACCAGCACTGCCTTCACATAAAAAACACAAACCGCACACCTACCTTCACTGAGGGTCTCAATAAAAATCTACCCAAACAGCAGAGACCGCCAAGGCAGAAACGCACTCAACCACCACAACAAAACACTAATCACAAGACACATAACTCTCCTAAACAGTGTGCCACTCAACCAAAGCCCATAAGGCAAAACAGCATGCACAGCACACTAGGAATAGGTGACTCGATAGTGAGGCACACTGATGTCCCACTCTCTAGGTTGAATAAAGAGAAAGTAACAGTCAACTGCCTATCAGGTGCCAGGATTCACCACATAATGCATGCATTCAGGTCCCTCAGCAACAGGTACAAATATGACTGCAAACAAATGCAATCTGAGGGTCATGCTGCTCAATGTTAGAAGTCTAAATCTCAAAATGCACTCACTCAAAGCACTCCTTAAAATGGAGAACATCAACATTTGTTCTGTAACAGAGACCTGGTTCAAGGCAGCAGAAAGCACACCTGCACTACCAGGGTATAACTCATTCCACACCTTTCGGCGCCAGATCTTGGACCAAAGCTCCAAAGACAGTGGTGTTTCCATATTCATAAAGGATGTGCACACCTCCAGACTGGTAGCCCAACATAATACATCAGAGATACTTCAGGTGCAGCTAACATTGGGTAAGACAGCAGTTCAGGTCGTAGCCTGTTATAGGTCCCCAACCATGTCCCAAGACACTCACTCCATGTTCCTAAGCACCCTGGAGAATATTATGGTCCAACCGAACACTCTCATACTGGGTGACTTCAACTACCCCCCATTAACTGGGAAAACTACTCATGTACCAATACACTTGGCCAATCTTTCCTGGAATTCATTAATTCTAATGCTCTGGACCAGCTCGTTCTTTCCTCCACTTGAGGTAGCAACATCCTTGACCTGGTCATTACTAACATGGGCAACCGTTGCTCTACAACAATAGTCAGCTCCTCTCTGGTTAGATCCGACCACAAACTAATCACCTTGGAAATCCACATCCCTCCCACCCCTCGCAAAGGTAACCACCATGAAAAACTTCTCCGAAGCTAACTTTGGGCTCCTAAGAACAGAGGTGGCTAACTTCATGGCACCCATGCAAGTGGAGAATAGTTGCATGACCGTCGAATCATACACCAGTGCACTGTACGAACGTGTACACAAATGCATGGATCTTACCATACCCTATAGAACCAAGATGCTCTCCTCCAAAAAAAGGAAGCCAATCTGATGGTCCCCTGCCATAAACAAACTCTACAACAGAAAGAGGAAACTGATGTGGAATAAGTTAGTCCCAAGACTGGAAAAACTCCCTTATCTTACTCAACAAAAAGTTGAGATCCCTCATCTAATCCTCTAAAGCTAGCTATGAAAACAGAATTGCAGCAGATAGTAAAGACAACCACAAGGCCTTCTATAGTTATGTAAAGAATCTCCACGGCAATACCCAGATTTGCTCTGAGCTACTGCACAATGGTACCTCCTATACTGAGCCAACAGATATTGCCAATATACTGGCCAACTAATTAAGTGCCAACTTTATCCCCCCAAAGGACCAATCACAATACCAGTAGATTGCCAGGCACCCAGTATTACTGCTGCACAGGTTAAAACAGCACTGTCCAAGGCCAAGAATGCAGCTTCTGTGGGACCTGACAATATCCCTGGCTGTTTTCTACATGAACTACAGAGTGAACTGGCACCTCACCTATGTGCCCTGTTCAATCACAGCCTCACCTCAGGCTTTATTCCTACCGAATGGTGCTCTGCTGTAGTCATCCCTCTCCACAAAGGAGGAGCGACTACAGACCCTGGGAACTATCGCCCCATTAGCCTGACGAGTCTAATATGCAAAGCTATGGAACGCATCATCATGGAACTAATAAACAAGGATATAGGGAATCTCCAAACTCTGGTTCCCACACAGTTTGATTTTGTGAAAGGTAGATCATGCCTGCTCAACTTGGCCGACTTCTTTGAGTCAGTCACCAAAGTTGAGGACGAAGGCAAGGTGGTTCATACAGCCTACCTTGATCTGGCCAAGGCCTTTGATACCATCCCCCACTCAGGAATCATAGAAAAACTCACTAAGCTAGGCATCATCCCCTATATCACTAGGTGGGTTGCAAACTGGCTCACAGCTAGAACCCACAGTGTGAAAATAGCTGACTCCAAGTCAGACTGCCAACCAGTCACGAGTGGAGTCCCACAGGGATCGGTCCTCGGTCCTCTCCTGTTTGGTGTCTACTTCTCAGAAGTCCAGGCCAACATGAAGGGACTCTGGCTAACAAAGTTTGCAGACAATTGCAAGTTGGGAGCCATTATTAACTCTCCAAGTGATGCTGACATCCTACAGAAAGGCCTCACTGTGACCAGTGACTGGTCTCAGAACCATGGCCTTAAGCTCAATGCCAAAAATTGTGTCATCATCCCCTTTGGGAAAAACCCATTTCCCATGAACTACCACATCGATGGTAGTCCACTGAACACAGAAGGAGTTATAAGAGATCTGGGAACACAGGTTGACAGCAACCTCTGTTTCCGAGTGGCACATCTCATTACTAAGGATTTTGCATCCAGGAAGAAAGAGGTCATTGTCTGCCTCTACTCTTCCCTCATTAGGCCAGTCATCGAGTACAATCCCCCATTTGGCATGTACCTCACAAGACACCTGCAACAACTGGTGAGGCCGCAAAAGTACCTCACAAAGGGGATCCTAGGCCTTAAACACTTGTCCTATATGGACAGACACAAAAAGCTCCAACTATTCTCTCTCTCATATCGCCTACTTAGAGGCGATCTCTGCTTGACTTACAAAGTCATGTCTGACCCAGCTGTGTTAGAAATTCTACATCTAAAGAAATCCCAATCTCTCCGCACCACACACTCCAGAGACCTCAACCTCATTGCCACAATCAACAGAATGTGCTGGAGGGACAGGTTCATAACCCAGAGATTGCCCATGCTATGGAATAGACTTCCCATACATGTCAAACAGAGCACCTCACTGGCCCTCTTCAAGAGACATCTAGATGAGTGGATGGGAAATAGAAAATTCCCCCCAGGGATCACTCCAGTGGCTCTACTCGACAGAGGCACTGGAAGCTAAGGTCAGGTGGCATGGTGCCAGGGTAATCCTATGGGCTAGGCTTGTAAAGGCTCCATGGCCATTAGCCTAGTCCACACCTATGAACCTACTGTTTAGTACCTGAGCATTTACAGGCTAAGTGCTCTATTTGTAAATCTTTCACTCTGAGAGCCCTTGTAGATCGAAAGAATAAATTGATACCTATAGCCTTTGGAGAACACTATCAGGAACTTAGTCCTCCAAATCTTACAGAAAGGAGGCAAAAAAAGAGGCCTTCAGAGCAAACTGGTTTGTCTCAGTCTTCTTCGGATCCAACCTCAGAGCCGAGAAAGATGACGAGGAAATCTTCAGATAAGACACACCACAAGTCATTGGATCCTACCATTTCAGACACCAGGTCTGCCTCTTCGGATCCTACTCCCTCAGAGCTGAAACCACTACCCATAACCAGGTATGCATCATCTCTGGATCCAGTCCCATTGCCCTTCCTGGAAAGACATTGATCTGATGTGGTCAATTTTCATTTTATCCTCACATATGGGTTCTGCTCCAGTCCCTCAGATCCAACTTGGCCATTGCAATAGCTTCTGGCAACCAAAAAGCTCTTGAGCACTGTATCCAACATGCCTGTCCCCTATTCCCCTCTCCTGTACTGCAGTACATCTTTATCTATATTTCTAACTCCAATCTCCAAAAAAAAAGTTTCTCTTTCTTGGTAGTTTCTGTTAGGATTATAGCAGAGAAATTGGATAAGCTGGCTGGCTTTAAAAAAATGTTCCAAGTGTGGTCACAAAATACCTTTGAGTGAATTGCACAGCTTCTGTGTATATTGTCTGGGCCCACTTCATTTACAGCAGGAATGTGACATTTGCAATGTGTTCAACCACCAGGCCCTTGTTGAATACCAAAAGAAATTATTCCTTAAAGGTATGTTGCCTTCCTCATTTGGGGAGGCCATTTCTGGCTCTGATAAAGAACAAAAAAAAGAAACATTGTTCTAAGTCTGAACAGTCTAGCCCAGTTTCCTCCCTAACCTCCAGAAGTTCGAACAAGGGAAGGAAAAGGCCTTCTGCTCTGAATTTGCCATTGGAACCTTCAACAAAAGTAACTAAACTGTCTGATCCTAAGACCTTTTCATATCCTACAACTTCTAGGACTTCCCCATCGGATGTGACCTCTTTGGATCCAAGCCTCTCCATTCCATAGGATAGGTCAGATCTGTTGATGTTGATCCTTTGGGGAGCCCTTTTAAGCATATTCATTCTTTACCTAGGACTCGGTAGTCTCCTTCTGTTGAATCAGTACCATCCAGAGTAGCATCTCCTTTCCTGGAGAGACCGAAGTTGCCTTTGGCATTGTCAACTCGCTCAACCAGAAGTTTCACAGAAGATGAAGTGGAAAAGATGGTCAAGAAGGTCCTCTAGGTGCAAGGCTTTTGCAAGGCCCCCTTCAGCTCCTACCCCAAGGGTCAGGAGTTTCAAATCTCATCTTCCCGTCTTCAGATTCCTCCTCCGACTTCTCTGGATGTTTCAGTGCCTTTGGATCTGATCCATCTAGTATTGTCTACATTGGAGCCAAGGGCTTTTCCTTCCTCGGCTCAGACCTCTGTTTTGAGTTCCTTTGGCCAGTTGGAGCCGGGGAGCTCTTGGGATCATGGTAGCCAGGCCAGGTCCAAGATGGTGGGGTCAACTCCAAAGTTTTTGGAGCCATCCTATCTCTTGAAGCCTTGGCTCAGATCAGTTTGGCCCCGGCTTCGGCCTCAGGAATGCTGTCCTCTGGATTTCAGGGTGCCCAGATCCATAGGCATGAGCTTTCAGATCAGGGATCCTTCACTTCTTGGGGTCAGCCAACTTTTGAGGCTTTGCAGAGGGCTGTGTCTGCCTCGACAGCACAGACAGTATCTCCCCCTTTGGATCCACAGCCTTCTGCCTTGCAGATCCCACACCCAGTGTCTTGACCAGGCTTCCCACAGGGGCAGCAGGTCCAGAAGCTCTGGGCTACCCATGAGGGTTCCCTGTTCTTTTCCGATACCTCCCCAGAACTCCCTGTGGAGGAGGTTCCTTAGAAGAAGAAGTGTAAGAGGAAGCACCTAGACTCCACTGAAAAGTCCATCAACAAAGATACTGACCTCAAGGAAGGGGAGGGATCCCCACGGTCACCTCCAGATGATTCCTTTAGGGACATGCTAGAGATCTTGAAACAGAGAGGTGGCTGGAAGCCCAGCAATCCCTCACTGGAGGAGCCATTTTACCCAGTGTCTTTTGGATCCCAACCATCTACCTTCTGGGTGACCTCGTTTGCCATCAAGTTCATCGAGTTGATCTCTCGGCAGGCATGAGAGGCTCCAGATTCCATTGTACCTATCCACCGGAGAGCAAATAAAATAATAACATCACCAGAAGACAAGAAAATTTTGGTCGAAAGGTGTTCCTGTAGATGCCATCCACCACAAAAAATAGAAATTGCAGATGCTACTATTCATCCTCCTAATAAGGATTTCGTGATGATGGATAAACAAGGGAAGCCTGTTTTCTGTTCAGTGACCTTTGCCATGAGGTCCCTGAGTTATCTTTTCCATTTTACCAGATTGCAGAGGGATCTGATCAAGAAAGCTGTCAGATACTCCCTCTCAGGAGCTGTGTCTGAAGAGGTACAAGATTCAGTTACCTCCCAGCTAGACACCCTGCATGCTATCTCAAACTCCTCCATGAGGCTTATTTTGCAGCCAAAGGGGCAAGTAGAGCTGCATGTTCAGGAATCTCTATGAAGAGGTAGGCCTGGATGCGCTTGTATGACTTTGCTGAGCCCTTTAAATCTTTGTTTGACAATATTTGGTCCAAAAGTCAGAGGTATGCTGTCCAGGTGTGAGAAAGATGGGAAGACCCTTTTTGCTGTGGATGTTCGTTTTCTCCACTCCCCAGAGGCTACATTCAAAAAATCAGAGGAGCAGTGGAAAGATGTAGTCACAACGTCTTTTCCTCAGGAAGGTGGTGAAAGTTACCCCAGGGTCTGAGGGGGAACAGTGATGGAAGACACCGCCCCTGGGGAGAGGGGCTCAGCATCATCAAAGGTCCAGAGATACGTTCTTTGGGAAACACTTCCAGCGCTCCTGAATGGAGGCCAGATTGCTGTTCTGTAGAGGCAATTGAGGGTTGTCTATCCCTGCATCTGAGAGCCTGGCTTAACATAGCAAACAAACAGGTGCAGAGGATAATATCCAGAGGATACTATATACCCTTTTCCTGTCCACCGCCCAAAACAAAAAAAAACTCCCCGATGTTCCACCCAGTCAGATGAAGCAAGCAACTATTCAGATACAAAATCTGCTAGAAAAAAAGAGTCATCTAAGAAGTCCAGCCAGACCAGAGAGGATTTGGTACTTACTCAAGGTTCTTTTTGGTACCAAAAACAACAGGGGACTGGAAACCAATTTTGAATCTCAGCAGATTGAATAAATCAGTTCAGCGGAGCAAGTTCCAGATGGTCACAGTTCAGTCCATTCTTCCATTCTTGGAAACGGATGATTGGATGTGCTCAATAGACTTTCAGGATCTGTACTACCATATAAAGATGGACAGGTGATCCAGAAGTCATTTATGCTTCCAGCTGGGACCCAGTCACTATCAGTTCAGAGTACTGCCATTTGATCTCACTACAGCCCAGAGTGTTCACCAAGTGTATGGTGGTAGTAGTAGTAGTAGTAGCTCATTTGAGACAGCAAGGATCCCGAGCGTTTCCATACTTAACGACTGGCTCATAATGGCCCCGACCAGGCATCTACTTCTAGAAGCAAGAGACATGGTTCTTCGAATTTGTTCCTTGTTAGGTATTACAGTAAATTATAAAAAGTCATATCTAGACCCCTCTCAAGAATTGGACTTCATAGAAGCAAATGTAAACACAATCGAGATGGTGGCACGTCTTCCATCATCAAGAATGGTGACCATACGAGATCAAGTCAGAAAGCTGCTACACAATTCAAGAGTATCTGCTTGAACAGTACTTAAGGCCTTAGATTCTATGACAGCAGCAATAATTCTAGTTCCACTAGTGAGATTCCACATGAGAGCCTTACAGTGGCTTCTCGCAATACAGTGGTCTAGCCTTCTCCAAACTGTGTTAGCCCCACGAAGAATTATGAACACTTACAAGAAGGATCTGTCATGGTGGAAAATCACAAGGGTCTTTTCCTTAAGCACATGGTGAAAGTTCCCCCAGGGTCAGATCAACTTATACAAGGTCGCCCCTTTGTTTCCCCTCTCCCAAAGGCCAGCGTGACCACAGACACTTCCCAGATAGGATGGAGGGGCATTATCTTGGAAAGATAGTCCAAGGGACATGGCTTGCACAGGAGGCCAAGTCATACATAAATGTACTAGAGATGTGAGCAGTGCTACTAGTGTTGCAAGCCTTTCAGAATGCTCTCCCTCTGGGGACAGTTGCGATTCAGTTGTACAACATATCCGTAGTCTAGTACATCAACAAGCAAGGGGGAACCAGATCATACCCTTTGTGTTGAGAAGCGCTCAGAGTGTGGCAGTGGGCAATCTCTTCCAATCACTTTGTGGTAGCTACACACATTCTGGGAAAGTCCAATGTGATAGCAGACAAGTTGAGCAAATCCATTATTATGCCTTGCGAGTGGTCCTTCAATTAGAAAGTATATTCTGCAAGGGGGGCCAGCCTTACTGCAAACATTTTGCATTCCCTCTGAATAACAAATGCAGCAGCTACTTTGCCCTGATCCCCGAAAGAGGGGAGTCCCCGAAGGATTCTGTCACTCATGATTGGCCTCCCGGTCTGCTATATGTCTTTCTACCAACTCCTTTGATTCCCAGATTTCTTCAGAAAGTGGACAGGTTTAAGGGAGAAGTAATCCTCATTGGCCCATATTGGCCTCATCAAATCTGATTTCCCTTTCTTTGGTCTCACCTATGGAAGAGACCATGGATTCTGGATCCAGTTTCAGGTCTCCTTTCACACCTGACTGGAAAGCCTCATCCGAACATCCAAAGTCTCAAGCTGACAGCTTGCTATCTCCAGTTTCGTTGATAGCCAGACAGCCTGTGCCCTCTTACCCAGTTAGTCATATTCTGTTACTCTCCCATAAACCGCCTACACAGAAGTTGTACAACAGCAAATGGAGGAGATTCATACATTAGTCTCAACAAAATGATGTAGACCCTTTTTCAGCTCCAATACACGATATACTAGAGTTTTCATCACAGCTTTTCAATGAGGGGGCAGCTTATTCTACAATAAAAGTGCAGCTAGCTGCAGTTTCTAATTTTCACATTGGATTTGATGGTTCATTCCTCACTTCACATAAGCTATGCAAAGCATTCTTGAGAGGAACTCTATTACTCAAGCCCCCTTATAAAGATCCTTCGCCACTCTGGGACTTAAATTTAGTACTGCAGAAAATTATACAGCCTCCTTTTGAACCAGCGGCTACCTGTTAACTTAAATTTCTCTCTTGGAAAACAATTTTCTTGGTAGCCATCACATCTGCATGAATTCCTGAGATTCAGACCTTATCATTCCAACTGCCATACTTGGTCTTCCACAAAGACAGGGTCACTTTATGTACTAATTCTTCATTCTTACCGAGGATAGTTTCAGAGAATACTATCAACCAATCAAGGGTGCCTGCAGGCAACTGCAAGGGGGTGCACCTGTACCCCCCCCCTTGAACCAGCTGACCAGAAGATTTATTTTTTATTTTCTTTTAATTAAAAAAATACATTGTTTGTTTGTTTGTTTTTTTTTAAGGATGTTCTTTTTTAAGAATGCCTTTTGCGTCCAGTCACACAGATGCAGAAGTGTTTGTGCGACCACTGTTTTACTTCTTCATCTTTCGCACCAGTGCGGAATTTGAATTCCAGAAGACATTTGGACTGTGGAGGAAGGAACAAGTGAGAGGTAGGTGTGTGCATGTGTGTGTGTGTTTAAGAAATAGGTAGGGGTGTGTGGATGTAAGAAGTAGGTAGATAGGGGTGTGCATCTGTGTATGTAAGAAGTAGGTAGGTAAAGGTAGGGGTGTGTGTGTTTGTAAGAGGAAGGTAGGGGTGTGTGTGTGTGTGTGTGTGTGTGTGTGTGTGTGTGTGTGTGTGTGTGTGTGTGTGTGTGTGTGTGTTTCTGTGTAAGTAACGGGGGCTAGGAGTGTGTGTAAGAGGTGGGGGGGGGGGGTCATACCTTGCAATTATCCAGATTTTTACCTCAGATTTTCGGTTTGTTTCTCATAAAATTCTGTTTTTTTTCTGGCAAATCATTGAGGACTGAAGTCAGAAAATAATGGCTGACATTTGAGTTTTAGACTTCATATCCTCAGAAAATGCATAGTAATGCAAATCTTGTTATATCCCCCTATCTCCTTAGAAAGTGGATAGATGTTTCATACCTCTCAACTGTACACATTTTCACAGAATGTCCAGATTTTTGCCTTATATTTTTTTTGACAAATCACTGGGATGAGCTAAGGATTAAAGTTACTAAATAATGACCTGTATTTGAGTTTCAGACTTCATATCCTTTAGAAAATGCATTCTAACACAAATCCTGTTGTTCTAGCAACTTTCTAAATGTGTCTCTAGTTTTTGGCCTTGTTGCAAGATATTATCCCTAAGAGATTGAGAGCTATGGTGTGTGTGTGTGTGTGTGTGTGTGTGTGTGTGTGTGTGTGTGTGTGTGTGTGTGTGTGTAGCGTGGATGTATAAGAGAGAGGTAGCATTCCCCTCAGATGTCCAGGTTTTTGCCACATGTCCAGATGTTTGCCCCATATTCCTCCTAAAAAAGATTGAAGTTGCTAAATAATAACAAGACATTTGATTTTTAGATGTCTTATCCTTTAGAATAATGCATACTAACACAAATCCTGTTGTTCTAGCAAATTTCTAAGTTCATGAGAGCAATATTTATAATCTGTCCCTATTTATTTTAGGCTTTGTCCGGATTCCTTGCAGTAAGAGGTTGAGGTGTGTGAGAGAGTGAAATGCCCTAGTTAGAGGTAGCAGGTGGAATTTATTTTCAAGTGAATTTTCAAGGAATTGTGAGCTTCAAGGGAAGAGAAGTTCACTGCTGCTCATGCTAAGTCTGCTTAAAATGTGCAACTCTTTTGTTTAGCAAATGGTATCACTATTGTAGTATAGAATTTTAAAGCAGTGTTAGTAGCACAGCAGGTATAATACTTGCATCTTGATATAGAGAGCTGTAGGTTCTACTCCCACAACATGTAGATTTGTATTTTAAGGGTGTGGAGTGCTGCAGTCCTGAGTATGTCCTCCTTTGGATGCCTAGTAACTATGAACCTGTTTTTCAGCTTGCCACCTATTCCAATATACCAGCTTGCCATTTTTTAATGTAACATAGGCAGTTTATTCTTTAAGGGCAGCAGGCACTGCATTTGTAGATGAAACACTGAAATATAAAGTTGTTTTCTAGCAACAACCTCTTCATTAGTTTCAGATCTCTTTAATGTGGAATTATTCAGATAACTTGTACTTCTGCAGAGATTGTGCATATCCACTGATATTGGTGGATTGTAATGATAGAAGTTTGAGTGGTCTTTTATGGTTGAAATGTTCTGAATTGGACAATTTGTCATTATTGGTTCATATGTTTTGTTTCATTGCTTACTGGAAAAATGTTCAAAATTATAAATTTAAAACACACCATCTAACAGGTGGTGCTGCATTATACAAGAGATACAATTTGATTATATATTATAATTAATACAATCAGGAAAGTAAATCAAATAACTTTTTGCATGATCCTAAAAATGTGTGCAAGGGGCCTATGATTTCAAAACAGCCCCAAAGGTAAACTTAACCTGCCACTGGACAGATGCATTTTCTTTTAAAGTAGGTCGCAAAGCTGTTTCACTGAGTGTGAGTTTCAAAGGTAGAGAAGTTTTATTGCTAAGTCTGTTTTCATTGTAAGACTATTATTTTGTTTAGTATATGTCTATCAGTGTTTGTGCTATAAAATTTGAAATAAAAATTGTAAATGAAATCCAAATACCAGCAATCATTGTAGAAGTAAAGCATAAAACAGTATGCACACTGAGAGTTTTGAACAGTGTTTATGGCATCTGGGGAGAAATAGCTAAGTAATGGGACACTGGAATGGCTGGGTGGGGGGGGGTTGAGCGGGGGGGGGGGGGGCTCTGGGTTTGCACCCCCCCTGCAAAGAATCCTGTAGGCTCCCCTGCAACCAACCCATTAATCTACCAGTTTTATTTCCAAACTTCTCCAATAAAGGTGAATACTTGTTGCATTTGTTAGAGGTTCATAGACAACTACATTTTAACCTTCATAGAACAAAGAACATAAGAAAACAAAGTCAATTGTTTGTCTCCTTCTCAGAAAATAGATTGGGCCTTCCAGTGACCAAGGTGAGTCTAGCTAAATGGATTACAGTGCATATCTTATATTTACGAGAGTCAAGATTTAGAGCTGCCAAAACCTGTTTGAGCTCACTCCAGTAGAGCAATGGCCACCTCTTCAGTTTTTCAGTCTGGAGAGTCCATGGCTGAGATTTGCATAACAGCAACCTGGTCTACCCCTCATACCTTCATTACTCATTACAAGTTGGATTTGATCTCTAGGAGTACGGCCTCCTTTGGTTCAATGGTTTTGAAGAATATCCTTCCATAAGGCCACCCTGGAAAAAGGTGGCTAGGGACTCTGTCCCATATGTGAGGATAAAATGAAAATTGACAGCATCAGATAAAACTCTTATGTATTCACCATAATGCTCCATCTGTGTTGTCCATTTTAATTTTTTCCTCAACAACTCACACACCATCCCCTTGTCCCTTTCTTGTTGTTTTTGGATAAGTGAGTTGACCAAAAGTTTGATTATTGACCTAAATTTGATAATTGCCTATTACATAAGCCAGGAATGGTCTTACCCTTAGCTAAGGTATTTTTTTATTCTATCATTTTTCTATTGTTATCAGCAAACAAGATCTGAGGGGATTGGGAGAGAGGAATTTTGGATAAGTAGGGTGCTCGAGAGCTTTTTGGTTTCCTTGAGGTACTGCAACGGCCGAGTGGAATCTGAGGGATTGTATCTAAACCCATATGTGAGGAAAAAATGAAAATGGCCAGCACAGCTAGAACGTTATGGTGAGTGCACAGCTATTTTTTTCTCCCTCCATTACCTCTTCCCGTTCCAACAGAAGTCTTACAGAAACGTACGTGGATAGAATGATGAGAGAGTTTCTTTCAACACAAATTCAGATGAGAGTTCTCCGAGCCTCTATTTCAATGGGTCCAGAAGCCTTAACTTGTACAACTCCACATGTACTGGCTCCTTCTCCATTCTGTCCTTTGGTTTCTGAGCCCTTGGATCCGAGTATCTGGGTGCCATCTGCTTCAAATCCAAGGATACCTCTATCTTGGGATCTGACATCTTCTCTGGACATAATGACTCCAAGTGTGTCAGAGTTAAATGGCTTTCAGACCTGAAGCTCTGTTGTTGGTTCCATGGGGTTAGGGTCGGCTTTGAAGTTGTTGGAGCCATCTCTGCCTCTCGGAGCCTGGGAATTTGATAGCTTGGTTCTAACTCCTGCCTTGGGGGTGGTATCTTTGGGTCAGAGAGAACCATTAGTCCAGAAGCATTTTTTTTGGCTCCAACAATTTCTTTCTCCCAAGGGCATTCTGCCTTCAAGGTGGTGGAGAGAGTATTCTTATCTAGGGATCAGATGGCTTCTCCCCCCTCAGATATTCCTTCTGGTTCTCAGATGTCTTTGTGTCATCAGCCTCAGCATTCTACTACACATTGGCAGCCAGCCCCAAGTCTCCAGGTGACCCCACAGGGCATTGTTATTTCTTCTGATACTTATTTGGAGCATCCCACCGAAGAAGTCCCTAGAAAGAGGAAGTGCAAGAGGAAGCACTTGGACTCCTCTCAGGAGTCATTCAAGGAAGATACTGATTTTGATGCAGGGGAAGAGTCCCTAAGATCACCACCTGATGATGTCTCATTTGGAGACATTTTAGAAATGCTGAAACAATGGGGTGGTTAGTCTACTGACAACCCTTCACAAGAAGAATCAGTAGAAAGATGGAAAGACCCTGTCTTCCGATGGTGTATGTTTTTCAACTCCTCAAAGAACCTTTTCCAGGAATCAACAAGGTGGTTGAAAGATGTAGTTCAAGAATTACCAGGGTCCATTCCATGATTCACATGGAGAAAGTTCCCTCTGAGGCAGAGGGGGGAACTCCAACAGTAGACACTGCCCACATTTCAGAAGAGGCCTACAGACCCAGGGGTCGAGAGATGCTTTTTCTGACAGGCACTATCAACACTCCTGAAATGAGGCCCGATTTCCCACCTGTGGAGGCAGTCAGGGGTAATTTATCTTTGCACCAGAGAGCCTGGTTAGACTTAAAAAAAGATACTTGGGTGTAAAGGATCATTTCCAGAGGCTATATTATTCCCTTTTCCCTACCACTGCTGTTACAGAACAAAATTCCCAACATTCCACCCAGTTGGAGGAAGACAGCAGCTTTAGAAATACAAAAGCTGTTAGACAAAAGAGTCATCCAAGAGGTCCTCCCAGACCAGAAAGTATCTGGAACTTACTCAAGATTATTTTAGTGCCAAAGAAGCCAGGGGACTGGAGATCCATCTTGGATCTCAAAGTTCTGAACAAGTCGGTTCAGTGTACCAAGTTCCGGATGGTCACGGTTCAGTCTATTTTGTCTTTCTTGCACGAGGACGACTGATGTGCTCTATAGATCTCCAGGATGTGTACTACTGCATAAAAATGAATAGATGGTCCAGGAGATAACTACACTTCTGTCTGTCTGGGAGCCAGTCACTATCAGTTCAGAGCGCTGCCCTTTGGTCTCACCACAGCCCTCAAGAGTGTTTAACAAAAGCATGGCAGTGGTAGTAGCCCAATTTAGACTGCAGGGATTCTGAGTGTTTCTATACCTAGATAATTGCTTCCTTACCACCTCAACCAGGAATCTAGTTGCTCAAGACTACATACTCCAGATTTGTTCCAATCTGGGCATCACAATCAACCACAAGAAATCACAGCTTCAGTCTTCTCAGCCTCTAGAGTTCATAGGAGACAATTTCAACACATCAGTCATAGCAGCTCTGCCCTTACTGAGGGTTCAAACTATTCATTTTCAAGTCAGCAGAATAATTCAAAATTCATCGCTACCAGCTGGCAAGGTATTACAGACCCTGGGGTCAATGTCAGCGGCAATAGTTCTGCTTCCACTAGGAAGGTGCTGTGTGAGAAGTCTACAATGGACATTGGCGACCCTGTAGTCCATCTTACATCAACCCTTGTCCACCAAGATCAACATAACTCAGGCCTGCAAGAGATTCCTTTGGTGGTGGATTCATTGAGATCAACTATTGCAAGGTCGTCCATTCATTCCCCCTCAACCCAAGGTCATATTGACCACGGACACTTCCCAGATTGGGGGGGGGGGGGCATTTCTTAGGGAAGACTGTTCAAGGCACATGGTCCACTGAAGAGGCCAGCTTGCATATCAGTGTGCTGGAAATGTGAGCAGTACTCCTAGCATTGCAGGCATTCCAAGACTACCTCCCTTCTGGGACTATTCCAGTTCGAACTGGCAATATGTCTGTGGTATGCTACATCAACAAACAAGGAGGAACCAGATCTTACCCCTTGTGTTGAGAAGCTATGAGAGTGTGGCAATGGGTGATCTCTTCAAATCAATTTCTGATAACAATGCACATTCCTGGGAAATCCAGCATGATAGCAGACAAGTTGAGCAGGTCCATTCTATTACTTCATGAGTGGTCTTACAACAAGAATGTTGCGAAAATGATTTTTCACCAGTGGGGTCAATTATGCTGTGATAGTTTTGCATCTCTTCTGAACAACAAATGCAGCAGGTTCTTTGGCCTGATCCTCACCAGCGGAATCACTGAGAGACGCTGCCGTTCATGACTGGCCTCCAGCTCTCCTCTATGCTTACCCTCCGACTCCCCTAATTCCCAAATTTTTACAGAAAGCATCCTGATTGAAGAACAAAGTCATTCTCATTGCCCCCTATTGGCCTGAACAGATTTGGTTTCCTTCCTTTGTTCTTATCTACTGTACCCTCTTGAATTCTGGATCTGATTCCAGACCTCCCTCTCTCAGCAACAGACATGACTTACCCGGACATCTTGGGCCTCAAGTTAACCGCATGTTGTCTCCAATTCCATTGACAGCCAGACAACCAAAGCTGTCATCTCCAGTGCACCACATTCTTTTACTTCTCACAAGGCTTCCACCAGAAAAATCTACAAGAGCAGTTGGAAAAGATTTGTCCTTTGGGCACAACAACATGACACTAACCATTTTCAGCACCACTGCATAAGATCCTTGAATTCCTGACTTCCATTTTCAATGAAGGTGCTAGTCCTTCTACAGTTAAGGTTTAGCTAGCTGCAGTTTCCAGTTTCCATATTGGAGCTGATCATTCTACATTAGCATCTTCACATCTTTGTAAGGCCTTTATAAAAGAAGCCTTTCTACTAAAGCCCCCATTCAAGGACCCAACTCCACCTTGGTATTTTACCTTAGTGTTGCAAGCCCTCACTTAGAGACCCTTTGAGCCTGCAGTGAGATTTGAGTTGTGATATCTGACTTGGAAAATGAGCTTTCTCATAGCCATAACATCAGCTAGAAGAGTATCAGAACTGCAAGCCTTATCTTCTAAGCCTCCTTATTTAATCTGTCACAAGGATAGTATGTCTATAACACCAGCCCTTCCTTCCTAATGTGGCATCAAAATCTAATATTAACCAAGCCATTAATCTTCCTGTATTCATTACACATTTCTCTCACAAAGATGAATACTTGTTACACTTATTGGATAGTCATTGACAAATGTGTTTCTGTCTGCACAGATGTGAGAATTTAGGAAATCTGACCAGTTGTTTGTATCTTTTTCAGAAACCAAATTGGGTTAACCTGTTTCAGAAGTAACTTTATCAAGTTGGCTGACTGATTGTATTTCCTTCATCTATAAAAACCTGGTTTTAATCATTCCTAAACCCTTAAAGGCCCATTCAAATAGGTCCATGGCGACTTCACCAGCCTTCCTATCCAGAATTTCCATGGACGATATTTGTGTAGTTGCAACTTGGGCTAACCATCATACATTTATTACTAATTATAAATTGGAACTGATCTCAAGGGGAAGAGCAGCCTTCGGCTGTACAGTATTCAGGAATATCCTTCCTTAGAGTCCACCCAGGATTCGGGTAGCTGGGGATTCTGTTCCATATGTTTTGGAATGAATGAAAATTGACATCAGATAAAGAAGTTATGTACTCACCATAATGTTCCATCTGTGCTGTCCATTTTCAATGTTAAGCTGTATATCTCGCCTTCATTCTTGCTGGATGGGGGTTCGGAGCCGATCCTCGGCTCCGACTCGGCAGTCTACTAAAGCTCGAGAGCTATTTACTGGCTCGAGGCCCTCCCTATATTCCACAATGCTAGGCATCAGATCCCCAGATCTCGTTTGCCGCTTCAGCTACGAGGTTGCAAATTTACTTGGCTCCAGGTCGTATTAATCTTTTCTTCTAATATTAGTATAAAAGTTAACTTTAGTTTTTTTTCTACAACCTTATCTTATATATTTAGCTTTCCGGTTAGTTAATTCACTGTTTACTCCCTAATATTCCCTCTCAGAAACTCGTTTTTAGTTAGAGAGTTTCTCCCCCCCCCTTTTTCTTAGTGGCTAATCTCCACTCCTTTTCCTTGTGTTAATAGGGTAGTGTTTAGCTCTTCTACTTTACTACAGTTTGTAGGCTTGTAGTTTTTGTATATATTTATATATATATTTGGCATTAGTATATAGCTGTGTAGTTATTAATATTGTTAGTTTAACTAGTGCGAGTGTGTGTGTGTTTTTCTGTGTGTTTAAGCACTAGTGACTTTTCTTCTTTGGTATCCACTATGTCTAAGGATACCAAAGTCTCAGGTTTTAAGAAGTGTGACTCGTGCTGTCAGAAGATGCCTCTGACAGACGGTCACACTTTTTTGCATTTATTGCTTGGGTCCCCTACACCTGCAGGACTCCTGCCCGGTCTGTCATGCCTTCAGCCCGAGAGTCCTGCAGGAGCGTAGGAACAAGCTCATCCTGAGAGGCTTACTTAAGCCAGAAGGATCCCCGACCAAGCCTTCGTCGGGTAAATCCTCAAAGCCCGTCAAGCCGTCGGCTCCCTGTTCGGAGCCGTCACCTGGAGGAGTGCCTGCCTCCTCTTCGGCTCCAGCTGGAGCCGACACTTCCAGACCTCAGTCAGCTCCGACCTTAGTGTTGGAACCGTCTTCGAGCCGAAAACATTCTAGGTCCCCTTCTCTAGAATCGGTTCGTTCGGCTCCGAGGTCACCATTGCACCAATCTGAAAAAAGCCATAGATCCCACTCATCTCGGTCTTCCAGGCTATCCGATCATGACTTAGAGAGGGTGGTCAGTAGACTCCTTAAATCGCAGGCCCTGGCCAAAATGTTAACCCTTGTCCGGCCCCGTTCTCCCTCTCGGAGCCTCGGCGCAGGTGAGCTCGGCCCCGACATCAGCCTCGGAGCCATCCCTCTTGGTGCCGGCAGGGGTTCTCCTCTCTTCGGAGTGGGGAACCTTCTGCTCTGCCTGACAGGGGCACCTTCGAGGTCATGAGGAGTGTGCTGACTCCTGAGTCGGCCCCTCGATCAGCCCCTTCAGCTCCTCCCCCCATGGTGCCTGCATCGGTGTCTGTCCAACTTCCTGACCCCAAACGTGGAAAGCAAATGCTCCAGGTCACCCATTGGGCATATCTTCCTCTTCCGAGGCCTCCCCCGATCCTTCGGAGGAGCCCCCATGGAAGAAAAAATGTAAGAGGAAACGTCGACTCCCCCGAGTGAGTCACGTCTGATACCGACTTGGAGGATTCGGAAGGGTCCTCAAGATCCCCCTCTGAGGTTGTCTCCTTTTCAGACATCCTAGAGATCCTTAAGCAGAGGGGGAACTGGACTGCCCTTAACCCTTCGGAGGACGAGTCGGTCTACCTGGACGCATTTGGTTCTCGCACTTCCACCTCCTGGGTGTCTCCACCTTTCGACCCGCTAATGGAAGCAGTGGCTCGAAAGGCGTGGTTAGCCCTGGACACAGTGGAACCAACTCCCTGTAGGCCCACTAAATTTATTACAGCCCCACCCAACAAGCAGTTTTTGACAAAGGGTGTCCCTGTTGATGCCATGGTGGTTGCAGCAGCCACAAAGAAGGAGCTGGCTGACCCTTCGGTGCCTGTCCATCCACCTAATAAA
The DNA here is from genome assembly GCF_019279795.1 of Protopterus annectens. Classification (NCBI taxonomy): domain Eukaryota; kingdom Metazoa; phylum Chordata; order Ceratodontiformes; family Protopteridae; genus Protopterus; species Protopterus annectens. Next base: position 130,977,559 of record NC_056733.1, read on the forward strand.
GAATCTGGGACAATGGACAGGTATGGGAAGTGGATGTTTTCCTCAGTGACTTTTTCTATGCAGTCACTGAATTATCTGTGCCATTTCACCTGTCTCCAAAGGGATCTTCTCAAGGAACTGGGTGATACCCTTCAGGATCCATCAGCTGCGGGGGCTCAAGATAAGATTAACTCCCAGCTGGCGACCCTTAATTTTATTGTCAACTCCTCCATGCGGTTCATTTCTTATGCAGCCGATGGGGCGAGTAGGGCCACAGGTACAGGCGTGGCTTTGAGAAGACATGCCTGGATGCGGTTATGTAACTTTGCTGACCCCTTTAAGGTGTCCTTCACCAATACCACCTTTAATGGTTTGGCTCTGTTTGAACCACAGGTGAAAGATACCCTTACCAGGTGTGAGCAGGAAGGCAAGACTCTCTCTGCCGTGGGAGTCCATTTCTGCACTCCCTCTAGACCATACCCCAAGGGTCAGAAGAGTGGAAAAATGTGGTTTTGGAAACCCCAGGGAGTCGTGCCTGACACACGTGGTGAGTTTCCCTCCAGGGGCAGGGGAGGGAACAATAATAGACACCGCCCGAGGGGCAGAGGGGGCCCTCAAAATCAGAGTAGCAGAGAATCTTTCTCTGACAAACCCTTTCAGCACCCCTGTAGGGCTGCCCGACTGTCCGCCTTCGGAGGCAGTTGGGGGAAGATTGTCACTGTACCCAGTAGCCTGGCAACTCCTCACACAAGACAAATGGGTACGGTCTATCATATCCGAGGGTTACAAGATCCCCTTTGTCCACACCCCGGTACAAACAACCAAGTCCCTTCCAGATGTTCCATCTGGTCTAAGGGAACAAGCAGTGCTAGAAATTTCAAAACCGCTAGAAAAACGGGCCATCCAGCCAGTCCCAGCAGACCAGCAAGGATCCGGAATTTACTCCAAGTTCTTTTGGGTGCCAAAAAAGACAGGGGATTGGAGACCCATTTTGGATCTCAGCAGGCTAAACAAGTCTGTTCAAAGAACAAAGTTCCGGATGGTCACGCTTCAGTCCATTCTACCCTTTTTGGGTCAGGACAATTGGATGTGCTCCATAGACCTTCAGGATGCGTACTACCATGTCAAAATGAACAGGCGCTCCAGAAGGTTTCTCCACTTCTGGCTGGGAGCCAATCACTATCATTTCAGAGCCCTGCCCTTTGGTCTCACCACAGCCCCCAGGGTGTTCACCAAATGTATGGCAGTGGTTACGGTTCACCTGAGACGGCGAGGATTCCAGGTGTTTCCATATCTCAATGACTTGGCTCCTCACTGCTTCCACCAGGCATCAGCTACTACGAGCCATGGATTATACCATCCAAACTTGCTCCGAGCTAGGTATATCAATAAATTTCGAAAAGTCTGCATTGTCGCCTTGTCAGTCTATAGTCTTTATAGGCACAAGCTTAAATACAAAAGATCTCTCTGCAAGACTTCCTCTCGACAGAGTGTCAGACATCCACCAACACGTGCAGGTCTTACTACAGTGCAACAGGATTCAGGCCAGATTTGTACTAAAGACTTTGGGCCTCATGGCAGCAGCAATCATACTAGTTCCACTGGCTCGTTTTCACATGTGGCTTCTTCAGTGGATGCTTTTTACTCAATGGTCCTTTCAACAGCTCCCAATGTCTCACAAGATAATAATCACTCAATCATGCAAAGACCACCTGGCTTGGTGGATGGTCTCCCCTCTAATACTCCAGGGCAGACCATGTGTTCTTCCTCCTCCTGTTGCCACAGTGACCACGGATGCCTCCCTGATCAGGTGGGGGGGGGAGCATTTTCAGGGCAGGACTGTCCAGGGCACCTGGCAACCTCTAGAGTACCATCTGCACATAAATGTCTTGGAAATGAGAGCGGTACTTTTGGCGTTGCAAGCTCTTCAGGACTCTCTATCCACCGAGACTATAGCATTTCAGACAGACAATATGTCTGTAGTGTGGTACATCAACAAGCAGGGCGGAACCAAGTCCTATCCCTTATGTCGAGAAGCACTCAGACTCTGGCAGTGGGCAATCTCCTCTCAACGGTTTCTGATAGCAACGCACATTCCCGGGAGATCCAACGGCATAGCGGACAGGCTAAGCAGAGGTATTCTCATGCCTCACGAGTGGTCTCTCAGTCAATCAGTAGCGGACAAAATCTTCCACAGATGGGGTCAACCTTGCTGCAACCTTTTTGCAACTCATCTCAACAGCAAGTGCGATGAATTCTTCACTCTCTTCCCCCTCCCTGGCCACTCCCCCAGAGATGCTATAGTTCACGATTGGCCCCGGGGTCTTCTGTATGCATTCTCACCTTTTCCCCTAATTCCCAAGATAATTCAGAAAGCAACCACATTGAGATCCAGGATGATCCTCATTGCCCCTTACTGGCCTCGACAAATTTGGTTCCCGTTCCTGCATCGTCACCTGCTGGAGCAGCCGTGGAATCTGGACCCAGTGCCAGACCTCTTGGTCCATCAGTCGGGCGGGCTGCATCAATCCCTTCAGTCTCTCAACCTCACAGCTTGGTTGTTCTACTTCCAACCTTAACCAGGCTTCCGCTGATTTCTCAGCCGGTGCGTGAAATCATCCTTTCTTCGCACAAATCTACCACCAGGAAGATTTATGCAAGTAAGTGGAAACGTTTCTCTTTCTGGGCAGAGGCTAGGAATATTGATCCCTTTACAGCCCCTGTCCATCATGTTTTAGATTTTTTAGCAGAGCTCTTTCAAGCTGGTTCCTCCTCTGCCACCATTATGGTCCAAATAGCTGCTATTGCAAATTTCCATGCTGGCCTGTCAGAAACCAGCATTATGTCCCACAAACTTTGCAAGGCCTTTCTCAAAGGAACTTTGTTGCTTAGGCCCCCGGTCAGAGATCCCCCACCTCCGTGGCACTTGAACTTGATATTGGCTTCCTTGATTCCCCCCCCCTTTGAACCCGTGGCTTCCTGTTCCTTAAAATTGCTCTCCTGGAAGACTCTCTTTTTGGTAGCCATCACATCAGCTAGGAGAGTTTCGGAACTTCAAGCTCTCTGTATTCATCCTCCTTATCTTGTGTTTCATAAGGACAGAGTTTCAATTAGGCCTAATCCTTCGTTTCTACCCAAGATACCTTCTGAAACAAATCTAAATCAGACTATTGATCTGCCTGTCTTTTTTCCTAACTATTCGAACAAAGCTGAACAAAATTTGCACCGCTTGGATGTTCATAGGCAATTACGTTTTTACTTGGACAGGACTAAGCAAATAAGAAAATCAGACCAACTCTTCTTATCCTATGCTAAGGGCAAGCAAGGACTGCCAGTTTCCAAAGTAACCTTATCCAGATGGTTGTCCTCTATTATTACCTTGATTTATCAGCTCAGACATAAACAACTCCCTGCTAAACCTAAAGGTCATTCCACCAGAGCTTTAGCTACGTCGGTAGCTTTTCAAACAAGACTACCAATGGAATCTATTTGTGCCACAGCCACTTGGGCCACTCCTCATACTTTCATTTTGCATTATAAGTTGGATGTGGCCTCTAGGAATAGAGCTGAGTTTGGTTCCACTGTGCTCAAGAGTCTGTTCCGATGAGCCATACAGGACTAAGGTGCTAGGGACGCTGTCCCATCCAGCAAGAATGAAGGCAAGATAGACAACTTAACATTAAGAAGTTATGTACCTACCATAACGTTCCATGTTAGTTGTCTTCTTCTCGCCTTCTTTCTTGCATCCCACCCTCCTTCCCCCTAGCCTGGACAGACTGAGAAGAGTCCTCTTTTGAGGCCTTCTTCCTCTGGACAACTCTGATGTACATTGTGTCCTCCTCTGTCCTTGTACTATAGTTTTTCCTTGTGGTTGGACAGATGTCCTTGAATCTTTCCTTGGTGTTAGCTCTGCCAAACGAGATCTGGGGATCTGACGCCTAGCATTGTGGGATATAGGGAGGGCCTCGAGCCAGTAAATAGCTCTCGAGCTTTAGTAGATTGCCGAGTCGGAGCCGAGAATTGGCTCCGAACCCCCATCCAGCAAGAAAGAAGGCGAGAAGAAGACAACTAACATGGAACATTATGGTAGGTACATAACTTATTATTCTTCCTCATCTTCCCTCCTCCAGCCCCCTACCATGTTTCTTTGATATCTTATGGAACAGTGGGGGAGTGCCTTAAGAAAAAAGTTCATTTTTTTGAGCTCCAGGAAGTGATTTACCATAGTATGTAAAATATAGCAATGTTTTACTTTAGGGAACTGCAAACAAGATCTGGAGAAGGAGGGGGTCTACAGCATTATGGGTAAGAGAGGAACTCAAGAGTTTGTGGTTTCCATGACCGTAAACAGTGGCCGAGTCCTTGGATCCAGACCCATATGTTGAGGAAAATGAAAATGGACTTCACAGATGGAACGTTATAGTGAGTACGTAACTTTTTTTTTGGCTCTTCTGCTACTCAGGTTCTGAAACAATATGATGAAAGGGAGAAAATGATTCAGAGAGTTTGTAAGGTTTTTCATGCACCCCAATGCAGATCTCATTGGCCTCCTTCATTTATAAAAAGGCCAGGTAAACAAAACCAGCCCTTTTCTGGCAAACAAGATGTTAAAAAAGATGGCCAGATAGTACACAATGGCTATGCTAGCTTTATTCTCCTCTTCCCTTTCCACTGATCAATATCTGAGCAAATCTGTCACACAAAGTGGTCCTCAACTCTTCCTTCTGGCAAAAGATTGATTTACTGTTGTCTTTTCTACCCATTCTAAAATTTGATGGTCTTGGTCCTTGGATCTGACTTAGGACATTTCAGACTTTAAGATCTACAGCTCAGGCTCCTCTCCTTACCCATAATCCCCTCCTGTCCCTAACTTTTCCTCAGATCTTATTTGCCACATGTTGAATTCAGATGTGATTCACTGGCTCAGACTGCCAGTTTTTTTACTTTTTGAATTCTTGTTATAGGAGGATTCCTGGTTTCTCTCTTTCAGTTGGTTTTCTGTTTTCCTTTTTCTTCCCATACCCTTAACATTTTTTTCATCAGTGGGGACAACCATGCTGTGATCGCTTTGCCTTCCCGATCAAATCTACAGTAAATCCAGCAGGTTATTTGCCATAATCCCCCCCTGGATGGACTCCCTGGTGCATGATCCCCGCCCCTCCGCAGTCTCTACTCCTTTTTACCTATTCCTCTAATCTCAACATTTCTGCAGAAGGCACTGTAAAGAAAGATCAAGGTCATCCTCATTGCCCCTTTATGGCCTCCACAGGTGTGATTCCCCTTCCCTTGGCCTCCTGGCCTCATTTGATACACCCACCTTGGGTGCTGGATCCCAATTCGGTCCCTCTGTCTCACCCATCCGGAATGCCTCTTCCGAATATTGAAGTCCTCAAGTTAACCATGTAGTTTCTCCCCTTCCTATGATAGCTAGGTTGTCCAGGCTCTCTTACCAGGTGATTCATATTCTTACTTCTTCCCAGAGACCATTCTATAAGATTAAGTGGAGAAGATTTTCTATTTGGGCCTCACAGAGAAATTTGGATCCCTTTTCAGCCCCTATCTAGGCAGTATTAATCTTTCATGATAGGGCTAGTTAATCCACTATTAAAGTATAGCTAGCTGCTATTTCAAAATTTCATGTTGGAGAGACCCATGCTTCCTTAGCTTCCCTCAAATTATGTTAAGCTTTCCTGAGGGGGTACCTTCCTTCTTAGACCTCCACTTAAGTATCCTAGCCCTCCTTGGGCATGGAAATTTTACTTCAGGCTTTAACTCAACCCTTTGATCCCACTACTAAATTGTACATTACATTTTTGATCTGGACAATGATTTTTCTAGCAGCTGTTTCTTCAGCTCAAAGGATATGAGATCTCCAGACTTTATCTTGCAAACCTCCATACATTATCTTCCATAAGGATAGTGTATCCTTATATACTAATGTGTCTTTTGTATGTAAAGTATGGATACTTCTCTTAATCAAGGCATACATATGCTAGTTTTCTTTCCAAAATTGTCAAATAAGGGAAACTATATGCTTTATTTGTTGGATGTACATCAACAACTGTGATTCTGCCTTCACCACACCAAACCTTTCAGGATAGCAGACCAGCTATTTTTTTCTTTGTCTAGCTTCAAAGGTTTCTCTAGCTAGATGATTCACTGACTGCATTTCCATCTATATAAAGAAAAAGGTTTGACATTACCTAGACAAGCAAGGGTTCACTCAACTAGCTTAATCTCCACTTCCATGGTCTTCTTTTCTCGGGCCTCAGGTGATGATATCTGTGTTGCTGCAACCTGATCTAACATTTGCACCTTCATTACCCATTATAAATTGGATTTGCTTTTGGTTCCACTGTCCTCTGGAACATGAGCTAAGTAGCTGGGGACTCTGTCCCATTAGTTGAGGAATGGATGGAAAAGACAAAATCAGATATGAAAGTTATGCAGTTGCCAGAATGATAGATCTGTGTTGTCTGTTTCCGTCCTTCCTCACCTTCTTGGAGATCAGTACTAGATCTTTAATTTCTATATCTCTGTGTGAAAGTACCAAATTCAAAACATTGACCTTACAGACCCTGTCATTCCTCATTCCTCCCATGAGTTACGTAGTAACATTAGTTTTGAAATAAGCTTATTGCCACATTTGCATAACCACAGGTTTCATTATGTTTTTAAGGTTCTCTGTTTCTGATCACATTATCAGTTTTCTGCATTACTCTTTGGTTTAACTACCACTACAGGGGTGTTTACAAAATGTCTAGCTCCAGTCTCAACTTATTGCAGACTAAATGGCATTTACATTTTTTTCTCTTATTTAGATGACTTGCTTATATTTGTAGAGTTTTTATCCAGATGTCAAGTATCATTAACTTGAGATCAGATGTTGCCTATTTTTGTCTGATTCAAGGTGTGGGATGTCGGATCTGGTTGGATCTGACCTCAGCACCGTGTACCAGAGCATTGGATCAGAGAGCTCAGACTCCTTCTCTACCAACAGTTCCTTCTTTCAAGTCAGTTTATCTCAGATCTTGTTTGCCCCCTGTTAGACTAGTTGTGTTTTCTGAGAGCTCCAGTGCTTTCACGATAAGTAATAGCCATTTTTTGATTCAGATCTTTGCTTTTCCCTTAGGACAGTTATTGGTTTTCCCTTATAGATAAAAGTAGTATAGTTAGGTTGTTCAGTATTTTAGATAGCTCCTTTCGGAAATATTTTTCTAGTGTGCTGTGTTAAAATTTTCTAGTGATTTTATATATTCACGTTTATACAGATATAGAGCTTAGTATAGATAGTAGTAAAATCAGGTGCTAGTACAGTGTGTCCTTTTTAGTGTTTCTCCTCTCTTTCTATGTGTGTGTGTGTGTGTGTGTGTGTATATATATATATATATATATATATATATATATATATATAAAATATATATATATATATATATATGGATTCACTTCATAACACTGAAAGCTCAAAACACTGAAATTTCAAAATCTTGAAAACTCAAAACACTGAAACTCAAAACACTGAAAATACATATACATATACTGGGTTTAAACAACATAAATCATAGCACTTTCGACCAAGTGTAAGCAGGGGAGGCAAGCCCCCTACACCCCCCATGTGGGGGGCTGCGTCCCCCACACCCCCTGCTACATATAATATATCAACTCCAAGACTGTACTTCACTACACTAAATGCAATCTTGGAGTTGATATATTTAAGTAGCAGGAGGTGTGGGGGGCACAGCCCCCCACATGGGTGGTGCAGGGGGGTTTGCCCCCCTGCTTACATTTGGTGGAAAGTGCTATGATTTATGTTGTTTAAACTCAGTATATGTATGATATGTGTTTTCAGTGTTTTGAGTTTCAGTGTTTTGGTCTTCTATATTATGAAGTTTTCTCATTTTCAGTGTTTTGAGTTTTCAGTGTATTGAAGTGAATCCATATATATATATATATATATATATATATATATATATATATATATATATATATATATATATATATATGTATATATATATATATATATATATATATATATATATATATATATATACATATACACACACACACAAATTGTTTGCCTATTTGTTCCATAGCATTCAAATTATTTTTTTTGTTGTAAACTTTTCTGAGTGTAAAAATTTATTCTAATGTTTGAAAAGTTCACTGATGTCAAAAAGTGTTCAGCCTGTGGACGAGATACCCCCTATGACCTCCATTCTCTCTGTGTTTATTGCCTAGGTCCTTCTCACAATAGTGGTGGTATCTGTACTGCCTTTGATACTAGAGCACCTCAAGGCAGAAGGGAGAAACTTATTCTCAAAGGCTTACTTCCCCCTCGGACAGGGTCTAAAATGTCCTCCAAATCCAAGGTACTTTCCACCTCTCCTTCTTCAGACAAAAGAGGGAGAAAGAGGAAGAAAAATCCAAAGAAAAAGAAAGCTCTAAACAGAAACTTAGAGACAAACAATTTCAGAAGAAATGAGAAGAGAGGGTAGAAAAAAATGAAGAAAAGGTCAACTGATCCAAGCACTCTTCCTGGTCTGGCACCTAAGTTGTCAAGGCTGTCAGATCCATCTTTTACTAGGATTCGAACTCCCTCCCCAAAATATTATTCTTTTCTGGGGCCAGTCAGCCCTAGACTTCATTCACCAATACTTCAGCAAAAGCTAGCATTGAGACCAGTATGTGTAGCTTCTTCTTTGAGGTCTGGTTAATCCACAAGAAGTCTAATAAAGATGAATGTCAAATTCCTAAGGACACAGATGCAGCTGGGTGTCCTCCCAGTCCTATTCCTGAAGAGAGGGCCAGGAATGGGCCCTTCAACACCATCCAACCTTTTTCTGACACCATCTCCCTTTCTGGTGCCAATGTTTAAGTGCCTGAACCCCACCATTACACCAGGGTCAGATCTGATAGCCCTGGAGACTTCGACTTTAAAATTTTCCCTCACTTTCTCGACACTGGTGCCTCCAGGTCAGGAAGACTCCCAGAGCCATAACCCTGGAGTTGGAGCACCAGTGTTATAGTTGGCTCCAAAGGTTTGAAAGCCATCTCTCTCCCTCAGTGCTTTGACTATAAACAGCTCAGCTCCAACGCCCTCCTTGGAACCAACCTCTTTCTGAGTCGGGAAGTCTACTGACTCTATTGATAGGGGTAGTTCCTCCTCGGCTCCATTAGCTGAGTTGGCTTTTGAGGCTGTGAAGAGGGCTTTAGCTGACCAAGGATACTGGTGCATACATGAACTTCAAATCCATCCTGATTCCTACTGGATCCTGTGCTTTTTCCTGTCATTTGGGTTGGCAGGGACAGGCAGACCCAATCAGCTTCAAAGCAGCGCAACATTCCAGCTCCATATCTGACTCTGAGGTGTCTCCATAAGAGCCCCAAAGATAGATCCCCCAGAAACGAACATGCAAATAGAAACATATAGACTGCTCTTCCAAGTCTATCATTGAATAGATGGAGTTAGATGATGGAGAAGTTCCCCAAGATCCAGATCCCCCCGAGGACTTCTCCTTTGGGCATATTCTGGAATTGATGAAGTGGGGGCTGGTCCACAGAAATTCTTTCTTCTGATGAGTCCTTGTTCCATGAAGCATTTGGGGCTGGCCCATCAATGTCCTGGGTGGTCCCATCTCCTGATGTTTTAATAGATTTCATTGCTCAGAAGGCTTGGAAGGAGCCTGATGTGATAGAGCCTATCCCAAAAAAAGCTGAACAAAATTTTGGCTGCTCCAAAGGATAGGAAACACTGGTCAAAGGGACCCCCTGCAGATGCTGTGGTGGTGGTAGCAGCCACAAAGAAGGAAGTATCTGAAGAAAATTTCTATGTCCATCCCTAAACAATGAGTCAGGGGGTGTTGGACAGACTAGGGAATTATATGATCTGAAGTAGTTAACTTCATTTGTGCATCAACCTATGGGTCTTCAGATCCATATCGGATCCGAGCCGGCAGTTTCCAACAGCTGAGATCCAAGCTCCAAGCTCCTCCCCCTACCCATAATCCCCTGCCATCCCTACCTGACCTCAGATCTAGTTTGCCACGGTTGAAGCCAGCAGCTTGATCTTTGAGTTCCAGGCATTGGGTTTTTCTATTCAAAACTTTGTGAGAAAAATTTGTCTTTTTTCTTTACTTTCCGGCCAAAAAGTGTTGTGTGTGTGTTTAGCTTCCCCTTTGCTACAAATTTTAATTTTAGCTTTTTTCCTCCCCTCCCTCGTGAGAGCATTAGGGCATGTGTCTGTGTGTGCTTGGGGCCTAGTGTGTGTGTCTTTCTTAGTATAATGTCTGAGGCCCCAAAGACATTCTTTTCTAAATGTACCGAGTGTGGCCATAAGCTATCCCCAGCGGATGGCCACACTCGGTGCGTTTTGTGCCTTGGGGTTGAACACCTCTCCTCTGGTTGCACTATTTGTGCGGCATTCAACCCCAGGGCAATTAAGGACCGGGGGTCGAAGTTGATTCTGGCGGGACTTTTGCCCCCTGGACTCGGCTCCGACCTCCGGTCCCCCCGTGGTGCCTGCCGCAGCTTTGGCAGTACCCACGACTGCTTCCCTTCCCCTGGCCGGGACTCAACCTCCCACCTCGGGCCAGGAGGATAGGGAAGCCAGAAAAGAGAAGCGCAGGGAGAAGCACCACAAGCGGCGGGCCGAGGCCTCTACATCTGCCCCGCCAGCTAAGCGGGCTTCTCCCTCCAAGACCTCTGAGCCTTCTCCTTCCCGGCTCCGGTCACCTTGCTTCTCACCGGGACCGGAGGAGGCCCTGTCTCCCTTGAGGTCATCGAGGTGGCACTCCCATACCACCTCGATGGCTTCGTCCAGGTCCACCAAAAGCTTAACGGACGCAGATTTGGACCAGATGATGAGAAGATTCCTCCAGGCCCAACTGCAGATGGGAGTGCTCCTGCCTCCCCCCCCCCAGAGGGGGGGAGCTCGACCCCCTTTTTCACCCCGATAGCTCCTTCTCCAACCCGCTTCCCGGGTTTGGAGTCCTCGGAGCCGAGTGGCGTTGGAGCCGGGGGTGTGTTGGCACCGATAGTACCGGGTACTTCGGCGCCGACAGTGCCCTCGAGTCTGTCGGGTCCCTTTTCGGTGGATCCAAGCTCTCGGAGCTGAGACCTGAGCTTCGGATCCGAGGGTGTCAGTGTGCCTCCGGCTCCATCCAGGTCGGAGCATACTAGCCCGTCGGATCCCATAGCGTCGGCGCCGACCCCGATCCGCTCGTCGGATCCGAGGGAGGGTTTGCTCTCGGTTCCCAGAGAGAGCAGCTCTCCTTCGGCTTTCGACGTGGTGGAGAGGGCTCTGTCGAGGGATTCCAGGCCCCCGGCTACAGCTACTGCTCCACCCCGCACTCCCTCTCAATTGGCTCTGACTTCTATCACCCAGCCCCAGGGACAGCCTGCTCTAACGTCCCAGGTAGTTCCCTTGTTGGGACATGATGAGCCTGGTGAGGCCTCCTTGGACAAGCCCCCCTGAGGAGGTCCCTCACAAGCGCAAGTGCAAAAGGAGGCACTTGGACTCCCCTGAGTCCTTGACCGAGGACACAGATTTGGAGGAAGGGGAAGGCTCACCACGATCACCCCCCCAAAGACGTCTCCTTTGGAGACATCATGGAGATGCTCAGAATAAGGGGAGGGTGGTCTGCCCCAAAGCCTACCTCGGATGAGTCTGTGTTCCTGGAGGCATTTGAAGCAGGCCCGTCTACCTCTTGGGTGTCCCCTCCAGCCGACCCCCTGGTAGACCTGATCACTACCAGGGCGTGGAAGGAGCCGGACACTGTGGAGCCTGTCCCGAAGAGACCTGATAGGATACTTAGTCCCCCCTCCATCAGATTGCACTGGAGTAAGGGATCCCCGGTAGATGCCATGTTGGTGGCGGCAGCTACCAAGAGGGAAATGGCCCAAGAAAGTCCCTCGGTCCATCCTCCTAGCAAGGAGTCTCGGGCGATGGACTGCCTTGGGAAGCGAGTCTTCAGTTCAGCTACCTTCTAGGTAAGGTCACTGAACAACATGGCACATGTCATACGGCTCCAGCGAGACCTTATTAAAGAGCATGCTGGGTCGCCCCCGGAGTCCATGTCGGCAGAGGACAAGCAGGTGTACTCTATCCGAATGGCCACTCTTAGGTCTATTTCTAATACCTCTATGCGGCTACTATCCCATGCTACAGAAGGAGCTGCTAGAGCTAGCGGAGTGGGTGTCTTCATGAGGTGACAGGCGTGGCTCTGCCACTGTGATGTCGCGGAACCCTTTAAGGCGTTGTTCACTAATGCCCCATTCGATGGTTCTGCCCTCTTTGTCAAAACCATACGTGAAACATTAGTCCAGAGCGAGAAGGACGGGAAGACGTTGTCTGCTGTCGGAGTCCGCTTCTCTGCTCCCCAGAGGTCTTTCTCCAAGAACCAAAAGGGACAGAAGAAGAAGTGGTTCCGGAAGTCGCAACAGTCCCGTGACACTCCGGACACCCAGTCCTTCTGAGGCAGAGGAGGACAGGATGGACACCGCCCTAGGGGCAGAGGGGGTCCGAGGAATTTTGGGTCCAGAGAATCGTTCTCTGATCAGACCATGCAGCAACCCTAAGGAGTTACCTGACTGCTCCACTCTGGAGGCAGTCGGGGGGCGTTTTTCGAGGCACCTGGCAGCTTGGGAGTCCATCACGACAGATCGCCAGAGGTTACCAAATCCCGTTTCTTCATCCCCCTCGCAATCCCAGATCCCTCCCTGATATCCCCCCCGATCAGAGGGAGACCGTGGCTGCGGAAATCCAGCAGCTGCTAGAAAAAAGAGCCATTCAGCACATCCCCCCAGACCAGTTCGGATTGGGCTTTTACTCCAGGTTCTTCTTGGTGCCAAAAAAGACGGGGGACTTAAGGCCAATCCTCGATCTATCCCTCTTGAACCTGTAAGTAACCAAAGAAAAGTTCTGGATGGTCACACTTCAATCCATTCTCCCCCTCTTGCAGGAGAATGACTGGATGTGCTCTATAGACCTCAAGGATGCGTACTACCACATCTTGATGGACAGATGCTCCAGGAGGTTCCTTTGCTTCTGGCTAGGAGCCAGTCATTACCAATTCAGGGTCCTCCCCTTTGGTCTCACCACAGCTCCCAGGGTGTTTACCAAGGTTTTGTCAATGATAGCGGCCCACCTGAGACTCCAGGGAATTCAGGTCTTCTCCTACCCGGACGACTGGCTCCTGACCGCCCCCACAAGGCATCTACTCTGCGCGGCTAGGGACTCTTTCCTCCATCTAGCTCCCCGGCTGGGGATCACAGTCAATGTAGAGAAATCTTCCCCCCTGCCGACCCAAATCATAGACTTCATCGGGGCCAGACTGAATACATGCCGGCTCCTAGCCTTCTTGACTTCGGACTGGCTTTGAACCCTGAGACTCCATGTGCGGGCCATTCTTCAATCCCCATCTCCTTCAGCAGCTTTGGTCCTGAGGGCCCTAGGGTCGATGGCAGCTGCCATCAACCTGCTGCCCATGGCGCGTTTGAACATGAGGGTCCTGCAGTGGACCCTCCAAGTCCAATGGTCCTTCCTGCATTACCCTCTAAACCATCCCATTCACCTCAGTAGGGTTTGCAGGAAGGCCCTCCTGTGGTGGCTTCAGACCACGGATGCCTCTCGCCTTGAATGGGGGGGGGGCATTGTCTAGGCAGGACAGTCCAAGGCACGTGGGACCACATGGAGACCTTGCTGCATATCAATGTCCTAGAGATGAGGGTGGTGCTGTTGGCGTTGCAAGCACTCCAGAGCCTCCTTCCCATGGGGTCTATTGCGGTCCAGACGGACAACATGTCAGTTGTCTGGTATATCAACAAACAAGGGGGAACTAGGTCCTATCCACTTTGCCGAGAGGCCATGAGAGTGTGGGAATGGGCGATCTCCACCAACCGCTTTCTCATAGCGATGCACATTCCAGGACGATCCAACATCCTAGCGGACAGACTGAGTCGCACGATTCTCTTGCTGTAAGAGTGGTCTCTGAATCCCGAAGTAGCGAAACAAATATTCTCCAAATGGGATCAACCTTGTTGCGATCTTTTCGCTTCTCCCTCAAACACGAAGTGCAACGACTACTTCGCTCTAATTCCCCCACCCGGGGAATCCCCCCGAGATGCTCTGGCACATGCTTGGCCGCCCGGTCTCCTTTATGCTTATCCTCCCCTTCCTCTAATGCTGAAGTTCTTACAGAAAGCCAGTCGGCTGGGGAGCAGAATAATCCTCATTGCCCCATTCTGGCCTCGTCAGGCTTGGTTCCCTTATCTATGGTCTCATCTAGTGAATCCTCCCTGGATTCTGGATCCCATCCCAGATCTGATCTCGCACCCGTTAGACCTTCCGATCCCAAATCTGGACAATCTGAAGCTCACGGCTTGGTTGCTCCAGTTCCACTCCTAGCTAGGAATCCCGGTATCTCTTCTCCGGTCAAAGCTATCTTTGTGGCAGCCCACAAGCCGTCTACTAGAAGACTTTATGATAGCAAATGGAAAAGTTTTTCTGTTTGGACGGAGCAACAAAACTTAGACCCCTTTATGGCTCCGTTGCCCGCGGTGTTAGACTTTTTGTCAGGACTTTTTGACCAAGGAGCCAGCTCAGCTGGCAGCAATTTCACATTATCACGTGGGGAGTGACCTAGGCCCTTTGATCTCAACCAGATTGTGTAAGGCCGTTTTGAAGGGTACCTTCCTACTAAGACCCCTGGTGAAGGACGTAGTCCCTCCTTGGGATTTAGCGCTCGTGCTCCAGGCTTTGACAGCTCCTCCCTTTGAGCCTGCAGCTTCAGTGGATCTTAAACTATTATCCTGGAAAACAGCCTTTCTCATCGCTATTACTTCGGCCAGAAGGGTTTCTGAACTACAAGCCCTTTCCACCAAGCCACCGTATTTGACTTTTCACAAAGACAGAGTATCCCTCAGGACCAATCCCTCCTTTCTTCCTAAGACTGCTTCCAAATCAAATATCAATCAAACTATTAACTTACCTGTCTTCTTTCCCAATTACCAAAACAAAGGCGAATATAAATTGCACTTGTTGGATGTTCATAGGCAACTACGTTTCTACTTACACAGAACAGCTGGTCATAGGCAATTAGACCAGCTGTTTATTTCCTTTGCTAAAACCAATTTTGGAAAATCAGTTTCTAAAGTCACACTGTCCAGATGGATTTCACAGTGTAGTCTACTAGCATATGAAAGTTCTGGCCTGCCCGCACCCCAAGGAGTCCACGCCCATTCTACTAGGTCAATTTCCACCTCTGCTGCCTTTCATTCTAGAGTCTCATTGGATGAAATTTGTTCGGCAGCCACTTGGGCTTCATCTCATACCTTTATAAATCATTATAAGTTGGACCTGGTCTCCAGAGGGAGAGCATCCTTTGGCTCTGGAGTGCTCCGGAACATCCTTCCATGACGACCTCCCAAGATTTAGGTAGCTGGGGACTCTGTCCCATAGGTTGATGCACAAATGAAGTTAACTACTTCAGATTAAGAAGTTATGTACTCACCATAACGTTCCATCTGAGTAGGTAAACTTCATTTGGCAGCAACCGACCCCCCCCCTCTTTCCCCCTGACCGTCGGATGTTTATATTACTCTTATTGTCATCTGATTGTATCGAGGTCAGACCATAGACTGGCTATTTTGTGCAGGTCTTGCATTAGGCAAACTCGATCTGAGGTCAGGTAGGGATGGCAGGGGATTATGGGTAGGGGGAGGTGCTTGGAGCTCTGGTCTCAGCTGTTGGAAACTGCCGGCTCGGATCCGATATGGATCCGAAGACCCATAGGTTACTGCCGAATGAAGTTTACCTACTCAGATGAAACGTTATGGTGAGTACATAACTTCTTATTTCAGTGACTTTTGCACTTCAGGTACTGAACTATCTAGCACACCTGACGTGTCTCCAAAGAGACATGATCAAGGAGCTTTGCAAGTCTCTTTTGGGTAGCTTACCTATGGGCATCCAAAAGATGGTGGAAGCCCAAATATCTTCCCTGCAATCTACTTCAGATGTGGCCATGTGACTGCTATCTAGTGCAGCCTATGGTACATAAAGGGCAACTGGTACGGGTATTTTCATAGAATTCCATGGCTGGCTGTGGCTCCGTGATTTCACAGAAATCTTCAAGGTGTAATTCATCAACGCCCCCTATAATGGTTCCACCTTGTTTGTACCTAAAGTAAAAGAAATGCTTACCAGGAGCTAACAGGATGGTAAGACCTTGTCTGCCATGGGAATCGGCTTTTACACTCCTCAGAGATCCTTTTCCAGGAATCAAAGAGGAGGCAGAAGGCTGTGGTTCAGAAAGTCCCAAGGTTTTCACCAGGACACTCCTGGGGATAGACCTCTCTGAGGCAGAGACAGTTGCAATCCAAACAGACCTGCTTGAGAGGAAGAACTATGGTTTCCATGCATCCTTCACTGAGAAACCTTACCAGCATCCCTGAGCACTTGCTGGACTGCTGCACTCTGTAGGCAGTCAGGAGGACACTTTTCCTTATACCCTTTAGCCTGGCAAACCATAACTACTGATTTACAGGTGAAAAGGATAATCACCAGAGGCTATAGCATGCCCTTTTTGACTTCCACAAAGAAAAGATCGAAGATTCCTGATATGCCACCAAATCAAATGGAATCCGCAGCAATAGAAGTATTAAAGTTGATAAACAAATGAGTCATTCAGCTGGTCCCCCAGACCAGTTATGATCTGGATTCTATTCCAGGTTCTTTCTAGTTCAAAAACAGACAGGGGACCTCAGACCAGTACTGGATCTCAGCAACCTACATTAATATATCAAACAAACAAAGTTCTGTATGTTCATGGTACAGTCCATACTACCTCTATTGAAGAAGGAAAACTGGATGTTCTCTGTCGAGCTCCACAATGCCTACTATCACATCAAGGTCCAGAGGCAATCCAGGAGATTTCTCTGTTTCTGGCTGGGAGTCAATCCATTACCAATTTAGGCACCACTATTCAGTCTTACCACAGCCCCCTGGGTGTTCAGCTGTATTATGGCAGTAGTAGCAGCTCATCTCTGACTGCAAGGGATCCATGTCTTCCTATATTTAGATGATTGGCTCCTAACTGCTAGCTCCGAGCATCTACTGTTGCAACACCAAACTTTCCTTTTCATTCTTACAAACCAGCTGGGAATATTAAACAACCACAAAAGTAGAAAACTGTCCCCTATGCAGAATATAGAATTTATAGGATGCCACATAGGCTCAATCCAGCAAATTGAGAGACTCTCCAATGCAAGAGTCAAATCTTTCAGGTTCTTAGGTTATCAAGTAATGCAATCCCCACAACCACAGGCAAGACTCATTTTCTGTGTTTTAGGTCTGTTGGCCTCTTCTGTTACACTGGTTCCATTAGTAAGATATTACATGAGAGCTCTACAGTAGACATTAGTAGTACAGTGGTCACAGAAGTTTTACTCCCCCCTCACACCAGAATCTGACTTATTCAAGTATGCAGAAATCATGTAAATTGTGGATTACATCCCCATCAGGAAAATAGGGCAGACCCTTTTGTGCATCTGCCCCCAGGGCCACAGTTACCAGGGATGCCACCTTTTTAGAGTGGGAGGTGCATTTTGAAGGGAAGACAGTTCAAGAGATGTGGTCATCAACAGGGGCTAAACTTCACGTCAGTGTCTTGGAGATGAGAGTGGTCCTCCTAAGGTTGCAGGCTTTTCAGGACCTCTTACACAAGCATGTGATTTCTATTCACAAAGACAATATGTCAGTGGTGTGGTACTTCAACAAACAAGGAAGAACACGCTTGTGCCTTCTTTGTTGAGAAGCCGTGCATGTTTAGCAATGGGCAATGTCTTCAAACCTTTTTCTAGTAGCAACACACATTCCTGGGACATCCAATATACAAGCAGACAGGTTCAGCAGGTCTAGCCTATTATGTTATGAGTGGTCTCTCAAACAAACAGTGGCAACAGAGATTTTAATTACTGGAGCCAACCTTGCTGCATCCTCTTTGCCTCTTACCACAGCAACAAATGCATCAGTTATTTCTCCTCATCCCTCCACAGAGACAATCACTGAGAGATTCTCTGGTCCATTTTTGGTCCCCAGGTCTCCTTTATGCCTTTCCAGCAATTCCTCTTTTCATAAAGTTCATTCAGAAAGCCAAGAAGTACAAAACCAGGGTAATTCTCATTGCCCCCTTTTGGCCTTGACAAGTATGGTTCCCTTTTCTTTGGCCTCATCTACTGTACTCATCATGGGTACTGGATCACACTCTAGATCTGCTCAGTCACCAATCCAACCTGCCTCTAATGGATCTCCGGTCCCTAAAACTAACTGCACAGTTTCTTCAGTTGTAACTAAAGCCAGAGATACCAGGCTTTCTTCCCTTGTAGTCCACATAATTACTTCTTCTCAGAAGGAATCAGTCAAAAAGACTTACAAAAGCAAATGGAAAAGGTTTTCTATTTAGGCATCCTCAAAGAGCATAGACCCTTTCTCAGCCCCTCTACCACCAATACTGTATCTTCTTTCTGAGCTTTTTATGGGAGGTTCCAGTTACTCTATTATTAAAGTCCAGATGGCCACCATTTCAAACTTGATTGAAAAATGATTTGTCTGTTGTACCTCTTAAGGTGACCAAAGAAACAATTTTATTGAAACCACCTGTTCGAGATACAGTTTGACCTAATCATGTCATAGTTTTACTTCAGTCTTTAACACAAAAACCCTTTGAACTTGCAGCATCAACCAATTTAAAATTCCTCTCTTTGAAGACTATCTTTCTGGTTGCCATTACATCAGCAAAATGAGTGTGGAACTACAAGCACTTTTCATGCAAGCCGCCCTTCCTTATTTTTCACAAGGATAGAGTTTCACTGAGAACAAATCCCTCCTTCCTTCCTAAGGTGGCATCAGAATCTAACCTGAATCAACAAATTGATTTGCCTGCATTCTTTCTAAACTTTGCTAACAAGAGAGAACACACCCTCCAAACCTTAGATGTAGATAGACAACTCAGGTTCTATTTACATTGTATTAAAAACATTAGGAAATCAGACCAGCTATTTGTATCTTTTTCCTAGAAAAAACTAGGACAGCATATATCAAAAGTTATGCTTTCTAGTTAGCTAGCAGATTGCATTTCCTTTGTTTATAAGACAAAAGGGCTGTCTTTACAGTTTAAATGTAAGGTTCATTCTAGCAGAGTGATGGCAACTTCAATAGCATTTGCAAAAATAGTACCTGTCAGTGACATATGTACAGCAGCAACTTGTTCTACAGCTAATGCCTTTATATCTCATTTAAAGTTGGATGTGCAATCTAGAGCTAGCAGATCCTTCAGCTCTGCCATTTTCAGGAATGTCCTTTCTTGAGTCCACCTTGGCCCTTTTGGGTAGCTTGGGAAGCTGTCCCACACATTGAATCAAATGAAAATAGACAACATCAGATACGAAAAGGTATGTACTTACCAACAAAATATGATGTCATGTTAAGTTGTCATTCTCGCCTTCATTCTTGCTGGATGGGATCGGCTCTGACTCGGCCTATACTATAGCTCGAGAGCTATTTTTACCGGCTCGAGGCAGCCCTATATCCCAAAATACCATGCACTAACTCCCCAGATCTCGTTTGCCGCTTCGCTGCGAGGTTGTGTTTTTTTACCGGCTCAGGTCAGTGTAAAAATGTCTTTCTTTTTGTGAGGACTTTTAAATTTTAAGGTTAGTTTTCCCTATCTGTTCATTATCTTACCCTTAAAAGCTTATTAACAATTTTCGTTAAGCCCCCCCCCCTCCTTTAGTCAAATTGATAAACGGGCCTTCGGGCTTTAGTTTTTCTATAGTTATCCCTATAGTTTGCCCTTATTGAGTGGGTGTGTGTGTGTTTTCCTAGTCAGCCCTTTAACTTCTCCCCTTGTGTGAGTGTTTGAGTGAGTTGTGTGTGCTGACTGTGTTAGATTGTTAGTGTCCACTATAATGTCCAAAGACACTAAAGTCTCAGGATTCAAGAAGTGTGACTCATGCTGTCAGAAGATGTCTCTGACAGACGGTCACACTTCTTGCGTTTATTGCCTGGGACCCTTGCACCTGCAGGACTCTTGTTCCGTTTGTCACGGATTTAGTCCAAGAGTCCTGCAGGTGCGCCGCAATAAGCTAATTTTGAGGGGCTTATAGAAGCCTGATGACTCTCCGTCTAAGTCTGGCTCGGGGAAGTCGTTCAAGCCCACCAAACCCTCAGCTCCAGTTCTTGAGTCGACGGCTGGCGGAACCGAAAGTGCTCTGACATCGGCTCCAGTCGGATCCGATGCGAGCAAGACTTTGCCCGCTCTGAAACCCATATTGGAGCTGACAACAGCGCGCAAGCGCTCTAGGTCACCCTCTGTAGAGTCCATTCGTTTGGCTACAGGATCGCCCTTACTGTCGGAGCGGAGTCATAGGACTCATTCCTCCAGGTCTTCCAGGCTGTCCAACCATGACATTGAGAGGGTGGTCAGTAGACTCCTCAAGTCTCAGGCATTGGCCCAAATACTCCAAAGCCCATCTCACCAGACTGTGGCTCCCTCGGTGCCAATTCACTTCCTCCTCCGACTCTTCAGTTGAGCTCGGAGCCGGAGTTTGTCAGAACCGGGACCTTACCCACGTCGGAGCCGATACTACCACCTTCGGCCCCGGCGTCGTCAGCTCCGACTTCTTCATTGGTGCCGTCCGTGGAGAGGTCCAGGCGCCGAGACACCATCGTTGGCTCCGAGGGGTCGAGTGGCATCGGACCCTTGTCCGACCCCGTTCTTCCTCTCAGAGCTTCGGCGCTGGTTAGTTCGGCCCCAACATAATTCTCGGAGCCTTGTCTGTCAGCGCTGGGAGCGGTCCTGGTATCCTCGGAGCCAGGACTTTCTTCTGTGCCTGATAGGAGAGCCTTTGAGGTGAGGAGGAGCATGCTGGATCCGGTGTCCGCTCCAAGGTTGGTTCCTTCAGCTCCTCCCTCTACAGTGCCTGTTACGGTCTCTGGTCATCCACTGGCAATTGATAGCAGAGATCCAAAGCGTAGGGTACCCACTTTGGGTGCCTCTTCTTCGTCCGAGGCCTCCCCTGAAGCTTCAGGGGAACCCCCTAGGAAAAGAAAGTGCAAGAGGAAGCACATAGACTCTCCCGAGTCTATCACTTCGGACACCGACTTGGATGAGTCAGAGGGTTCCCCGAGATCCCCCTCTGAGGATGTCTCCTTTTCAGACATCCTAGAGATCCTGAAACAGAGGGGGAATTGGTCCACCCTCAAACCCTCCGAGGACGAGTCGGTTTACCTTGATGTTTTTGGGTCTCGCCCTTCCACCTCCTGGGTGTCCCCTCCTTTCGACCCACTGATGGAAGTAGTGGCTAGAAAGGCGTGGGCAGCTCCTGAATCGATGGAACCTACCCCTAGGAGGCCTTCTAAATTTATTTCTGCTCCAGTAGACAAACCATTTCTGACCAAAGGTGTATCGGTAGATGCTATGGTGGTAGCAGCCGCCACTAAGAAGGAATTAGCTGATCCTTCTGTACCTGTTCATCCTCCTAATAAAGAGTCCAGGACTATGGACAGGTATGGTAAGCGGACATTTGCTTCAGCGACCTTTGCCATGCGGTCGCTGAACTATTTATGTCATTTCACCCGCCTTCAGAGAGATTTGCTCAAAGAACTGGGTGAAACCATACAGGATCCTTCTGCTGTGGGGTATCAGGGCAAGGTTAACTCCCAGCTGGCTACCCTGAATTCCATTGCCAACTCCTCCATGTGGCTTATCTCTTATGCAGCCGATGGAGCGAGTAGGGCCACAGGCACAGGTGTTGCTTTAAGACGTCACGCCTGGATGCGACTCTGTAATTTTGCTGATCCCTTCAAGGCTTCCTTCACCAACACTCGCTTTGATGGTTCAGAGTTGTTTGGACCTCAGGTGAAGAATATCCTCACTAGGTGCGAGCAAGATGGTAAGACTCTCTCTGCCGTGGGAGTCCATTTTTCCACACCATCTTTACCATACCCTAAAGGTCAGAAGGGTGGAAAGATGTGGTTCCGCAAACCACAGGGAGTCGCACCTGCCGCACGTGGTGAACTTCCCCCCAGAGGCAGAGGGGGGAACAATAATAGACGCCGCCCCAGGGGCAGAGGGGGTCCACAGAACCAGGGTTCCAGGGAATCCTTCCCTGACCAACCCTTTCAGCATCCCTGAGAAGCTGCCCGACTGTCCACCTTCGGAGGCAGTCGGGGGAAGATTATCTCTGTACCCGGAAGCCTGGCAATCCCTCTCTCAAGACAAATGGGTACAGTCGATCATATCCGAGGGTTACAAAATCCCCTTCATTTCTCATCCAATCCAACCACCAAGACCCCTCTCAGACATACCACCCAGACAAAGGGGTCAGGCACAGCTAGAGATAAAAAAGCTGTTAGAAAAAAGAGTAATCCAGGCAGTCCCAGCAGACCAGCTAGGATCCGGAATCTACTCCAGGTTCTTTTTGGTACCAAAAAAGACAGGAGACTTGAGACCCATTTTGGACCTCAGCAGACTGAACAAGTCTGTGCAAAAGACAAAATTTCGGATGGTAACACTGCAGTCCATTCTGCCCTTCTTGGGCAGAGACAACTGGATGTGCTCGTTAGACCTTCAGGACGCGTACTATCATGTAAAGATACACAGGCGCTCCAGGAGGTTTCTCCGCTTCCGGCTGGGAGCCAGTCATTTCCAATTCAGAGCCCTGCCCTTTGGTCTCAGCACAGCCCCCCAGGTGTTCACCAAATGTTTGGCAGTGGTCACGGCTCACCTGAGACAAAAAGGATTCCAGGTGTTTCCATATTTAGATGACTGGCTCATTACCGCTACCACCAAGCAGCATCTTATCATAACCAGGGATTACACCATTCGCATTTGCAACAAACTAGGTATTTCCATAAATTTCGCAAAATCCTCCTTGTGAATGTATAAACTTCATAGGCGCAGTGTTAAACATCACAGAAATGTCTGCAACATTACCACCTCAGAGAGTGACAGACATACGGCGGAATGTTCAGTTTCTGTTTCAGTCCAACAGAATTCAAGTCAAGTTAGTACTGAAAACATTAGGCCTCATGGCAGCGGCGATTCTCCTTCTCCCCTTAGCCCGCTTCCACATGAGAATTCTCCAGTGGATGCTTTTTTCACAGTGGTCCTTTCAACAGCTCCCAATGACTCACAACATTTTGATAACCCCAACTTGCAAAAAACACCTCTCCTGGTGGATGGTCTTCCCTCAACTTCTTCAGGGCAGACCCTTTGTTCTTCCCTCTCCAGTTGCCACGGTGACAACGGATGCCTCCCTGATCGGGTGGGGGAGGCACTATCAGGGCAGGACTGTCCAGGGCACATGGCAACAATTAGAATGCCACCTGCACATAAATGTCCTGGAGATGAGAGCAGTGCTTTTATCGTTGCAAGCCCTTCAGGGCTCTCTTCCCACGGGGACTATAGCAGTTCAAACGGACAATATGTCTGTAGTGTGGTACATAAACAAGCAGGGCGGAACAAAGTCCTACCCCCTATGTCGAGAAGCACTCAGACTTTGGCAGTGGGCGATCTCCTCTCAACGGTTTCTGATAGCAACGCACATCCCTGGGAGGTCCAATGTCATACTGGACAGACTGAGCAGAACAATTCTCATGCCTCACGAGTGGTCTCTAAATCAGGCGGTTGCGGAGAGAATTTTCCAGAAGTGGGGTCAGCCTTGCTGCGACCTTTTCGCAACACCTCAAAACAGCAAGTGCTTTGACTTCTTCACACTCTTCCCTCTACCAGGCCATTCCCCCAGAGACGCTCTTGTCCACGATTGGCCTCGGGGTCTTCTATACGCTTTTCCCCCTTCTCCATTGATTCCGCAGTTAATTCAGAAAGCAACCGCATTGAGAACCAAAATGATCCTCATTGCTCCGTACTGGCCTCGACAAGTATGATTTCCAGTCCTGCACCGTTATCTACTGGAACAGCCCTGGCATCTGGAACCATTTCCAGACCTTTTGACCCATCTGACGGGCAAGCTGCACCAGTCTCTTCAGTCCCTCAATCTCACAGCTTGGTTGCTCCACTTCCAACCATAGCCAGGCTTCCCTTTATTTCTCTTCCTGTCTGTGATATCATTCTTGCCTCCCATAAGTCCAATACTAGGAAGACTTATGCGAGTAAATGGAAGCATTTTTCATTCTGGGCAGAAGCTAGGTCCCTAGATTCTTTTAATGCACCAATTCAAAGTTCTAGATTTTCTGGCAGAGCTTTTTCATTCAGGGTCGTCGTCGGCCACTATCAGAGTACAACTAGCAGCCATTGCCAATTTTCATGTAGGGCTCTCGGAAACCAATATTATGTCCCATAAACTCTGTAAAGCTTTCCTCAAGGGCATCTTCTTGCTCAGACCTCCCATTAAGGATCCTCCTCCACAATGGGATCTAAATTTGGTGTAAACTTCATTAATTCTCCCTCCCTTTGAGCCTGCAGCTTCTTGTTCCCTCAAGCTTTTCTCTTGGAAAACTCTGTTTTTGGTGGCTATAACATCTGCCAGAAGGGTGTCGGAACTTCAGGCCTTGTCTGTCCATCCCCCTTATTTGGTTTTTCATAAAGACAGGGTAGCTCTCAGAACGAATCCTTCCTTTCTACCAAAAGTTTCTTCTGAATCAAATCTGAACCACACTATTGACTTGCCTGTTTTCTTCCCAAATTATTCAAACAGGGCTGAACAGAAACTACATTGCTTGGATGTTCATCGTCAACTGCGGTATTATCTAGACAGGACAAAACAATTCAGAAAGTCAGAACAGCTCTTCCTCTCTTATGCTGAAGGAAAGAAAGGACTTCCAGTATCAAAGGTAACTCTTTCTAGATGGTTAGCATCCATCATTACCTTTGTCTACGAGTTGAGACACAAACAACTTCCTTCAAAACCTAAGGCTCATTCATCCAGGGCACTATCAACCTCAACAGCCTTTCAAGCAAGGTTACCATTAGATGCCATTTGTGCAGCAGCTACATGGGCTTCTCATCATACTTTTATTACCCATTACAAACTTGATATACCCTCCAGAAATAGAGCTGACTTTGGTTCCACTGTACTCAGGAGTCTGTTCCGTTGAGCCACCCAGGACCAAGGTGCTAGGGACGCTGTCCCATCCAGCAAGAATGAAGGTGAGAATGACAACTTAACATTAAGAAGTTATGTACCTACCATAACGTTCCATGTTAGTTGTCTTCTTCTCGCCTTCTTTCTTGCGTCTCTCCCTCCTGCCCCCTAGCCTGAACAGACTTGAAGGTCTCTGAGTCCTTTTCTTTCATGATACATAGTTATTCAGGGTTACCCGTATCATGATTGTTACCAGCAGGTAGACCGTATTTTTATATAATGGCTTATTTTTTGGTAACAATAAAACTATACTATGTGTTAGCTGTCAACGAGATCTGGGGAGTTAGCGCATGGTATTGTGGAATATAGGGCTGCCTCGAGCCGGTAAAAATAGCTCTCGAGCTATAGTATAGGCCGAGTCGGAGCCGAGGATCGGCTCCGAACCCATCCAGCAAGAAAGAAGGTGAGAAGACGACAACTAACATGGAACGTTATGGTAGGTACATAACTTCTTATTATTTTCATCTAGTTCAGTTTCCCTCTTTCTTTTCCCTTTCCAAATTGTCATTTTACATCTTCTGGGGCTCAATCAGACCTTGATGGGACCCTATCTGTTTTTTGTTCCGATTTCTTCTATAGTGGGCAATATTACTAAATCCCATTTCTTTATTCCTTCCTGCAGTTATTAGAGACCATTTGAAATCAGTCAGCAAACTCTGTCTGAGGTAAATTGGCTAGGAGGAGGGAATTGTGGGGAGGGGAGGAGTCAGACCTCTCAGATCCAACACTCTGGTGTAAGGCACCGAGGTCAGATCCTACTGGATCCAACATCCCACACGTTGAACTAAACAAAAATAAGACAACACGGATCTGTTTTAAGTATATAATTTTTGTTTTCATCTCATTTGACCAAGTTGGGCTTCCAAATAAACATTTCAAAATCCTCCTTGACTCCATCTTACAAGATTGTGTTTCTGGGGTGGCTTCTAGAACTTTTTGACTCAAGAAAAAGTGGATTGTTATCTGGAATCTTTTCAGAACATCTCCAGTCAATCTCATACTTCTGCAAGAGAATTTCTCAGGATCCTAGGGTTCATGGCTTCTTTAGTTCTCATCCTTCCTCTTGCCAGGTTGCATATGAGAAGGATGTTTCTAAAAAACACATGGACCCCTCATTTGCATTCTCTGCAGTACCAAAATTCTAGTTTGGGGACTTTATAAAAATGGAACTGCATTGGTGGAAACAACAAATTCAACTGAGCCCACGTCTCCTCATCTCTCCTCAGACTCCAAACCCATCTCTTACCACAAACTTGATAAATTTTGCTTGGGGAGCAGTTTCCATGGGTGTAAAACTGAAATGACTGTGGAGTCCTTCACACAGACCAAAACACATTTACATAAAGGAGATGTCGGCTGTAATCCATGTCTTGAAGTCTCTCCATAATCTGTGGTCCCCAGGACC
Organism: Protopterus annectens; assembly: GCF_019279795.1. Classification (NCBI taxonomy): domain Eukaryota; kingdom Metazoa; phylum Chordata; order Ceratodontiformes; family Protopteridae; genus Protopterus; species Protopterus annectens. The sequence continues at coordinate 131,004,107 of NC_056733.1, forward strand.
TCATCAGTTGATTGCAGACAATACTAGAGTCATGTGGTAAATAAATAGCCAGGGAGGTTCAAGGTCATATCCCCCATGCAGGCTGGCTGTGGTGGCTTAGGAGTTAGCTCCTCCATATTCCTTAAACCTCCAAGCATCTTACATTCCATCAAAGCAAAATACAGTGTCAGACAAACTGAGCAGGACCAGGAAAAAGCATCACAAATGGAAACTGAATAAGAGGGATGTTCAAGAATCTGATCCAGTTGTGGGGAACACATCAAATAGATCTGCCCACCTCCTTTCAAAACATGCAACTAAACAAATATTGTTGCAGGGCTCCTTGCAAGTAAGCCTTTAAAACACATATATTTTCATTCCATTGGAAGAAAATGTTTCTTTCTGTGTTTTCACTCTTTCCCCTAATATCAAGGATAATTGTGAAGATGCAAAGGGATTCTCAAAAAATCATTGTGGTGATTGGTTTTCTCTTCTTATGGAATTGGCCAAGGGCAATTACCATAAGCTTCCTCACAGACTGGGTCTACTCACACAAGACAGGGGGAGTTTGAGACATCCCAATATCAATCCACTTCACCTTATTGTCTGGACAGTCCAATTCTAATACTTTTTAGAGACTTATTTCATGAATATGTGCAGCAGGTACAAAAGGTGGAAAGAAAGCCTGCTACTAGAAAATCCTATATTTGTAAGTGGAAGTGTTTCTCTAGTGTGTGCCGAACCAATAACCAGGGGTCTGAGACCTCCTCATAATAAGCAGGTTGCTCCTCCTTGGGTTCTCAACTTTGTGCTACAGAAGTTGACTGCGTCACCTTTTGAACCTGCCCATTAAGCTGATTTATTGTTATTGACTTGGAAAAGTGCTCATTATTATTCTGAAATTTGCAAAGAGCTTTGGAGTTGCAAGCTCTCATGGTGGATGAGCCCTATCTGATTTTCCATAACAATAGGATGTCTTTAAGAATAAATCCCTCATTCATATTCACAGTGGTTTCGGAGTTTACATTGAATCAAGCCTTCAAGCTCTCATTTTCTACCCAGAAACTAAAAAACAGGGAGAAAGGATTCTGCATACTCTTGACTTGCAAAGACATATGGACAGAACTAAGCCCTTTAGAATAGCTGATTAGCTATTTATTTATTAAGGGACAAAAAGGGACAACGTGTGTTTAAACAGACAGTTTCCAAGTGGCTGTCCTCAGCGATTGCTTTTTGTTATTCCCACCATGGCAAATCCATTCCAGGCGGTATCAAGTCACATTCTACTATAGCCTTGTCTCCTTCAATGAAATACTGGAAAGGGGTGTACTCTAGAAGCATTCTAGAGGTAAGTTACATGATACCCTGTATATACTTTTACAGAGCATTACAAGATGGATTCCTTTTCAAGGTCCAGGTCAAGCTTTGCTTGGACCATTCTCCAGGGATCCTGCATCCCTATCCTTTATCCTCCCTGGTTAGGTAGATTTTGGTAATCAACTGGTATAGCCTAAAGGAACAGTGTCAGACAAACTGAGCAGGACCAGAAGAAGACAAGGCTATAGTGGGGTGTGACTTGTTACTGCCTGGAATGGATTTGCCTTGGTGGGAATAACAAAAAGCAATAGCTGAGGACAACCACCTGGAAACTGTCTGTTTAAATACAAGTTGTCCTTTTTTGGCCTAAAGGCTATATGGGTTGATTACCAAAGTCATATAGCCTAAAGACTACTGCAGCAGTGGGAATGACGAATATAGTACAGATGTGGAATTTGCACTTACCCATAATGGTAGATGTTCAAATACCTCACTGATACAGTAGCCAAACTCTTCCTCCATCCCCCTACTCTTGTATATCATTGTAGTTGGGATGTAAAGTAGGTTTGTGTTTACAGGTTCATAGGTGTATACTAGGCTAACAACCACTAGAGCCCCTATATGCCTAGCCAAGCAACCCACATCCCTCTATCCATCCTCAGTCCCTTTTCCCATTTTTGCACATGGGGTAATTTGATTTATATAGGGGTGATTTACTGACTGCCTCTGTCCTTCAGAGACATAGGCATCAGATGAGGTGAATGTCCAATGATACATCCATTGGTCCAAGTTGCACTCTGCTTCACATGACTGGGGAGCTTGCTCCACAGAATGGGAATTGTCTGAGAAACATATATGTCTCTCCAAAATGTCCTATTTATGTTGCAAGCAAAATTTAGGTCCTTTAATCTAGTAGTTCTGATGATATTTCTTTTATAGATTTGCAAAAGGTTCATCAAAACAGGGTCCAGGGATGCCTTGTATGCCAAGTAAAGATCACCTCTCAGAAGTCTGTATGATGCCAAGTAGAAAGGCAGTCAGCATATGACAGTGTGTTTACTCCCTGTATTTTTTTGTATGAACCTTTATGAACATTCCAGTCACTGCATGTGTCTGGTCAGGTACATACCAAAGTGGGCATTGTATTAAATTGTAGGTCTGATGAGGACCAAGTACAGTGGTATGAGGGCATTTCTGGACCTAGATGCCATGCCCTAGCTTAAAAGTTGAGTAGCACAGATAATATTCTTACTACCTTGGAGAAATGTTGGCCGAAGGCTAAGTTACTGTCTGCATGAGTTCCCAGATCCCTGACTAGTGAATCACTTTTAGGGGTGTTTTACTGATGACTTCCAAAAGGTACTATAATGCATTTCTTGGTATTGCGTTTTAAGCCATGCTGTGGAGTTGTTTTGTATGCAGGAAGCAATGCATATAGCCTGATGGCTACTGCAGCAATGAGGAGCTCAAACAGCTACTGTTGTGGGTAAGTGCAACTTACATAATGGTACTTTACCACTGCTGCCTCAGTGCATTATTTTCTTTAATTCTTTAATTTATGCCTTTTTTTTTTTGTTACATGTCCTCCAAGTTTGTTTGGGTGTTTTGCCACAGATTTCAATTTCTTTGCACATCACAAAGGTATGTCAGTGGAGTAACTGGCGATGTTCCATATTGCCCTCATGTATGCGTGCAGTGTATATGTGACCATATCCTATGATAGTCTCTTATTCCTACAAAAACTATTTCCTGTCATTACATCTGTCACTTGCTGGGACAAGCTTTGAATCCCTACAACTCTGAACTGGATAAAGTAGGTACTGAGAATGAATTAGTAAAATGCTTATTGTATCACTGCTGTAAACAATGCATATTTTATTTGTTACTTATTATGTGGGTGATGGGGATGGACCACAAACTCTTTTCAGCCATGACAAAAGTAAATATGTAATATGGATTACCTAGAGAAAACCCATACAGACATTAAGAGACCTTGCAAAATCTAAACTGAGAGCAGTTCTGGCAACTGAATCTAAGACGCTAGGGCTGAGAAGTGCAGTTCTTGACAATGAGGCACCATATCAGAAAGTGGCTGTAGATTATCCAGCAGTCCTCCTCATCCAGTGTCATCCATAATACTAGCACTGGTTTACCCATTCTGGTGCATTAAAGGTGACATCTGCAAATATTATTCAGTTGCTTTAAACAGAACAATGCTTAATTTAAATGTATATTCTCTTTTATTAGTTGTTGTTGGTAAGTATGCTATTTTTTTCTTTTGACACTGAGGCATAATACAGCATTGTATTAGTTTGACAAATTTGTACTTGCCAGAAAAGTCTTTTTAAAAATTATGTATATTACCCTAGCTAAAACAAGGAATGAATGTAGTACATAAACCATAAAGACTTACTGTTAATTTTGGTTTGCCTTTTTGCAGCACAAACATGACACAAAAGATAAAACTGTGCAGTGTTTAACAAACCTACACCAAAATAAGGATGCTTATGTATCTCAGTTTCATTTATTAAAAACAGATATAAAATAGAAGCTTGAATGAAGAAACTTTGAAGAGAGAAACTGAAGGGAGATATATTGAAAGAAAAGATCATATTGGGGAAGTAGAGAAAAAACAAAAACAAATCAAACTCTCTCACTAGGATTCAGAAAGAGCCTCATAATTCAAGTGAATTACCTATCACAGTTATGTCAGTTTACACAATGGTGAGAAAATATGATTCATACATGGCTATGGCTGCAGTGAGAAAGACCTTGTTATCGACTCATTAGCATATCACTGAATTACACTTTCTAATACTTGCTAATACTAATGCTGCTAGAGATTACTATGGTAGTGTTTTTCCTAGTGGCCCATACATCAAGTTGACAAAGTGTGTGCACACACACACACACGCACACACACACACACACACACACACATTCATTTAGCATTATTTATGCTCCCACAAACACACACACGTCCACACACATATACACACTAATACACCACCATCCTCTCATCTGCTGAAAGTAGCTGCACTGTGACTGCTTGCATATGAGTGAATGGATGACCCTTGTCTTTTGAGTACATTCATTTTTTCCCTCCAGCACTGAAAATTTACACAGTCGACCCATTCTCTAAATTACTTGGCAGCATTGATCAGAAGGCGCTGGCATTTTTTGGGGAGAACACAAAGCTAATTGGCCTTTGCTGCTTCCCTGGATTACCACATTAACATGCAGCTCTGACCACAAGACCGCGCTTTGCACTGAAGCCTCTCCTGGCAGAAAACCTCAGACTTGTGAGAGATGCACTTATATATCCAAATTGGAAGTCACGCACTCTCCAGCCATGACTGGAATAACTGGTCAAGAGGAGAAGGTCAACACTTGCACCACACCACATGGAACACATAGCCCTCCAGAACAGACACCAGCATTGCTTTCACATAAAAGCACTAACCACACACCCACCTTCGTGGAGGCTCTCAATAAAAATCTAACCAAACAGCAAAGACCTCCAAGGCAGAAATGCACTCGACCACCACAACACAACACTAAGCATGAGACACATAACTTTCCTAAACAGTGTGCCACTCAACCAAAGCCCCTGAGGCAAAACAGCGTGCCCAACACACTAGTCATAGGTGACTCGATAGTGAAGCACACTGATGTCCCACTCACTAGGTTGAATAAGGAGAAAGTAACAGTCATCTGCCTGTCAGGCGCCAGGATCCGCCACATAATGCATGCACTTGGGTCCCTCAACAACAGGTACAGATATGACTCTGTCCTTGTACATGTGGGTGTGAATGACCTGAGACATATCTCCCTGGACTACATGAAAAGAGACATGGAGGAGCTCTCGGATTATGTAGCCCAGGCGGGTATTACCCTAGCCATGAGCAGCTTCCTACCATGACCCAAAATGATACCACAGTACAAGCAGAAAATGACTGATTTCAACAACTGGCTAAGTTTCTGGTGTCATTCTAAGGGGATCCAGTATCTGTCTGCCTGGGATGACATGACTGACATACCTTGATGCTTTGCCAGAGATGGCCTGCATCTGTCACCCCTGGGCTTCCGGATACTGGCCAAGGCTCTTGCCACCCCCACAGTGCCTTTTTTAGGCAGAGTTCTAAAGACCAATTTACCACCGTAACAGCTACAAACAAATGCAATTTGAGGGTCATGTAGCTCAACGCTAGAAGTCTAAATCTCAAAATGCACTCACTCGAAGTACTCCTTAAAATGGAGAACATCGACATTTGTGCTGTAACAGAGACCTGGTACAATGCAGCAGAAAGCACCCCTGCACTACCAGGCTACAACTCATTCCACACCTTTTGGCCCCAGAACTTGGACCGAAGCTCCAGAGGGGGTGGTGTTTCCATATTCATAAAGGATGCACACACCACCAGACTGTTAGCCCAACATAACACATCTGAGATACTTCAGGTGCAGCTAACATTGGATAAGACTGCGATTCAGGTCGTAGGCTGCTATAAGTCCCCAACCTTGTCCCAAGATTCACACTCCACATTCCTAAGCACCCTGGAGAATATTAGAGTCCAGCCTAACACTCTCATACTGGGCGACTTCAACTACCCCTCCATTAATTTGGAAAACTACTCATGTACCAATACACTTGCCCAACGCTTTCTGGAATTCATTAATTCCAATGCCCTGGACCAGCTCGTTCTTACCCCCACTAGAGGTAGCAACATCCTTGACCTGGGCATTACTAACATGGGCTACTGTTGCTCTACACCAATAGTCAACTCTTTCTTGGTTAGATCTGATCACAAGCTAATCACCTTGGAAATACACATCCCCCCACCCCTCCAACAAAGGTAACCACCATGAAAAACTTCTCCAAAGCTAACTCTGGGCTCCTAAAAACAGAGGTGGCTAATTTCACGGCACCCATGCAAATGGAAAATAGTTGCATGACCACCAAGTCATACACCAGTGCACTGTACGAACACATACACAAATGCATGGGATTCCGGTGTGTAGCTCGCAAGACATTTCCCTGCGAGCTACATCGCCAAAACCAAATGGCTGCAGCAGCACTTTGCCGTAGTGCAATTTGGCTGAAAAGCATAGCCGCTGCAGCTGTAATCTATGAACGGGCAGCTACAGTCGTACGGGATGTGTAACGCATTCCTTCTTCTCATTCAAGGAATGCATTTATTTAATTATTTATTTATTTTGTTAAAATAAATAAATAATTAAATAAATGCATTCCTTGAATGAGAAGAAGGAATGCGTTACACATCCCGTACGGCTGTAGCTGCCCGTTCATAGATTACAGCTGCAGCGGCTATACTTTTCAGCCAAATTGCACTACGGCAAAGTGCTGCTGCAGCCGTTTGGTTTCGGCAATGTAGCTCGCAGGGAAATGACTTGTGAGCTACACGCCGGAATCCAAATGCATGGATCTCGCCATACCCAATAGAACTAAGATGCTCTCCTCAAAAAAAAAAAGGAAGCCAATCTGGTGGTCCCCTGCCATAAACAAACTCTACAACAGAAGGAGGAAACTGATGCGGAATAAGATGAAGTCCCAAGACTGGAAAAACTCCCTTATCAGCCTCAACAAAAGATTGAGATCCCCCATCAAATCCTCTAAAGCTAGCTATGAAAACAGAATTGCAGCTGATAGTAAAGACAACCACAAGGCCTTCTATAGTTATGTAAAGAATCTCCATGGCAATACCCAGATTTGCTCTGAGCTACTGCACAATGGTATCTCCTATACTGAGCCAACAGATATTGCAAATATACTGGCGGACAGATTCAATGCTAACTTTACCCCTCCCCCCAAAGGACCAATCGCAATACCAGTAGATTGCCAGGCACCCAGTATTACTGCTGCACAGGTTAAAACAGCACTGTCCAAGGCCAAGAATACAGCTTCTATGGGACCTGACAGTATCATTGGCTGTGTTCTACATGAACTACAGAGTGAACTGGCACCTCACCTGTGTGTTCTGTTCAGTCACAGCATCACCTCAGGCTTTGTCCCTACCGAATGGCGCACTGCTACAGTCATCCATCTCCACAAAGGAGGAGCAACTACAGACCCCAGGAACTATCGCCCCATTAACCTGACAAGTCTGATATGCTAAGCTATGGAATGCATCATCATGGACCTAATAAACAAGGATATAGGGAATCTCCAAGATCCTACACAGTTTTGTTTTGTGAAGGGTAGATCATGCCTGCTCAACTTGGTCGACTTCTTTGAGTCAGTCACCAGAGCTGTGGATGAAGGTAAGGTGGTTCATACAGCCTACCTTGATCTGGCCAAGGCCTTTGATGCCATTCCCCAATCAGGAATCATAGAAAAACTTACTAATCTAGGCATCAACCCGTATATCACTAGGTGGGTTGCAAACTGGCTCACAGATAGAACCCACAGTGTGAAAGTAGCTGTCTCCAAGTCAGACTGCCGACCATTCACGAGTGGAGTCCCACAGGATTTGGTCCTGGTTCCTCTCCTGTTTGGTATCTACTTTTCTGAAGTCCAGGCCAACACAAAGGGACTCTGGCTGACAAAGTTCGCAGATGATTGCAAATTGGGAGCTATTATTAACTCCCCAAGTGATGTTGACATCTTACAGAAAGGCCTCACCGAGACCAACGACTGGTGTCAGAACCATGACCTTAAAATCAGTGCCAAAAAATGTGTCTTCATCCCCTTTGGGAAAAACCTGGTTCCCTTGAATTACACATTGATGGTAGTCCACTGAACACAAAAGGCGTTATAAGAGATCTGGGAACACAGGTTGACAGCAACCTCTCTTTTGACCACCACATTGCCACTGTGGTCAGAAAGTCCTTCTATGTGGCACATCTCATTACTAAGGGTTTTGCATCCAGGAAGAAAGAGGTGATCATCTCCCTGTACTCTTCCCTCATTAGGCCAATCATCGAGTACAATGCCCCATTTGGCATGTACCTCACTAGACACCTGCAACAACTGGAGAGGCCGCAAAAGTATCTCACAAAGAGGATCCTAGGCCTTAAACACTTGTCCTATATGGACAGACTCAAAAAAATCCAACTATTCTCTGTCTCATATCGCCTACTTAGAGACAATCTCTGCTTGACTTACAAAGCCATGTCTGGCTCAGCTCTGTTAGAAATGCTACATCTAAAGAAATCCCAATCCCTCCGCACCACATGCTCCAGAGACCTCAACCTCATTACCACAATCAACAGAACATGCTGGAGGGACGGGTTCATAGCCCAGAGACTGCCCATGCTATGGAATAGACTTCCCATACATGTCAAGCAGAGCACCTCACTGGCCCTCTTCAAGAGAAATCTTTATGAGTGGATGGGAAATAGAAAATTCACACCGGGGATCACTCCAGTGGCTCAACTTGACAGAGGAACTAGTAACTAAGGTTGTGTGGCAAAATGCCAGGGTAATCCTATGGCTAGGCTTGTAAAGGCAACAGGGCCATTAGTCTAGTACACACCTATGAACCTATGAACCTATTGTAGGACAGCCTGACAAATGGAAAGGCTTACAGCGAATGGGAAAATGGCCTTTTTAAGTCACTGTGTCTGACCTTGTTTTCCCTCAAGACATTTATTTACACATGAAAGTTCCCATTATAAAGAAAAGGTGCATATGTTGGAATCAAGAGAATGCAAGTATGTGTGTGTGTGTGAGTGTATGCATGTGTGTTTGATTGTGTAGCATGTGTGTGTGTATGTGCGTCATCAATTGAGGGAGAGAAAAAAGGTAATTTCTGACAACAAAAGACACTCAGATAGGGAGTGGGCTAAAATTAAAGTAGAATTTAAAAATAGGGTGGAAATAATAGAAATGAATATATGGTTAAGAAGTAACAAGAATTATTTAGAGAGACTGGCAAATGTTAAAGTATTGCAAAATAGGGGGAATCTCACAGAACAAGCAGAGGAGCAACGGCAGAATGCTAAACAGAAAATAAGGGATTACCTTGATAATATGTATGAGTTTAGAAAGATTGCTATTAAGCAACTTTTTTTGGTAAGAACTCTGGAATACAAAAACATTTAGCACAACGACTCAGGCAACAGAAAGTAGAAGGGGCTGTCACCAAGCTTAGGGAACCTATAACAAGGGTGATAACAAGGGATCCTATAGAAGTATTAGAAATATTTCAGAAATTCTTTTAAAGCCTGTATAAAGTAGAGAGATAAGGAAATCAAGAAAGGGTACAAATGGAAATATTTATGGAAGAATTAAATATGCCAAGGTTAGAGGTAGAGGCGGCTCAATTAATAACAGTTAGGATAGGAGGAGATGAGATAAAAATGATGATGTATAACCAATCTGCAGGAAAGTCCCCAGGAATGGATGGTCTTCCTGTAGAAATTTCGAAGATAGGGGGGAGCTGATAAAGGTCTGGAAGGTTTTGTTTAACAATATTTTAAGAAGAGGGGAAGTACTAACATCCTGGAAGAAAGCGGTAGTAGCTGTAATACCTAAACAGGGTGAAAATCCATCAGCTCCAGCTTCATACAAGCCAGTTTCAACACTAAAACATGATTATAAAGTGTTTAAGTCTATAATGGCTAAAAGAATGTCAAAAGTGATGCCAAAATTGACAGATATGGATCAGTGTGGTTTTGTGGAGGGAAGGCAAACATTTGACAACATTAACAGAACAGTGATGATCCAAAGGGAAGCAGAATGTAAGACAATACCACTATTGTTGGTGAGTCTTGATACAGAGAAAGCATTTGACAGAGTAAGCTGAGACCATATGAGTAGAGCAATGAAACCATTTGTAATCCCTGATAAAACTATAAGGATGAGTAGGAGATATATGAGGGATCTGAGACAAAAATTAAAGTGGGTGGGGTCCTCTCTGATAATTTCTGCTTGAGCAGAGGAACCAGGCAGGGGTGTCCTATTTCCCCTTTGTTATTTGCATGATATTTAGAACCACTGGCAAAGAAAATAAGTGACTCAGAAATTCAAGGATATAAGTGGTATGGTAGTCAGGAAAAGCTGGCTTTATTTACAGATGATATTATTCTATACCTGACAAAACCAGAAAGAGACATTGCAGTGTTCTGGAACATTTTGAACATTTTCAGACAGTTTCAAATTTTTTCATGATACAAAATTAATGAAGCTAAAACAAAGGCAATAGTGGTATGTTATGTACTCACACGTGAATTGGTTCAGCAATATCCATATTTATAGGGGCATGATAAAATGAAGTATTTAGGAATATGGATTAAAAATGATTCTAGTGTGGCAGCTAAGGATATGTGGAAGAGACTAAACAAAAGATAATACAAAAACTGAGAAAATGGAAGCTTTGTTATATGGATATGAATAGTAAGATACAAGCAGCTAAAATGTTTTTAGTCCTCTTCGTTTTATACACAGGTCGGGCATATTTTTATTAACAAGAGGAGAAGTTGTGGATAGCAGTTAATAAAGAGCTGAAGCACTTTATCTAGGAGACAAAGACAACAAGAATGGAGTGGGATAAGCTGATTCTTTCAGTAGAACAGGCTGGATTGGGATTACCCAATTTGAAGGGGTATTTTAGAGCTACACAGTTAATGCCCCTATACATAGCATAAGCAGAAAAATATAATTCAAAGTGGAAAGAGTTGATGATGAAATGGGGGGAAGCTCAAGAAACAATGTTAAGACTGGGATTTTGGATGCAGGCCTTTGAAGAGCATAACAATAATCATACAGAATATTATATCCATAAAGTAGCAGAAAGTATCCTAAGAACTAAGCCAACAGTGGAATGGAAACCCTTGATAGGGATAACTGCAATTAGGGATATAGACAATAGGCAAGAGGGGGCTACCATTTATTGGAGAAACTGAAAGGAAACAATGCATTGGGAGCAAATAAGTAGAGAGGGAAAGATGATAAAATGGGAAGACACTAAGAATTTGTTTGGACTGCAGGTTGCAGATTGCCTTCTGTATTAAGGATTGATATAAGAGTATAGCCCAAGAGAAAGAAATAGGGAGATCCTAAATGAAAGACCAGCACTGGTAGACTTTTAGTAGAATCTGGAACAGAGGCTTCCATTAAAAAAGGAATAATTAGTAGAGCATATAAAATATTACGTGACAACTATAAGAAGCAACCAGAGGTTAGAAAGGATTGGGAAGAGAGATTGGATAAACAATTCACAAAGAAACAATGGGAGGATATTTGTATGTCTCCCAAATATGCAACAAAATCTAGAAGATTTAAGATTTTTGCTTGGAAATGTTTACATAGATATTTTTATACCCCAAAGAATTTTTCCTCAGGTAGACAGCAAATGTTGGAGGTGTTACGGGGAGGAAAGAGGTAATTAGGAACATATTTTCTGGGAGTATGGCAAGTTGGCGGACTTTAAGGATTCCCTTCACAGTGCACTGTCGGAGATGCTGAGTGGGCAGATTAGTGTGATGAGGGAGATGACTTTTCTGAGCTCTGATACAGAATCAGAATTGCCTAGATGTAGTAAGGCCTTGCTGTGTCTAATTATGGTGCTGCAAAAAGAGCAATTACTAGAAGATGTAAATCAAAATATAAATCAGCTATACTAGAATCAGTGACTATATTAACAGAGATAAAACAACTGGAACTGAGATCTTTAGAAAAGGTAAGAGCAAACGACATAGGAAAAATGGGAATTGTATGAACAATACATGCAGGGGAGGAATGAGGATTAAAAGAAGGCAGTAGTTAAATGAGCTATGTAATGTTTCACTGAAAATGACTGGGTAGATTGTAAGTGATGTATAATGTTTGCAACTGGGAGTGTATCAGTGTGGTTTGTGATGCAAAATGCTTGCAAGTAGAATTGTGTCGGTTTATTTTGTTTTCATTTATATAAATGTATGATTGCCTATATCGTAAGTGATGGTTTAATAAAGATGTTTCTTGTTTATAAAAAAGGGCAGGATTTGAATAATTTTTGTAATGTTGCTGAGGTTATATGATATATACCAATATATGTGAAGTATAATGTTTGTAAACCTGAATTTGTTAATGCAATTTGATTACTTTTATATAAATGTAAATTCTCCTTTGTCGCAAGTGATAGTTCAATAAAGGTGTTTAAAAAATGTTACGTGTTGCAGGAACTTCAGGATTACCTTCTTCTTGGTGTGATTTCTATCCAAATGTCAATATGACCATCATTTGGTTCATCAACAAACAAGAAGGAACCAGATCCTATTTTTTACATCAGGATATAATGAGGATTTGGTAATTGACAATGACCATGCAACACTTTCTCATAGCAACACACATCCTGGGAGTTCTCAGTTGCCTAGCAGACATGGTCAGCAGATCCCTTTTCATGTCTACTGTGTTTTACCTCAATCCAGCAAAAGTCAGTGGTCTTCAATCTCTGGGTTATTTACCTCCCCTTGCAATACCAAATGCAGGAATTACATTGCCATGATTCCTCCTCAAGGACAGTCTCCAAGGGATGCTGTATCCCAGAAATGACATCCTGGACTTCTCTATACCTTCGCATCCCTTGTCCGAATTCCCAGATTCTTGCAAGTGCAAGGCCACTGTCATCTTCATAGCCCCCTTTTAGCCTAGACAGATTTGGTTTTTCCATTCTCAGGCTTTAACTTAGGGAACACCCCCACCCCCTGGATTCTGCATCTGGCACAGGATCTTATCTCACACCCTTCCGGGCAGCCTTATCTGGATTTCCAAAGCTTGAAACTAAAAACGTACAAGTGAGGCAAGTAAAAACGTAAAACACAAACCAAACGAAAAAAAAAAAACAGGAAAAATCAACAGCTTCAGACGAGTACTTTCAGACGAATACTTTCAACATCCTCGGACAAAGTTCTTTAACGTAGAAACAGTTTAATGTAAAAACTTTCGCGTTTTCGTCACTCTAAATAGAGTTACTTCTTCAGAAAACAAACAGGGGCTACACAGTAACCGCTGAATTTAAAAACTGTTACATAAAATCATGTGATAATGACAGCCAATCATTTAAAGACAAAGCGATACAAAAAACTTAGTTCCAAAATGGAATGCAATACAAGAATAAAGTACAATCTCTAACGTTTGAATGTTGCTTGAAACTAACCACTTGGTTTCTCCAATTTCAGTAATTTTCATATTCCTTTTCTTTATAGGTTGTAAGAATTTTAATGGCCTCCCAGAAAGAGTCCACCTGCACAATTTAAGAGAGTAAATGGAAGAGATTTGTGCTGTGGGCCACCTCACAAAACATAATCCTTTCTGAGCCCCATATTCAGACATCATCCATTTCCTTGCAAACATATTCAATTCAGGCTCTAGTTTCATGGTTGAAGTGCATTTAGCACCTCTAACTTTCATGCTGGTCACTAGGCATGCTCTCTTGCTTTTCCTAAGCTCTGTAAAGGTTTCCTGAAAGGAACATTTTTGTTCAAATATCCTATCAGGGAGCCAGTCCCCCCATGGGATTGTAATCTAGTCTTAGAGGCTTTGACTAAACCTCTGTTTAAACCAGCTTCATCCGCCTTGTTAAAGTTCCTTTCTTGGAAAACTGTCCTTTTGGTAGCTAATACTTCCACCTGATGTATTTCTGAGTTTAATACACTATTGTCATCAGCTCCTTATTTAGTGTTCTCCAGAGATACAGTATCACTCAGAACCAACCTGTCCTTCCTTCCCAAAGCAGCTTCTGAGTCAGCCATGTCACAACCCATTCATCTTCCAGTTTTCTTTCCTAATCACTCCACCAAGGGAGAGTGCATTCTCCATATACTAGATGTGCATAAGCAATTGTACTTTTACCTTCATAGAATCAAAACTTTTAGGAAAGATTCATAGCTCTTTATTTCCTTTGCACCTTACAAGTTAGGGCAAAAAGTTTTTAAAGTTACCCTTTCTAGATGCCTGTCAGAATGCATCTCCTTTATTTACACCTCAGACAACAGACCTTTGGCAAACAAGCCTAGAGCATATTCCACCAGGGCAGTAGCAACCTCTGAAACCTCCTTCACTTGTTCCTCACTGGGTATCTGTGAGGCAGGCACTTGGTCTTCCATGCATACATTCATCAAGCACTATAAAATATATTGCATTTCCAGGGCTAGATCATCTTTTGCTGCCTCTATCCTGAAAGGTCTTATGTCATGATGCCACTCAGGACATCAGGTAGCTTGTGATTCTGACTCACAAATCAGATTTGACAGACCAAATGAATAGGAAACAAAAGTTGTGTACTTACCATAATGTTAGATGCTTTCATGTATGTCCACCTGATATAACAACCCCACCCTCCCTCCCTCCTTCCCCCTGCCTTGCTCCTGAAAGTTTTTTTGTCATTCTTTGGTTAGTTTAACATTCGGATATATTTATATTGTTCCTTGGGGCATCAAACTATATATGAGGTAAATAGGGAAACTGGTGCATTATGGTTGGGAAAAATTCTTAAAGGTGCTGGAAACTGGAACACAAATGCTACCGAGTGGGATCAAACAAGCGGCTTGAGGAGTCACATGTAATATCAGACAGTTATGAATGAAATAATCTAGTAGTATGGTAAGTACATAACTTTTAATGTTAAGTTGTCTATCTCGCCTTCATTCTTGCTGGATGGGTTCGGAGCCGACCTCGGCTCCGACTCGGCCACTCTAAAAGCTCGAGAGTTGGTTCCACCGGCTCGAGGCTCCCCTTATATCCCACAATGCTAGGCGAGAGTTACCTCAGATCTCGTTTGCCGCTACAGCTTCGAGGTTGGTTGCTTCTACCGGTTCCTGGTGAGTGTTAGCTTTTTATTCTAAAAGTTACTCCTTTTACCCCTTTTTAAGTTAAATTTCTTCTTAGTTAGTGTAGACCACAAATCTTTATCCCCGACCCTATTTTTTCCCTTTTTCCTTACTAAAGAACCTTTGGTTCTTCCTTTGGGCCTTAGGCCTTCCCCTCCCTAGTGGAGTGTTTGTGTAGTTTACTTTAATTTTATTGTACTTTAAATTCTAGTATTTCTACAAAAGTTATTATTTTTCCTGACAGGGTATAACTTGTGTGTTTGGGTGTGTGTTTGTGTACACCTGTCAGTTAGGGAAATGTCTAAAGAAGCAAAGGTCTCCGGATTCAAGAAGTGTGATGCGTGCTGTCAGAAAATGTCTCTGACAGACGCTCACACTTCTTGTGTCTATTGTCTGGGGCCTTTGCACCTGCAGGACTCCTGTGCTGTGTGCCATGGCTTCAGCCCCAGGGTCCTGCAGGAAAGAAAAAACAAGCTAATTCTGAGAGGCTTGTTGAAGCCAGAGGATTCCCTGTCAGTTTCAACAGGGAAGCCCTCTAAGGCATCGAGGTCTTCGGCTCCGGCTTCTGAGCCGAGACCTCAGGTTGTTCAACCTTTGCCTTTATCGGCTCCGGCTGGAGCCGATAAGTCTCAGTCCACAGTTTCTGTGGCTCCCAAGCTCGGCCGGAGCCGAGGTTATTGAGGTACCCATGTCGGCTCCGACCAGACCTTCGGAGCCGACAACTAGAAAGAGGTCCAGGTCACCTTCTCTTGGCTCCGTTCATTCGGCTCCAGGATCTCCCCTGCTGTCTGAACGGAGCCAAAGGTCTCATTCCTCTAGGTCATCGAGGCTGTCCGATCATGACCTTCAGAGGGTAGTGAGTCGACTACTTAAGTCCGAGGCACTAGCCCAGATGCTTCAGAGCCCGACTCATCAGTCGGTGCCTGCCCCGGTCCATCAACTCTTTCCTCCTTCGACTCTTTTGAGTTCGGAGCCGGGTCGCGTCGGAACCGAGACTGTGGTTACTTCGGAGCCGAGACAATTGTCTCCGGCCCCGTCGTCGGCTCCGTTTTCTTCTTTGGAGGAATCTCGGCGCCGGACTTCCCTCGTCGGCTCCGAGGGGATGAGTGGCATCGGACCCTTGTCCGACCCCCTCTCCCTCTCGGAGCTTGGCGCTGGTGAGTTCGGCTCCGACATCGGCCTCGGAGCCATCACTGTCGGTGCCGAGGGGTTCTTAGCTCCTCGGAGCGGGGACCTCTGGCTCTGCCTGACAGGGGTGCATTCGAGGTCATGCGGAGTGTGTTAGAGCCTGGCTCTACTCCACAGTCGGCTCCGTCCGCCCCTCCCTCTATGCTGCCTCAGGGTAAGTCGACTCACTCCCTCATCCCGGACCGCAGAGTGCCAGCTCCTCAGGAGCCCCCTGTGGGATTTCATCCTCTTCGAGGCCTCTCCTGATTTGGCAGAAGAGCCCCCTCGGAAGAGGAAGTGCAAGAGGAAACACATTGACTCACCTGAGTCTATCACGTCAGACACAGATCTGGATGATTCTGAGGGTTCCCCCCGTTCCCCTTCTGAAGATGTCTCATTTGCAGACATTCTGGAGATCCTGAAACAGAGGGGAAATTGGCCAGCCCTCAACCCTTCGGAGGACGAATCTGTGTATCTTGAGGCATTTGGCTCTCGTCCTTCCACCTCCTGGGTGTCCCCTCCCTTCGACCCCCTCATGCAGGTGGTTGCTAAGAAGGCATGGACGGCTCCTGATTCAGTGGACCCCACTCCCAGGAGACCCTTTAAGTTCATCACAGCTCCTGCAGACAAGCAATTTTTAACGAAAGGAGTTTCTGTGGATGCTATGGTGGTAGCTGCTGCCACAAAGAAGGAACTGGCTGATCCTTCAGTACCTGTCCATCCACCTAACAAGGAATCTAGGTCCATGGATAGGTACGGGAAGCGGATGTTCTCCTCAGCGACATTTACCATGCGTTCGCTGAATTACCTGTGCCATTTCACTCGTCTTCAAAGGGACTTGATCAAAGAAGCGAGTGAAATGTTAAAGATCCTACAGCTGCGGGTTTCCAAGAAAAATGAACACGCAGCTGGCTACCCTTAATTCCATATCTAACTCCTCCATGCGCCTCCTCTCTTATGCGGCCGATGGAGCGAGCAGAGCCGCAGGGACAGGTGTAGCCTTACGTAGGCACGCCTGGATGCGGCTATGCAATTTTGTGGACCCTTTCAAGACGTCTTTCACGAACTCCCCTTTTGATGGATCATCTCTCTTTGGTCCTCAAGTGAAAGAAACCCTGACTAGGTGCGAGACTGATGGCAAGACCCTTTCTGCCGTCGGAGTCCGTTTTTCGACTCCTTCTAGGCCTTACCCCAAAGGCCAGAAGGGTGGGAAGATGTGGTTCCGTAAACAATCTCAAGGGACTTCGCCTGACGCACAGAGTCATTTTCCTACCAAAGGCAGAGGTGGGAATAACAATGGTAGACGGGCAGGGGGGGTCCGCAGAACCAGGGCAATCGGGAAGCTTTTCCTGACAAGCCCTTTCAGCATCCCTGAGGTGTTGCCCGACTGCCCATCTTCGGAGGCAGTCGGGGGAAGATTGTCACTGTACCCAGAAGCCTGGCTATCCTGACTCAAGACAAATGGGTACAGTCCATCATTTCCGAAGGCTATTCTATCCCCTTTCTTCGTTTTCCAAATCAGTCAAAAAAATCCCTTCCAGATGTTCCACCCGCTCAAAGGGATATAGCAGCTTTGGAAATTTCAAAACTGCTTGCAAAAGAGCAATTCAGTCAGTGCCAGCAGACCAACAAGGATCCAGAATCTACTCAAGGTTCTTTTTAGTTCCAAAGAAAACAGGGGACTGGAGACCGATTTTGGATCTCAGTGTCTTGAACAAATCAGTCAAGAAAACAAGATTTCGGATGGTCACGCTGCAATCCATTCTTCCCCTTTTGGGCAAAGGAAACTGGATGTGCTCTATAGACCTTCGGGATGCGTACTATCACATAAAAATGAACAGACGCTCCAGAAGATTCCTCCGCTTCAGGCTGGGAACCAGTCATTTTCAGTTCAGGGCCCTGCCCTTTGGTCTCACCACTGCCCCGGTGTTTACCAAATGCATGGCAGTGGTAGCTTCTCACCTGAGACGACAAGGATTCCAGGTGTTTCCATATTTGGACGACTGGCTTCTCACAGCTCCCACCAAGCATCTCCTTCTGATGGCCAGAGATTATACTTTTCGCGTTTGTCAAAACTGGGTATTTCAATAAATTGCGAAAAGTCTGTTTTGTCGCCTTGTCGTACTATTACCTACATAGGCACAAATTTAGATACTATAAACATGTCTGCAAGGCTAACGAACCAAAGGATATCAGACATTCACAAATTGGTGTCACTTCTTCTCAACAACAACAGAGCCAAAGCCAGGTTAGTTCTAAAGGTGTTGGGAATCATGGCAGCGGCCATACCTCTCCTCCCATTGGCCAGATACCACATGCGGATCCTTCAGTGGATGCTTTTTCTCAATGGTCATACCAGGAACTTCCAATGTCTCACACCATTATGATCACGCAAGCGTGCAAAAAGCATCTCATGTGGTGGATGTCTTCCCCCCAGCTCCTGTCGGAAGACCATTTGTTCCACCTCCTCCGGTTGCTACTCTGACAACGGATGCCTCCCTGATCGGGTGGGGGGGGCATTATCAGGGCAGAACAGTCCAGGGCACATGGCAACCAAACGAATGCCACTTGCACATAAATGTTCTGGAGATGAGAGCAGTGCTTTTAGCGTTGCAAGCCCTTCAAGACTCTCTTCCCTTGGGAACGATTGCAATCCAGACAGACAATATGTCTGTAGTGTGGTACATCAACAAACAAGGCGGAACCAGATCATACCCCTGTGTCGAGAAGCACTCAGACTGTGGCAATGGGCGATTTCTTCTCAGCGTTTTCTGATAGCAACGCACATCCCGGAAGTCCAATCACATTGCGGACAAGTTGAGCAGAGCTATACTCATGCCTCACGAGTGGTCTCTGAAAGACTCTGTAGTGAGAGAGATATTTCTCAAGTGGGGTCAGCCTTGCTGCGATCTTTTGCTACTCCCCAAAACAGCAAGTGCAGAGAATACTTCACTCTATTCCCTTTACCAGGCCAACCCAGCAGGACGCTCTAGTCCAAGTTTGGCCCGGGGACTCCTGTATGCATTTCCTCCTTTCCCTCTGATCTCTCAAGTAATACAGAAAGCTATCGCTCAGAAGGCCTCATTGATCCTCATTGCTCCTTACTGGCCTCGACAAGTGTGGTTCCCCTTTCTACATCGTTTTCTCTTGGGCGACCGTGGAGTCTGGACCTAGTTCCAGATCTTTTGATCCACCAGTCGGGTCAGTTTCATCGCTCCCTCCCTCTCTGAACCTCACTGCTTGGTTCCTCCAGTTCCAACCGTAGCCAGGCTTCCTCAATTATCTCACTCTGTTAGAGATATATTGATAGCTTCCCATAAATCTTCCACTCGAAGATTTATTTGAGTAAGTGGAAACGCTTCTCATATTGGGCACAAGGAAAGGACATAGATCCTTTCACCGCTTCCATCCAACTAGTCCTTGATTTTCTAGCTGAACTCTTCCATGCAGGTTCATCTCCATCTACTCTTAAGGTTCAATTGGCAGCTATTTCTAATTTCCATGTGGGTATTTCTGAATCTGCCCTAATGTCCCACAAACTTTGCAAAGCCTTTTTGAAAGGAGTTTTTCTTCTCAGACCTCCTATAAGAAATCCTCCTTCTCCTTGGGACCTAAATTTAGTTCTTGCTTCTTTGATTCTTTCCCCTTTCGAACCTGCAGCCTCATGTTCCTTGAAATTATTATCATGGAAAACTCTCTTTCTGTTGGCTATCACATCAGCTAGAAGAGTTTCAGAACTTCAAGCACTCAGTTGTCGTTCTCCTTATCTTTTGTTCCATAAGGACAGAGTTTCCTTACGAACTAACCCGTCCTTTTTGCCTAAGGTGGTTTCAACATCAAATCTAAACCAAAGCATTGACCTCCCTGTCTTTTTCCCAGAGTATTCAAATAGGTCTGAACAAAAATTACACTGCCTGGATGTTCATCGTCAATTAAGGTACTATTTGGATAGGATGAAACAATTCAGAAAATCTGATCAGCTGTTTGTCTCCTATGCGGAAAGCAGAAAGGGACTTTCAGTTTCAAAGGTATCATTATCCAGATGGCTAACATCTTTGATTTCCCTGGTATATGAAATTAGACAACAGAAATTGCCTAATAAACCTAAAGCCCATTCCACCAGAGCTTTGGCTACTTCTTTAGCCTTCCAAGACAGACTGCCTATTGACACCATTTGTGCAGCGGCTACTTGGGCTACTCCTCACACTTTTATTTCTCATTATAAGTTGGATTTAGCTTCTAGGCATAGAGCTAATTTTGGTTCCACTGTTCTCAGGAGTCTGTTCCGTTAGGCCACCCGGGACAAGGTGCTAGGGACGCGGTCCCATCCAGCAAGAATGAAGGCGAGATAGACAACTTAACATATAGAAGTTATGTTCTTACCATAACGTTCCATGTTAGTTGTCTTCTTCTCGCTTCTTCTAAGGCCCCACCCTCCTTCCCCCTGGCCTGGACAGACCTAGAGGAGTTGTGATCGTGACCTCTCTTTCTACCACCTCTTTCTTAGTCATATGCTATTATGCATATTTCTTGGTTCAGGATGTAGGTCACCCTTCTTCTTCCTGTTGTTAGAGGTGGATTCTGTTTTACAGTTATACTGTTACTGTTATAAGCTGGGGTTAGCTTACAAACGAGATCTGAGGTAACTCTCGCCTAGCATTGTGGGATATAAGGGGAGCCTCGAGCCGGTGGAACCAACTCTCGAGCTTTTAGAGTGGCAGTCGGGCCGAGGTCGGCTCCGAACCCATCCAGCAAGAAGAAGGCGAGAAGAAGACAACTAACATGGAACGTTATGGTAAGAACATAACTTCTATTTTCATCACCCTTTCTCTGGGGTGGAAAATTATGGCAATTCTCAGGCATGTCATTTCCAATTTGATTAGTTAGCTGTAATATCTTTTGTCATTTGATAGTGAACCCCCACTGGAAAAACTGATATCAAAAGCCTGTCCACCAGGAGTATGTCTTCTTATAGAGGGCTGTACCACTTTAGCCATTGGTTTACATCTTTATCAAGCATTATGACTTGGACTTTGACTGCAAAAGTTGGTCCTCCTTTTATATTTCTCAACTTTAGGAATTAGTCTTCAGAATGTTTGCATTTTGGCCTGTTGGGCTTTGCTTCCCTAATAGGTAGTCTACTGCTTGGGATTCATACTAGTCCTAGTGCCAACAATGAGTGTTCCTAATGCTAGATATAATAGGTTTGGTCTTACTGTGTCAATCGCATCATGAGGAAATGTTCTTTGGTGGATCACAGATGCCCTCCCAGAGTTTCCCTTGTACCTTTTGGCCAGACAGCATATTCATCCAGCAGTTGCTGCTAGAATAAGTTAAGGCAGTATGTTTTTATTTATCATAGTAACAATGAAGTGCCAAATTTTCATTTTTCCTTGAATTAAGGGAAATATGTTCATTAAGTTATTTAAAATAAGCCAGTAGGATTGGAGACTTGACATCTTCTCTTAGTGCTGCTGTTGATATTGTTGTCATAACATGCATTAGCAGAGGATGCATACATGCATACAGCCTTCGATATGGCAGCTTTAGAGGAAGAATAGTCAGCTTGGAGTGAGAAGAGGTATAATCCCAAACTTAGATGTATCAGGCAGGTTTACCTCATAGATAAACTGATACAGTAAGAATATATGTATTAATTCCCATGTTTCTCCAGTTATTTCTTGCCAGTCACAAAGTTCTTATCTGAGCCCTTGCATGTTTTCTAGGAAAGTTTCCACTTTAACTGGTGAATAAGCAAACACTTTCCAGGTATACCTGCCATCACTAAATCACGAACCAGGTCCTATATAGTGCGTTATCCCTGATGCTCATCTTAGTTGAAGGGGGAAACTCCAGCTGTACCTTAACGGCAGAATGTTGACTACAGTACAAATCCAGGGATCAACATAAGGGTTCCAGTGTTTTACTAGAGAGTAGAAAAAACATATAGGAGCAGAATAACAAGATGCATTTAAAGTTTCACCTGTAATAAAGATCACTTGTTCAGCAGAATTTCAGTCCTTGCATGTGAAGAGTCTACCCTCAGCTATCTAGAGATCAAGCTTCTACCTGTCATCAGCTGATGACTGTGAGAGGGTAGCTAAACCTGGAGTTAGCACATGGCTGACCAGTCATCTTGCATGGTATGGACTGGTATATACCCAAGGCGTGTTTCCTGGGACAGACTTGTTCCCAGGCATTTTATTTCTTTCTGGGGTGTTAAACTTAACAAGGATGAACAGGATTCAGCAGACATTTCCATGTCTGATGGGTCATTGGTCATGCATGTCTTATTTGCCCTGTGTAGCATATTTCTCAGATAGTCGACATGACTGAGAAGATGAGGGAAGTTCACAGCAAGGGAACACCACAGGAAACCAGTGCAAAGACCTATACAGGCCTGTCACTTACAAGCACACTTTCATTGCATACTACCCCTTGTGCTGGATTCCACTTACCTGCCTTGACTGGACAACTACTACTCCTTCCTCAGCACTCACAAGAAAAGGGGGCAAATCATTCTGAAGGTGCTAATATCAGGAGATTTTCTCCTTCTCTGTCTGAAGTCTCTCAGCTGGTAGAGTTTGAGGAGACCATAGCTTTCTGAGATAGATAAAGACTGCCCTCCCGCCATCACTAGCACACGTCTAAATTATCCTGATTTTTGGGAAGTCTCCAACTTGTAAGATTTCTTATGAACATCTGGCTGGTCCCTCTTTCTTCCTAGATAAGTCCTCACCAGTACCTCAAGAAGAATACCCTTGGGTCATTTCCACAACTGTTGAAATTCTGAAGACTAAAATATAGAAACTACAGATGTGAATGTGGAGGAAAATATACGCCAGATCTGGGGCTCTATATAGTACCTTGGAGTTTTCCCCCTACTTTGAGGTTAAGCAGTCTTGAAGCATGCGTGTGTGTGGGGTATACATCACCCCAACATCAAAGGGGTGGAAAAAATGATTTGCTCATGCAATAGTAAACTCTGAAATGTATTTATTTATTAAATATTTTTTTACAGACACGTGAAACCTATATATGTTAAGTTGTTGTATCTCGCCATTCATTCTTTCAGATGGGTTCGGAGCCGATCCTCGACTCCAAGTCGGCCTACTACAAAGCTCGAGGTCTTCAGATAGCTTCAGTGACATCCCATGATGTACCTAGAGTTACCTCAGATCTAGTTTGCTGCTGCAATAGATCAGAGGTTCTCACCAGCTCGGGCCAATAAAACCTTTCTTTATTCAAATATTTGATAAATAATTTCTGTTTTGTATCTTAGATATTTAGATAAGCTCTTATAGCTTTTGTGTAGTTCCCTTCCTTTGGTGTGCTCTTTATCTAGTACTTAGCTCTCTTGGCCTCGTTTATTTAAGCCTTGTTTAATGCTTAAATTAGTTGTGTGCTGATAGCTTTAGATTAGTCTTAGATTTAAAATGTGACTTTTCTGTCACAACTTTGAATTTCTTTACCTTAGAATTTAGATAAAAGTGTGTGCATTAGTACTTACATTATAGTTGTGTGCATTTATATAGTGACTTCTGTCACAACTTGTTTATATTTACTCTTTATGCTTTACCATTTAAACAAATAGTTTTTGTGTGTGTGCTTGCTAATTAATATTTAGCCTGTATTTTTAGGAAGGCTTGTTGTTGTTTAATTGTTGTTGGGTGTGTCTTATTTTTTTACAGCACCCTACTAACAGCACTCTACTAACATTGTGCATTTGAAATGGCTGATGATAAAGACAAACACCCTAAGTCAGAGTTTAAAAAATGTCCTAAATGTGGGCAGAAAATGTCTGTCACTGACAGTCACGTAAATTGTGTTTATTGTTTGGGGGCATTGCATCTCCAGGAAAGCTGCTCCATCTGTCATTCTTTCTCTTCTAGGGTTCTCCAGGAGAGAAAGAGAAAATTGATAGACGGAGGTTTACTTAAACCTTCATTCCTAGAGGCTTTGAGTGACCAAGATGGATCCAGTAAGTCCTCAAAGTCTTCCAAGACTTCTACATCTGAGGTTAAGAAATCTAAAAAGTCTTCGACGTCGGCTCCACAGACCTCTGAGCCGACTATCTTATCCTTTCGGAGCCAGTCCCCGGTTTTGAAACCAGTATCCAAAGTGCCTAAATCTCCAATTTTACAGTCTGTACCACCTTCTATCCACTCATCTCGGTCTTCGATTAGCCTTTCCAATTTGGATGTGGATCATGTGGTGCAGAAGCTTTTACAGGCACCAGCCTTTGCAAAATTCTTATTGGCTCTGACCAAAGCAGCTTCGGAACTGAAGACCCTTTTACCAGATACTACTCTTCCTCCTCCGAGCCATACCGGTCCTTTGGAGCCGGAGGAGTTGGACTTGTTGATTGTGGACCCTTTGGAGCTCATGCCTGCTCCAGTGTCTTCAGCTCTGTTTACTCTGATGTCCTCTGTGTTGATCGAGGAATCTAGGAGCCGACACTCTCTGGTTGAGTCTGGGGAGGATAGTCGGACCGACTTGTCAGTTCCGTCTCTGCCTCTTGGGGCTTCGGCTCGGATGAGCTCGGCTCCTACCTCTGGTTCAGAGCCCACTGTCCCAGAGCCGGGGGTCTCAACAGTTTCCTCAGATCTGTCTGTCCCGCCACATCGGAGCAGAGGTGCCTTCGAAGCCATGAGGAGAGTTATGTCTCCTAATACATCTTTGACTTCAGGTCTGGCTTACTCCTCCTCAGAAGTGCCTGTGTCTGCTTCTGCTTCACAGATCCTTGCCAACCGTAGAGATGCAGAGCCTCAGGAAGCCCCATTGGGTAGCCCCTGCTCTTCCAGGACCTCACCAGAAGTCCCCATTGATGAGGTTTCCAGGAAGAGAATCTATAAGAGGAAGCATCTAGACTCTCCACAGGTGTCCCTGACATCTGATATTGACTTGGATGAATCAGAAGGGTCCCCACGATTCCCCTCTGAGGATATCTCATTTGTTGAGATACTAGAAATCCTTTGGCAGAGGGGCGACTGGCAGTCCACCAACCCTACTGAAGATGAATCGGTTCTCCTGAAGGCTTTTGGGTCTCAGCCGTTCACCTATTGGGTGTCTCCACTTTTCGATGAGCTTATGCAGCTGGTCTCATGAAGGGCGTGGGAGTCTTTGGACACCATGGAGCCTGTACCCAGGAGGCCTAATAAATTTATTTCTGCTGCCCCAGGACAAATCTTTTCTGACCAAGGTTGTGCCATTTGATGCCATGGTGATGGCGGCAGCCACCAAAAGGGAAATTTCAGAAACTTCCTCTTCTATCCATCTTCCTAACAGAGATTCTCGGATCATGGATAGATATGGGAAGCACATTTACAGTTCAGTGATTTTTACACTGCGTTCGCTCAACTATCTAACCCATTTTACTAGACTGCAAAGAGATCTCCTTAAAGAGCTGGGAGATACTGTTCAGGGTACAGCAGATGCAGGAGCTTCAGATAAAGTTGCCTCACAGCTTGCTACCCTCAACTCCATAATTAACTCGTCCATGCGCCTCATTTTGTATGCAGCTGATGGAATGAGCAGGGCAGCAGGTACAGGAATTGCACTCCTGGATGCGCTTGTGTTCCTTCAAGTCATCCTTTGTAAATACCCCTTTTGATGGCTCGTCCCTTTTCGGGCCCAAAGTTAAGGAAACTTTGACCAGGTGTAAGCAGGAAGGAAAGACTCTGTCTGCCGTCGAACTCCATTTTTCCACCCCTACCAGACCCTACCCCAAGGGTTAAAAGGGAGGAAAGATGTGGTTCCGAAAAGCCCAAGGAGCCTTTCAGGACACACGTGGTGAACCCCCCCCCCTCCAAGTGCAGAGGAGGGGGCAATAATAGAAGACGCCACCCTCGTGGCAGAGGGGGTCCACAACACCAGGGTGACAGAGATCACTTCTCTGGGAAGTCCTACCAGCGCTCCTGAAAGGAGGCCCGACTGTCTTCCTGTGGAGGGAGTCGGGGGTCACTTATCTTTGTATCCAGACGCCTGGCTCAAAATAACAAATGTCAACTGGGTACAAAGTTTTATTTCCAGAGGATATTTCATTCCTTTCTCCACACCCCCTCCACTGAAAAAAAAATCCCAGATATTCCACCCAGTTGCAGGGAACAGGCAACAATAAAGGTCCGATTGTTGCTAACAAAAAGAGTCATCCAACCAGTCCCAGCAGACCAGATAG
Source organism: Protopterus annectens (assembly GCF_019279795.1). Taxonomy (NCBI): domain Eukaryota; kingdom Metazoa; phylum Chordata; order Ceratodontiformes; family Protopteridae; genus Protopterus; species Protopterus annectens. The sequence continues at coordinate 131,030,520 of NC_056733.1, forward strand.
GATCCGGATCTTACTCAAGATTCTTTTTAGTTACAAAAAAGACAGAGGACTGGAGACCTATATTGGCCCTCAGCAGACTAAACAAATCTGTCAAGAAAGAGAAGTTTCGGATGGTCACACTTCAGTCGATAGTTCCCTTTTTAGGGAAAGACAATTGGATGTGCTCTATATATCTCCAGGATGCATACTACCACATAAAAATGGCCAGACCATCCAGGGATCATCTGCGCTTCTGCCTGGGAGCCAATCATTACCAGTTTCAAGCCCTGCCCTTTGGTCTCACTACAGCCCCCAGAGTGTTCACCAAATGCATGGCAGTGGTCACGGCTCACCTGAGACGTTTAGGATTCCAGGTGTTTCCGTACCTAGATGATTGGCTTCTCACCGCCACCACCAGCCATCAACTCATTCAAGCCAGGGACACCACTCTTTCACTCTGCAGTCAGCTGGGCATTACAATAAACTCAGAAAAATCTGCCTTGTCACCATCACAACATACCATTTTTATAGGAGCAGACTTGGATGCCACCACCACCACCACGTTGACTTCCAGTAGAAAGAGTCTTACTACGTCAGCAGGTCCACAATCTGATATCCAAAAACAAGACTCCATCATCAGAAGTACTAAAATTGTTAGGCATGATGGCAGCTGCAATACTGGCCATACCGCTTGGTTGCATGCACATGCGGATTCTGCAATGGCTGTTGTTCACTCAGTGGTTTTACCAAGAGCTCCCAATGTCTCACCTTATAATGATCACAAACTCATGCAAAAAGGAACTTTAGTGGTGGTTGACCTCTCTTCATGTCACGATAGGTCGTCCTTTTGTCCTACCCCCACCAGCGGCCACAGTGACCATGGACACTTCCCTGATAAGGTGGAGGGGGGGCATTTTCAGGGAAGAACAGCCCAAGGCACATGGACTGATCAAGAGACATATCTGCATATCAATGTCCTAGAGATGAGAGCAGTTCTTTTAGTGTTGCAGTACTTCCAGGACTCTCTTCTTCTGGGTACAATTGCAATTCAGACAGACAACATGTCACTGGTCTGGTACTTTAACAAACAAGGAGGAACCAGGTCCTACCCTCTTTGTTGCGAGGCCCTAAGAGTATGGCAGTGGGTTATATCCACCCAGTGCTTTCTGTTAGCAATGTACATCCCGGAAATCCAACGTGATAGCAGACAAGCTGAGCAGAGCAATTCTGTTACGTCACAGGTGGTCCCTCAAGAAAGAAGCAGCGGACAGGATATCCCACAGGTGGGGCCAGCCTTGTTGCGACCTTTTCACCAGCCACATAAACACGAAATGCAGAAGCTATTTTGCCCTGATTCCCCCTCCAGGAGAAATCCCAAGGGATGAACACATACACGACTGGCCTACATGTCTCCTCTATGCATTCCCACCAATCCCGTTAATACCCATGGTACTACAGAAAGCAAAAGCTCTGGGAAGGACCATCATTCTAATAGCCCCTCATTGGCCTTGTCAGATTTGGTTCCCCTTCCTTCGACTTCATCTTTTGGAGGACCCTTGGATTCTGGACCTAGTTCCAGATCTTCTGACGCACTCGTCGGGGGAACTTCATCCCTCTCTTCAGTCCCTGAAACTCTCAGCTTGGCTGCTCCAATTCCCATCATAGCCAGGTTCCATAACCTTTCTAATGAGACAAAAATTCTCATATCCTCTCATAAATCCTCTACGAGGAAGCTATACCTTAACAAATGGAAAAAAATGTTTATATGGTCCTATCAAAACAACAGTGATCCCTACCAATCCCCTGTGGCCTCCATTTTAGAGTTCTTGACTATGATTTTCAACAAAGGAGCTGCAGCAGCAACAGTTTGTGTTCAACTTGCTGCCATTTCTTATTTTCACCTTGGATTTGAAGGATTGAACATTATATCACACAAACTATCCAAAGCCTTTCTCAAAGGGACCTTTCATCTCAAACCACCTGTGAAATCTCCCTATACCCCATGGAATCTAAATTTTATACTTTCGCGCATTATTCTCCCTCCATTCCGACCAGCCTCCTCGTGTGACCTCAAATTTTTGTCATGTAAGACTATCTTTTTAGTAGTTATCACTTCTGCCCACAGAGTGTCAGAGCTTCAAGCCTTGTCTATTAAGCCTGTTTATTTGATTTTCCATGCTGACAGAGTCTCACTTCAGACTAACCCCTCATTTTTGCCTAAAGTTTGCACTGAAACTAATCTTAATCAAATTATTGATTTGCTAGTTTTCTTCCCCAATCACTCCAACAATTTAGAATATATGCTGCACAAACTTGATGTTCATAGACAGCTCAGATTTTACTTGGCAAGAACAAAAGATTTTAGTAAATCTGAAGAGCTTTTCCTTTTTTTTCAGACTGCAGAAAAGGTATGCCGATGGCTAAAACAGCTCTGGCTAAATGGTTATCTGATTGTATCACATTTGCTTATTCAGCTGCTAATATGCCCTTACAACATAAAATTAAGGCTTACTCTACCAGAACAGTGTCTGCATCCTCTGCCTTTTCTGCCAGACTTCCTATAGATAAAATTTGTGCAGCAGCCACTTGGTCAATACCTCATATCTTTATCACTCATTACAAAGCTGACAGGGCCTCCAGGGATAGGGCCTTCTTTGGGTCTACTGTCCTGAAAAACATACTCCTGTGAGCCACCTGAGATAGATGGCACTTGGGCCACTACCCATCTGTAAGAATGAACGTCGAGATAGAACAACTTCACATAAGGAAGTTATGTACTTACCATAACGTTCCATGTGAGTTGTTCATCTCGCCTTCATTCTTACTTCCCACCCTCCTACCCCCTCCAGGGTTTTTCGAAGACCTAGATGCTGGATTCTTCCTGGTTGCTCAACCCTTCTATACCTTTCTCTTATGGAGTGATAGACTGACATATGGTATTATTATATGCAGCAAACAAGATCTGAGGTAACTCTAGGTGCATCATGGGATAGGGACTTGGCCTTGGAGCTTTCTGAAGACCTCGAGCTTTGTAGTAAGCCGACTTGGAGCCGAGGATCGGCACTGAACCCATCTGTAAGAATGAAGGCGAGATGAACAACTCACATGGAACATTATGGTAAGTACATAACTTTATTCTTTTCATTCCATTCGTCTGATCTGACTGGTGGGTCTTCAAGCCACTTGTAGGATCCATTCTAAGTGATCCAGTGGCTTCTTTAAAATTTGATATTTGCTCTACAAATTTGTTCTCATTACCTTTCTGGTAGGTTTTCAATGCCATGCAAGTGGCAAATTCTGTGACTGTTTATATTTTTAGATATATTTAGAACTGTAAGGTTCACCAAGTTTGTCACTGAGGTGTGTGTGTGTCTTTCAATAGTTTGTGTACTTTAAAAAAACATACAGCATTAGATATTGCATTTAGTGTGTATACACACACACACACACACTCACACATACATATATATGGTTTCACTTCAGAATGTCGAGTTACTGAAAACTCGAACTTCATATGGTCGAGACCATATGATCGAGTTTTCAGAAACTCGAAATTCCGAAGTTAAATAAAAAAAAAAAGAAAAGAAAAGAAAAAAGTCAAACACATTGTTTCTGCAGGGGCCAAGCTCCCCTCCACCCTCCCTACTTAAATATACCATCTCCGTGATCACACTATAGCGAGGAAACAGGAAATCTCCTGTTCTGTGCTTCTGTGTACAGCACGGAACAGGAGATTTCCCTTTTCCCCATTGTAGTGCGATCTCAGAGTTGGTATATTTAAGTAGAGGGGTGTGGGGGTGCAGGGGGACTTGCCCTCTGCAGAAATGATGTGTTTGACTTTTATTTTTCTTTAACTTCGGAATTTTGAGTTTCTGAAAACATGATCATATGGTCTCGACCATATGAAGTTTGAGTTTCGACATTCTGAAGTGAAACCATATATATATATATATATATATATATATATATATATAGGTTTACTATCATAATGTTGAAGCAGACTCTGTCGAATGATCATATCTTCGACCCACATCCACGAAACATCACAATGCTGAATTCTGATATTGTTGAATTACATCCCAAATTCGATCTCAGAACAAGCATTAACATGGGTCAAGATAGAAACGAGATTTGTACTTCGACACTGTGACTGTTCGACCTCCGGACTTTGTCAAAGTGGATTCAGCAGAATCCACTTCAACATTATGATAGTAAACCTGTGTGTGTGTGTGTGTGTGTGTGTGTGTGTGTGTGTGTGTGTGTGTGTGTGTGTGTGTGTGTGTATACATATATACATATATATATATATATATATATATATATATATATATATATTTATATATATATATATATATATATATCCGAAGTTAAACAAAAAAAAAAAAAGTCAAACACATTGTTTCTGCAGGGGGGCAAGCCCCTCTCCACCCTCCCTCCCTACTTAAATATACCATCTCCGTAAAGGATAGGAGGTTGGCATAATAAGGTGTTTACCTTACAGATGCAAGGTGTAGGGTTTGATTCTCATATGGGGTAGTTGGCTAGGCTTAAAATAGTCCACAAGGGCAGTTAGCCTAGTACTAATATATATATATATATATATATATATATATATATATATATATATATATATACACATACATACGCATAGAAAGGAGCTTTGAAATGTGGACATAAAATTCGTCTCTTAGAATGGTCATGATTTGTGTGTGTACTTCCTGGGGGTGAAATATTTGAATGTGCACTGCTCTGTATGTAAGTCCTTTGAGCAAATAGTCCTTTAGACAGGAAAAATAAATTGGCTATTAAGGGTCTTCTTCTTCTTGATCCCGAGGGAGACATGACCAGGAAAACAGGAGATGTTATGTGGTCCAATCTCGCCTACATTCTTTCTCACGGGTTCGGAGCCGACTCGGCCAACTTATTTTTCTAGCACGAAGTCTCTAATTGGCTGCGCTAACCTGGTATCCCATGTTGCACTGCTCCATAGCCCCAGATTTCGTTTGCCGCTTCTGTAGCTAGGACGTGGTTTCGCTTGGTTGTGGCTAAGTACCTTTAAAACTGCTTTTTTCCTCACTGAATATTGTGGTTTTCCTCACAAAAACTATTTTAATGGCTATTTGCTCTTGTTGTTTAGCGTGTCTTGTGGTGTGAGTGTTTTTTGTTGGTATCCCTCTGTTCCGATGGGCTAGGCCCGTATAAATTAGAGGACCTAGTCCTCCCTCCATTGTATAGTTTTGTCCTATTTTCCTGTGTAAAAAGCATTTTTTCCTCACTTCTGTGTGTGTGGGTTAGTCGTCTCAATAATCGTTTAAGTTACAGATTCTTGTCAGTAGTTGTTAGCGGTAGTTCCCATCTTAACCGTTGTTGGACTAGGGTCCTGTTGCTTGTTTGTGTTGTGTGCAGTGTCATTAATATGTCAAAGGAGCAAAAGGAACATAAACCCTCTAGGTTTAGGAAATGTTCTAAATGCAGCTACAAGATGTCCATAACAGATGGACATTCTGTTTGTGTATACTGCCTGGGGGCTATACATTTACAAGAGTCCTGTAGCTTTTGCCACGTCTTCAGTCCGAGAGTGCTACAGGAAAGAAAAAATAAACTTATACTGAAGGGTCTTCTAAAGCCTTCCTTTGAGGAGTCCTTGGACTCTTCCTCTGGTTTACAAACTAAAGCCAAGACTTCTAAGGCTAAGAAGAGATCTCCAGCTCTATCTGTTTCATCGGAGCCACCGGAGAAGACTACCAAATTGGATTCTACCTCCTTGACTCCCTTGTCCTCAGGGCCGCAGGAGGTAGCTGTGGTTCTTGAATCAGCCTCAGCTCCAATTCTGTTAGAGCCCATTCGGAGCCGGTCTCCTAGTGTTAGACATGGATCTCCAGATAGGAGATCACAGTCACCTTCTCTCTCCTCCAAATCCTCCAGACTCTCTGATTTGGATGTGGATAGGGTGGTCCAGAGGCTCCTGCAGTCGCCTGTGTTGGCAAAATTATTTTCGGCTCCGACCTAGTCGGCTCCAGAGCCAGTCCCGATGAGTGCACCAATGGTTCCTCCTCCGAGCACCTCCTTGTCTTTGGAGCCGGAGTGTTCTGCTCCGGGTGATATTCTGCCGGCTCCGATACCTCTTAAGGCTTTATCGGTGCCAACGTCAGCTCCAACCATGGCGGCTCCATCCTCTGGTTTCGGAACTCGGGTTTCCTCTTTCGGGCCCGAGGGGGATACTTCGGGACTTATGTTGGTTCCGAGCCTCCCTCTCGGAACTTTGGCTCGAGGAACTTCGGCTCCGGTCGTGGCCTTGGAAGTTGGTTGGTCCTCGGATTCGGGGGGACCATGAGGAACGCACTGGCCAGATCTTCAGTGACATCACCCGGATCGGTTATTCCATCCCCTTCCACACCGGCGAGAGCCTCTGATGTCCCCCTATCAGTTGACAGAGGTGCCCCAAGGTCTGGGGATACCCCCATGAGTGGTCCCCAACTTTCTGAGGGCCCCTCGGAGTCTGTGCCTGAGGAGCCCCAAGAAAGAAGTTGTGCAAGAGGAAGCACATAGACTCCCAGGATGAGTCTCTTACTTCTGATACCGACCTCAAAGAGTCAGAGGGGTCCCCCAAGGCATCCTCCGATGACGTCTCTTTCTCCGACATCCTGGAGATTTTGAGGCAGAGAGGTGGCTGGTCATCCAGAACCCCCTCTGAGGAGGAGTCGGTATTCCTCAAGGCCTTTGGAGCTCAACCCTCTGCTTCCTGGGTGTCTCCACCCTTCGTTGAGCTCATAGAT